>NC_136505.1:27081237-27348737 GCF_053919585.1 Euprymna scolopes | reverse complement strand
AAAAATGTTTTTTTTGTTTTTTAAGTAGTCTTTACTTAAACTTTTATAATAAAAATGTTTTATGAAACGATTTTTTTTTATCAAACATTATAAAAAACGTATGCAATACAGAAATATACATATAATCTTACTAGTAAATAAGAAAATCTCGCGTCAGCCATGCAGATGTAAGAAACAAACAGAAGACATTATTCAGTCTCCACCGGTTAATTTGTAGACCCGCAGCAGCAACCGTCAGAGGACTTTTTTTTCTTTTTTTTTTTTTCCATAAGTGTGTGCGTTTATAAAAAAAAAAACGAATAGAATGTATCCAGCCAAGGTCTCTTTTTTTCTTTTTCTTTTTTTTTCTTTTTTTTTGTGATGAAGTAAGAAGGAATAACTAGTTTCGGACGGATGGGGAGAATAAGACTACTGCATTGTTTCGATCCAGACTGACCTTTTCTGATGTCATCTGGACTCCTCTCCCGCCCCATACTGTCGTGGGGAGCCAGATGAATAAAGACTATTGCATATCCCATCTATGTAATGTATAGTAATGGGTCAATCGCTGAAAAAGTAGACAGCTCCCCCTTCTTCTCTCTCTCTTTCACTCGGTCAGTCTGTGTATGTGTGGCTGATGTAGAAGGAAATAGCGATGACAAATTCTTTTCCAGACTCATGAACTTGGAATAATAATCGAATATTAAAGAAAGCTAAATCTCTTTCTGTCTATGTCTTGTTTGTTCACATGCTATTCTTTTCTTTCTACGCCCCCCCACACACACACCCACAAAACCTGTTTCAATCGTAGCTTTGATAAGTTCGATTTCCTTTCGCTTTTCATATGTATTCTGAATAAAAATTACTTAGGCTATTTAGATAATATATTTAATTTTAATCAAAAGCGGCACAACGTTAGCGTTCGCGTGTGTCGATTTATTTTGTTTAATTTTAATGTCACCCCCCCATACACACACTCAATGCTGAGTACACCGTTAGATCCTTAACCCTAAATTGAATTTTATAAAAAGTAAAAATAAAAGCTAATATTGTATTATAGTCCGTAAAAAGAAATAGGATTCCTGATGCAATCTCGGACAAAACGCGGTTGTCTTGCTAGTCTGCTTTATAAAACCATTATAAATGCATCGATTATGGATTTGTTTTTGCACAACTCAAAGATAAAGAACCATGCTTAAAATACGACGAATAACATCGATAAAAACAAAACAACACTTGTATGAGTGCGAGATAAAGAAAGGGGAGTATTTGTTTTTATTTCTGTTGATTATTTCGATTTTAAGAGGTTGTTCTCGTCTCATTTAGAAGAGGGTGAAATTCTTTTCAACTTGAGTAATTTTTATTTTTGTGCCTTTCTTGGGATACTGGGTTTACTTCAGATTAAAAATCGACCCCTTGTTACATCCAGCCTTCGTGGGAAGGCGATTACTAGGAGCGCTTATTTTAAAACGTTTAGTTTCTCTAACAATATGAATTTGATTACATAACTGAGAAAATGTATTCGTAACGTACTAGTGGGAACTGTGGAAATTCCACAGAGGACTGATTCATATGTAATATATTGATGTTGGCATTTTGTAGATGTTCAGCGTAAATGCAAACACTCTGATGTTATTGTAGCTTTTTTGTTAAAACTACAAAAGTATTTATCTAAGCTAGCACGAACGCCCTGAAAAGCCCTGTCGTAAAGTACGCTTAAATATGATATTTTAATTCTTGCAGATTTCGTATATATTATTAGTTAATGTTCTATCGATTTTTATGTGATATTGTAATTTCAAAAATATATCCATATAACTTGGGTGCATCAGTTTGAAATGAAACTTAAACCAAAACTTATATATATATATATAACTTGAGTTCCTTCAGTTATAATCGAAACCAAAACTTATGAATAGTTCTTGGTAAAATTATTTATTAGAAGAAATGGAAGTCCATAACAATTAAATGACAGTCACTCGGATATAAGCGTGAAACGACGCAAAATAACAAACACGCTATCCTATATATATTTTTCCCCCACTTTACTCCAGTGTAAGTTCTCATGAATCAAGGAGCCATTTCCGGGGGCTAACACTTAATCTCTATATGAAATATATAGATATCCGAGTGTTCCTGTTCCAGTAAAGTTTTCCTTTACCATTTAAACGTTGATGTCAGTTGTGTGCACGTGTCTGTGTGTGTGCGCACGAGCGCTGATGGACTTAGGTGTGCGTGTGTGCACACAACTAGATTACATGAAAAATCCACCTCTCGCTAATTGTACTGATTAACTCGTATATTAAGTTTTAATAATGGCGCCATTATTTTCATATTAACCATTACTAGTAGTAAGCCACATCCCGCTTGACACATCGTTTATCGTAAAGATCAAATAAGTTAAACAATGTTCAGTCTGGTACTGGGATGAATGAGCAACTGCGAATACCAGATGATGTTTATATAATCTTAGTCTCTATGCAAGCTATCAATCTGTCTTGGGGCGTTTGCTGTGATCTGTGTCGACAAGACACTATCTGTCGATAACAGATCGATTTCAAGTTTTAATATAAAAAACTTAAACTTGGTTATGATCTGCCTTGCTGACATATTGGTCATTAATCACAATATTTAACACTTAACGAACATTTTAGTTTTCTTGTAATTTATTAAACAAATGGCATCAAACAAAACGTTTTTTGTTGATTTAGTCCGATTTTGCTTCGATTTACGTCTAGTAAAATAACGTTTTCAGTTGTTTATTTCTTTTTTATATTTTTATTTTATTTGAAATATTAAGTTAAAAAAAAACCGTTAAGACGGCATCAAAATCTGAAATTATGAAAATAGAAAGCCAAAAAAAGTTAACTTCTGTGCAAAAAAATTTTTTTTTTATTCCTTATCGGATTTATTTCTTGCGAGATATTTCTACTCGGCGTTGCTTGGGAGTGTTTCTGCATTTATTTTGGTTTCGCTTTTATTTATTTATTTTTTAGTAAATTATTATTTTTTTTATTTTAATAGAATTTTGAAAATTAAATATTTACAGTATCGTTTTGTAATTAAATTACACATTGAGTTAAACTAATATTACTAAGAATATGTTTTGATATGTATTTCTTAAAGTATTGAATGTAGCGTCATGAACTGTACACTGTTGACTTATGATCACATAACACTTATGTTGTTGCGCATACTGGTGTTTTCTTTTGAAATGTATTTTATTTATTGCCACTCGGACTTAGGCTTTGTGGAAAGGCATGTGGATTTTTTATGAATTTTAAGTTAATTTTAAGTTGATTTTTTTTTAATCGATTTCAAAATTAGACTTTAGTCTGCCACGTTGATTAATGTTAAAGATGCCAGAATATTTCTTCGATATTTTCACACTATTGTTTCTTTGCCTCCCAAATATCCTGATTATCCATGAGCTATGATAGATTGTTGAATGGTACAATGGTACATTGACCCGACTTGACATTCACATCAACATGTTCATGTTAAGTTATATAAAAACGCATGCCTTCTTGAACTCGGATGGCAATACAAAAAGATATCACTGTCTATCGGTCTAGTGTGTGTGTGTGTGTGTGTGTGTGTGTGTGTGTGTGTGTGTGTGTGTGTGTGTGTGTGTGTGTGTGTGTGTGTGTGTGTGTGTGTGTGTGTGAGAGAGAATCAGTTATTTTGTTCGGGACCCTTAAACCTTTTTCTTCAAATTTCGGAGATTCACAAAGTAATTCATTTTCTTTTTAGTAACAAAAATTAAAATAATTGATCTTTTTTTCCTTTTTTTTTTTTTTTTTTTTTTTTTAACTAATAACCCGAAACGTATTGTTATAAATTTGATTTCGTTTGAAACATTATTTTTAAAATTCGAAGAAATTGATACATTTGAATTCTTGACTTAAAATTACGAATATAAAAAAGCAAACACTGTTTTAGGATTTATTTTATTTTAAAAATAAAAATACATTTATTCAACAAATAATAGTTAATTGACACAATGTCCTTTATGAAAACTAATATGTAAATACTGGAAGTTTCGTCGGATGTCTTGGCAGATACTAGTCATTTCCACAAATAGTGGCAATGGAGAGACACCCATAAAGCCAAGTCAATGTATGACGGTCATGGCACGTCAATGACGCGCCGCGTCATTAACAAACCAATATATGAGACTTAAGATTAAAAAAAATAACGTTTGATCCCATTCATTATTTTGTGGAAACGACATAAAATTTAAAAGAAATATTTAAAAAAAAAAAAAATCCTCAAAACTCGATTATTAATTAAATTTGCTTTTTTTTTTAAATGCCCCCCCCCTTTTCTGCTTACTTCCTATTTTTTTTTAATTGATTGTAAGATTCATTCACTAATTTCATTTTTTTTTTAATTCATATGTAAAAACATGTCAAACCAAACACTTTCTTTTTAAAGGTTCATAACGCGCACAGAATTGAATTGCGGTCATTGTTTTAAATTTTAGAAATATGCATATAAAATCACAATTTAAAAATGTTTATAAGAATTTGATTATCAGGATGACCTGCTGTGGTCTGGTCAGCTATAGACGTTTTATAACTCTTTATTTTAATAGAATTGTGTAACCACTTTTTGTGCGTCAGTATTTTCCGCATAACTAATAATTTACAAATTGAAATATTAATTTTATTAAAATCAAATATCTTTTTAAATAAAAATATACAAAAAGCGTAGAATGAAACGAAATGTAGAAAAGTCCCATTAAAGATAAGTTAAATGTATCAGAATTTATTTCAGTTGCTTGGTATTTTTAACCTGTTAATAGTTGAAAAATAAAAGAATATATTATTTTTAAACTGGCTAATAGAAAACCATTTCTTACTTTAAATTATTAATGAATCCGCATGTATTGAAAGTTTAAAAGCTACATGCAATAATTGTATAAAGAAAGATTACAACAGTTGTTTTGATAATACAATTATAACTGTATAACAATGTGTTTCAATCAAAGATTACTGTAATAATGGAAGTTTTAAAAATCCTATTTAAAATTGATTTGCTTAAAGAAAAAGACTTGAAACATTTATAAAAGTAAAACGACTCCCGGATAATGCCAAGTACGCACACTTCGTAAACAATAAGCAGTTGATTATACAATAAAAAATAATTATAGTTTTTCAAATGTGATTTGCTAAAGATTTTAAAACTTGTTTAAATGGCTTTATATTCCAGTTTAAATGCTTCCAAATTACTTTTACGTTTCAACTATTAACAGATTCAAATTTTTGACTTGTTTACGAAGAGACCCAAATGCATTCTGATGGATATAATTCTGTAATTAAATATTTTTAAATTTCCTTTTAGTACATTACGATATTGCATTTTTGATTTAAAAAAAAAAAAAAAAAAAAGATTCCTAGTGAATAATTTGTAAGTTGCGTAAAGGCGATAAACACATATACAAAAGTAACCGTAACAATTTTAATAATTTAGAAAAGATATTATAACCATTTATTTTACCGATTGTACATGAATTTAGTGTGACTTGTTAGATTTTTTTTCTTATGTTGATTTGGCCAAAATTTATAACTTTAAAAAAATCTGTGATAAAGCCATTTTTGTTTGCTTTAAAAAAACTAAAATTATATTCAGATATAATTTTAGTTTTAAAAAGATCTTGTCAGAGGAGTATTGTTAGAAATTATTTGAATGCGACAATAAAAATATATAGCGATTCATTATTTTTATTTTTTTTGTAATTTTATAAAATCATTCTCACCTAATGTGTGTGCGTTTAAGCAAGATGAAAATTCTCTACATTAATTAAACCACTAACCTTTAGTCCTGGTTGGAGTATTGCCATCCTGAACTTAGGGTTAGTGCTTAGATAAATGAAGTGTTTAATGTAAAAACTACCAAACAAAACACTCGAGACGGGCGATTCTATAAAATGCAATTTTTATGTTGTTGTTTTTTTTTTTTTTTTTTTAACCCCAAACAAGGGACTTTGGTGTAGGGAGGGGGCTACTATCAGGGATATTTGGCCAAGATCAAAGTGTAGTATTTGTTCTTCAGATGCGGTACTTCCATTTCTCGTTCTCTTTCAGTGGAGGAGAAATCCTTCACGACTGAGACAATTTTTATTTTTGTACCTTTTCTCCACGTTAAAAAAACTACCCTGGCGTCTAACTCTGTCCCGTGGAGAGGCATTGTAAATAGGCACTATCAGGGACATAAGCTACTGGGGTATTGCGTAAAAAATTTAAAGAATGAACTAAAACTTTTAAAAAATAATCTATTTCGCTTGCTTTTCGCTTATAGTTTGCTTTTTGTAGTGCTATTGTTACATATTTTGAACATCTCATTTTTATTTCAGTTTTTTAATCGCCGGCAGATATTTTTTTTTCTTTAGCACAAATGTTTGTGTGTGTATATATATATATATATATATATATATATATATATATTTTACTGCTATTATGCATTAAACATACAGAAAAGTATTTTTTGCGGAAGAAAAAAAAACCCTAAGGTTTTAATTCATTAAATAACTCAATCATTTAATAACAATGGTGTCAGAAAGAAAAAAACTTGGAATACAAGTACAACTTTATAAAGTAAATGTTACAATTTAAGACAAATTGATAGGTGAGATTTTTCGACATATTTGTAAAAATACAAAATATTTTCGAGTTTCATTTCATTTTAATGAAGTTATTTTCTAACGATTGATTGACTACGTAATATAGTTTAGATAATTGGTAAAAATCGTTAAAAACAAATCTTTATTAATAACATTGTATGATCACTTCTCATGTGTGTGTGTGTTTTTCGCCCCTGTGTAACTTACACATTATAAAAAAGGCAATTATGTAAAGTAATGCACAGTAAAATAATTTAATTACAAAATTAAATCTATCAGAATGCATTTCGGTTTCTTCATAACCAAGTCACTCAATTGTATCGTTGGTTAATAGTTGAAAATAAAATGCATTACTTTGTGACCTTTCGAAAGTTGAAAGTAAATTGGAAGCGTGTAAAGTTCCCAAACTTTCAAACATTACCTTAACAAAATCAATTATATTTTCATAACAACTTTGTTCAATTAATAATTTAATGGCCAAACGATACCATAATAATTAAATTCAGCTTTCAAAATTCTAAAAAAATAGCAAAACAAATTAAAGAAGACTCCCAAGTAACACCAGGCAGGTACATACAAAATCGAAACGTTTCTTTCTTTTTTTTTTGTAAAAAAAAATTTAAAAAAAAAAAAAAAACTTGGCTAATTTCAACAAACACGCACATGCACACGCAATCTTGGAATATATAAGATAACGGGTGAATGTTTGGCATCATAAAGGATACCCCATCCCTAACTTGAACAAACTAATAAGAAAATTGAAAAAAGTGAGAATTTCAATACACACGCGCATATATATATAAACGATATCGCCTTAAGAGGTCTCTAGTTGTAACATGTTTATGAATGTGTAGCGACATATTAGTGCTTATGTAAAACAAATAAAAAATATATCTTGCCCCACTTACTTCGGTATTGAGCACTCTTGTATTAACCTTGTTAAAATTCATTGATTGCTTCCTTCAACTCTGGAAAATATTAAACTTATATATATATATATATATATATATATATATATATATATATATATATATATATATTTTTTTTTTTTTCTTACAAATGCAATTAATTTAATTGCGTGTTTAGTTATTAATATATTACCTACTCCCTTCCCAAATGTAGTATTTACAAACAAATAGACAAGTTTGTGCCCTTGTTCACAGTGTTGTCCGGAAGTCCTTTTACTTTCTGTTTGGTTTCGTTCATTGAAACTCCACTATATGTGCTATTTCTTTAAATTACTTTCTTGGGGGGTTGTATTAAAATCCACAGATGTACGAAAAAGTGTGAAAAAAAATAATATAAACATTAATTGTTTATGTCACGGTAACATATATTGAGTAATTTTCTAACAGTATTTTATATAATGTTTTAGTTTTAACTCATTTTTCCAAACGTCACGTATTTAATAGTCAGTTTCCCGCCATTTGTCTTTTTTTTATATACATCGATAAACACTATGGTTTTCGAGCCGATTAAACGTTTTAAATTGAGTAAACCCACTACAAACTTTTCCAGATAGATAGAAGAGTAACTTATCTTGCCTTTGATAACATTTATTTGTTTAATTTTTTTTTTTTTTTTTTTTTTTTTTTTTTTTTTTTTTTTTTTGGACAACCTTTTCGTACGTCTGTTGGTTGCAATACAAACCAGTTTCTTGTAATTAAATATAATTCAATGTCATTAAAAAATCGGTTGTGCAATAAGATCGATAGAAAATGTTGAAAGTTGAATTCCATAAACACTTTCGAATTCTATATCTGTTCTTATATATAACTAATAAATGTATAACTTACTATTTAATTGACGTTGCCTGGATAGAGGCATTTTTGCCGACTGGTGTGGTGTAGAGAACTTGGAGGAAAATAATTACAAATAAAGTGTACTCGTGTTTGCAATTTTTAATTGCAAATACGAGTACATTTTAATCAATGATTAAATAAAATCGTTTAAATTTTCCCGTATTTTTTTTCTATTTTAGTAAATATTCGATAAATAGTAAAGCGTGATACTGTTTTCAGACTCGTTAGTTTCGTGAACTTACGTTCTAAGATGTTGAAGTTTTCATTCTCTTTTCATAGAAAGAAGAATATTGCTGTTGTAGGACATGGATGTGTCCCTATTTATTTATACCTCCCTAGGCGAGTTAGGGTTAAACGCAAAATCTGTTTTTAATGTGGTGAAAATTGAGTTTCCCAAAAGGGACACTGAACTAGGCAAAAAATAAAAAATAAAAAAATTGTCCGTTGATAAGGATTTTTCATTCTCTTATTGAGCAAAGAAGACTCAAAAAAAAAATTGCAAAAAGAGATAACTAAATTTTATAGATTAGTAAACGCCCCCCCCCCTCCAATATAGAAAGTGTGAAGGGGTGGAAGTGGAATCATTGGTCATTCTCTATCTTTTATATATCTAGTTAAGATTTTGAAAATTTTTATTCATTCCTTCAAGCACTCTATTTTTTATTCTTGTACCATTTGTCATTTCAGCAGCAATCACAATACCGCACTAACTTTGTTCGACTTAAAATATCTGCAGTGGTTTAAAATGAAATTCATTTAAAAATATTATTTACAAGAAAATATTTACTAATTCATGTAAAATGGAGAGTAAATAAAAAAAGAAAAAAAAAACGAAAAGAAAAGAGAAAAAATGGGGGTAGATTAGTAAGACCCTCACTACTCTTTGGAAGAGTATATCAGCTATTTTTCGTTTTGTCTAGAACAAAATAAGCAGATCGATCTCTAATTGAGAGTGACACTTCTGTGGAAGCAAATAAAATATAGGTACAGTTTGAAAGTGGATGGTATCCTAATATAAATGCAATTTATAAAGGTCAAGAAAAATAAAAGTAAAGAGTGGACATCGTTGGGCCGTCTCTATTACCAAAATAAAAAAAACGGGGGCAAGATTCACTTACTCTAAGAGACTTCTATAATCGGGGGTGAGTTTCAAAAAAAAAAAACCAAAACCACGTCCGCCATGCTCAAACGGGGAACACATACTCATTCGAGCCTGGTCATATTAGACTGGCAGGTTGGCTAAGTTGCAGATTGAGGTCAACGGATCAATTCTCCTTGAATACATTTTGAAGAAAAATGTTTGAAAATTTCTCATTTTAAGCCAGTTGTTTTGTGTGCTTGAATGAGTAAAGTCGACTTGAAGGTTACGATGAAACAAAAAAACAAAAAATGCCAAAGAAGGAGGGGTGTCTTTAACTTCTGTCATCTCCCCGTTTCTTACTAGATATTGTCAATCTCTTTCTTGGATTCACTTCAGCAACATGCTCTTTTCTATAATCTGATTCCACTTTAACCAAATCCTATTAAACTACGTATTATTATTCTAAAGCTCTCGGTACTTTTATTTTAATGACATTAGAATCACTTCACTATACGACAGTCATTTTCGGTATTAATTAGATTTCTCTACAATTCATTCAATACCCATTTTCAGCTTAAAACGCACTGAACAGAGATATTTCAAATAAGTATTTTCAAATATTATCTCCAGATAAGTGCGTTAATTTCAGCAGTAGTGGACTCCTTTTATTCTTTTGTTTTCTTGACAAAAGAAATTATATAATCGCTTATATCAACGGTAAGGGGGGGGGTATTGTTCATTGTATTAATCTGATTCAAACTTAAATTCTGTCAAACTTTTATTCTTTTGAAAAATTTTGATGTTAAAATTTGAAAGCTTGCATTTCTTGTAAAATAAAATTTTCTAATTTGTTGAATAAATGCTGAACGTTTTATTGTTTTTAAATAATTCTGACATTTAGAAACAAAAAAGTAATCTTGACATATAAATTTGTCGATGAGCTGTCATTGGTTATTATTATAATGCTTCAAATTAGTAGAAATTTTATGTATTTATTCTACGTATTATTTATTCATTTTACGTATTTATTCATTCTTTTAAATTCATTAAGTCATTTGTTAGAGATTGTTCTTTTTATATTTTATTTCGATTAAGGATATCATGTATGAACATTATCGATCTTCTATTTATCTACTTTTCTCACTTTTCGTGTCCAATGCTAACTTGAAACCCAAACCGATTATAAGATCACCATCCCTTGAGGATTGTTTATAAAACATACAAATTATTAATAATAAATTAAAAACGAACAAAAACATTTTCTTCCCTTCATGGCATTGATCCTGACTATTGAACTATGTATTTTCTTTCAAAATAAATTACTCTCTATTAAACTGTTTATGTAAAAATTTGAGGGAGACTATATTTCGTACTAACAATTAATGTCTCTTAAATTAAATTTTTTTTTTTTTTTTTTTTTTTATAATTTGTTAATTATGTTGCTTTAGGGTTTTATATGAGTGAAACGTTAAACTCCTTATATGTCCATCCCGTTAATTACATCTGATGCGTAAACAATATATTTAAGTAAAAAGAATAAGGTGAATGTAATTAATATAGCAATAATATGGTGAATCTTTATTTTTATGTTTTTTTTTTTAATATATTTGATACATGTGTAACGACAGGTATGTCTGCAAGTTTCTTAGAAAACCTGAATATTTATATACAAAACAATTTTAATAAAACATTTAAACATATTTTGTTTGTTTCTATTTGATTATAGACTTATTTGTTCTTTTAAACTGATTCAATTTCTGTTTATTGATCTGAATAATATTTTAAAATTTCTAATGTCAATGTAACTTATTATTCATGCAAAAGAAGTTTTAATTTTCTAAAAGTATTTACTGCTTCTAATAATAGAATACATTGTATTCATTTAAATTATTTAGAAAAGGTTGAATGAAAAAAAAAAATTGTTCTCCGATTTGTGGAGTATAAGGATGAGAAAAGGATCTGATGTTGAAAGGTCCCATATCCCAGATTAGCCTGCGATTTTTTTTCACTCAGAATGGCTGTAGACTGTGACGTCAATGGGTTGTCTATTTTCACAGACGGTGTCGTGAAAAGTTTGTTCCCTATGAAAAAATTGCAAATACTTTTTTCTTTCAACTTACAATTTAACAAAATTTTGGTAGTTTTTTATTTTTTTTTTTATTTATTATATTTTTTTTTTTTAGAAAACACATTTTCTTTTAATAAAAGCTGTATTTTTATTAACGGTAATTATTGGACATGCATTAGATGTAGACGAAAATGAAGTATATATTTTGAGTTGTACTTTAAAAATTCACACATAAAATAAGAAAAGCTTATCGAAATAATATATTAGTGGTCTTTGGAAAAGCCTCAAGTATGATCGAATGAGACACATTTGATAATAATGATACCTATGGAAAAGCGAGATACACGAAACTCTATTCCCAATAATTGGCCGATGTTGTGAACCTAAATATAATTTGGAATAGAAGGAACTCTGTGCGATGAGGGCACAAACCAAGTAATTTTTCCAGTTATTTGCAAAAAATTTTATGTTACTCTTGTAACAAAAATAATTTTTGTAATATACTATATGGGATACAACATTACTATGAAGTGTGGAAAGCGTAAATTACAGATTTTTAATCTAAAAAAAAAATTATTATTTATAAAAACAAACATAGTATATATATATTTTTTTTAAAAATCACAATATAGTTTGTTTAACTGTAAATTGAAAAAAGAAGTTTTAAATTGTAATTTTTTTTTCATCTGGAACAAATGCAGTTTATAAAAACACAGATTTTATTATTCAACAATTTTGGAGAAAAAATTTTTTAAAAAAAGCAATGTTTATTGGTTCTTAAAGCGTAAATTAATGTTGGTTATATTTCGGATCCATTTATAAAAGAAAGCCTCTTTTATTTTCACAATGACATTAAAAAAAAAGGTTTCTTATAGTAAGTTGCTTTCTGTAAACTATTGGGATAAACTTTTCGGGGCATCTGCTGTAAATAGCAAGCAACCCATTGACATATCAGTCGGCAGCTACTTGAAACTAAAGTTAATTTATCAAGTGCATACATGTTTTTACTAGACAAATTGAGAGAAAGCTTTTACCTCCCAAAATATATTTAAAATATTTCTATTGCAAAATTAAGATTGTCTTTAAAATTAGAAAGCGTTAGCGTTTCAAAAACTGTTTATTCAATATTAGTTTTTAATTTTCTTTCAGTTTAAGTTTTTTTTTATTCATACTTTTATTTTGATGTTGATATTTCATAAAAAGACACAATATTTTTTCTCCTCCAAATATATTTGTCTAATTTTATATTCTAAAAGGAATATAAAAGTATTCAAATTTTAACTCGTTTTATAGCCGAATATGTCATTTCTTTCTTTTTTTTTTTTTTTTTGATAAACTATAATTAATAATTTTAGAAACTTTTTTTTATGTCATCCAATATTACATTAGTTTTATTCATTTATTCTGATAGTTAAAATTCGAAATAAAAAATACAATAATTCTTTGATCTGTGATGTTTTTTAATAGAGTAATATTTTTTAGAACAAAATCATCAAGTGAAACATAAGACAGTTGTAGTCAATTGTAAGAATAAACTGGTTGAATTCGGAAATAATGGTAAAAGAATGAAACTACAGGGAAATTCTTTGGGTTATTTGATGGAATATTTAAGAGAATGTGGTTTGCACACACGCACACCCACAGAAAATTATATGTTATATGTGTATATAGATCCGAAGCCTCTTTGTGTGTTGGTTGCTTTTGTAGCAACATTGCATAACTAGTCTAATTTCCTTTGCGGTCCAGTTCTTACTTTGCGGTCCATTTCTTACTTTTCATGTTCTTTGGCTTTTACTTGTATTTCGTTTATTGTATTCTATTACCTGAAATAATAAGGGCGAACATTCACAGGACACGAATCAAGTCCCCCATGTTTGCCATTAAAGGAATTTCGGTTGATCATGACGCTCAGATTTTTTCTTCTGAACTTCACGACTTTTGTATTTGTTTGGTGTTATTTTTACATCATTTTGTTTGTGTATGTGGCTACATTAGTTCCAGTTTTATTTTACTTAGTAATTCTGTTACATAATGGGTTATCTATCCCATACGTTGAAATAAGTCTACTATCACACACACATATTGTACATGTGAGATGTTTACAATAAAGAATGTTCATCAGTATTTCTTTCAGTATAGTCTATCATTCAGAAACCGAGAATTCCCGGATCTATAATACATATAGAACATAATCCCAACGTTCTGCCATCGATCTTCCAAACGCACTGTATGTTTTTATTATTATTATTAATATTAAAACTCAGTAAATCAACGTTTGTTTTCTAAATGATATTAATGACACAAAATACTAAAACATGTTTTAGTTCTGGGATTGAGTTACGTTGGAAACAAAATTGTTCTAATTAGCCATATTTTTTTAAAATTAATTCATCTAGTAACCCATCTCGTAAGTTTGTCTTTCACTCTTACCCTCTCTCACTATGCTATTTGACCACCCCTCTTATTTTATACAGTGTCTATCACTCTTCCATGACTCTTTATATTTCTCTCTGTCCCTGTCAAAGGTAATAACGCACAACAGGAAAAGTCCATCAACTAAAGGAAATATTATCAAGTATTAATATTACTTGGCATGTAACTACAAGTTGAAAGAGAGAAAGGTGGTAAGATAGTGAGCATTAAGAGACTAATTTTAGATTTTATCTTTTAAAAATTTAACCGGTTTGCAAGCTCCTTCCTGATTCAAACAATTTCAAGCACAACTCTCGGCCACTTTTGCAAAGAAGTATACGTTTCTTTTCAAGAACGAAGCAGATATTACTACTTTCTGTTTGGTTTATGCCAGTGCACTTAGAAACAGGGGTTGTCAGTTCAAACCTTGGTCTAGTTGTAATTGATTTACTTTGATTTTGTCCCAAATTTAATCGAGACATTTAAATTGACAATATTCACCAACTCTAACTTTTTTTTTTCTCGATAATCTTAATATTCTGAAATTTTCCCTAATAAAACTGTCATTTTATTTACAGTAGCAAGGACTAGTGGTGCAACAGATAAAAGTACTAGTCAGTTTTATGTGACAGTCTTCTTGAGATTCACCAGTATTAGCGATCCTAAAAATACAATTATGAATTGCTTAAGCCTTTTACTCCGTCATGGATGACAGAACGAGATCAATCTACCTTTATTGATTACTAAAGTTTCAATAAAGTTCAACAAGACACACATAAAGAATGTCTGAAACGTTGTTAGAATAACTTCCAAGATAAGTATATTAGTCCAAGTAATCCAGATAATACTATTTATTTTCACTGTAACTTTGTACTGGTGTCTAGGATAGCGTTCAACGGTGGGAGCAGGATTTTTTTTTTTTTTTGTTCCAAAATTTGGTGGACAGCACCAGAACACAGATCCTGCTAGTATATATACTATACCAGGTTGAATTTATCCACCAGTTTCCACCCCAAAAAAAATTCTTAAGAAACCATGAACAGATCTCAATCAAAATATGTAGGCGAAAATTCTCTGCAATATATATGCTATTTATATCTATAACTGTTAAGAAAACCCTCTTTTAATTATTTATTATTGTTCGAATATCAAGCCCTTTTTGTGCGCTGCATAATTTGCTATCTTGAATTGGATCTGGTCTGACTCAGAAGTTGCTTTCTAATACTATGTACGTGTGTGTAGATAAGTATGTGTGTGTATACATGTATATACGTATGTTACAAGTGTATAGGTATACATGCATGTATATAAGTATGTTAAATATGTGTGTAGGTATTTATATAAGTATGTTACATCTGTGTGTGTGTGTGTAGGCATGTATAGAAGTATGTTACGTATGCGTCTGTGTGTATACACACACACACACATTTTTACAAACAATTTTCTCGCGTATATAATTTTCTCTGTATATAATCAGTTTCTTACGAGTGCATGTTTATCAACTTAAAAAAAAAACTTTAAATCGCTATAAAAATTAGTTGTACCTATTTACAATGCCTCCCCACGGGACAGTTAGACACCAGGGTCGTTTTTTAACGTGGGGAAAGGGTACAAAAATAATTGTCTCAGTCGTGAAGGATTTCTCTTCCACTGAAAGAGAACGAGAAATGGAAGTGCCGCATCTGAAGAACAAATACTACACTTTGATCTTAGTTGTAGTTAAGATGAATATTCAATGAATAGAATTTAATGATTGTTTATAATATCAGGTTATTCTTTGTTACAAGTTGCAGTGTAAAGTTAATTAGATAATAGACGGTTAAAGAAGAAACTTTGGATGATTTCTGTAAAGGGAGAGCACAAGCCAAACATTAATTGCTGCTTTAAAATGTCTACAGCATTAAACAATTGAAATAATGTAGACAATTTTTTTAATTATCACAAGTAACCAGTATATTTACTCTGTAACCAAAATTATTTGACGTTTCTTAAAAAACAATTATAATAAATAAATGAAAGATATCTTTTTACTTTTGAAACATCTAAACTGTCAAATGGAGAAAAAATGTCTGTCTTGAATAACAGCTTAAAGGCAGATGTCAAGTATTATTGTTCATATTGCTCTAAACCAAAGGAAAGCATTATTTTTTTTTACATGCACCTTTGTCATATCAAAGAACATTTTTTTTTAATCTACTTTAGATTTTGATCTGATTCTTCAAAATATATTATTTCCAAATTCTTTCGATCCATGAATTCAGATTTTTTTACTTTCCTACTTTACTGAATATTAATTGTAGTTTGAAGAAAATTTCACTAATTTGAAAAAAAAAGAAAAAAAAATTTATGTAATAAATTCAGAAGTTATTTTTACAACAAATAAATGTATTAGAAAAAAAAGATATTGTTTCTTACTAACAATTTTTAACCTTTCAACCAAGTTTTAGCAATAATATATATATACAATGACACCTATATCTACTACTATATAAAAGGAACTTTGTGAGATAGTCATTCCTTATGAACTCTTAAACGGCTGGGCCGACTTTTTGAAATTTTACACAAATATAGTTTGAGCCCAGCAGTGTTCTTAGAGTTTGTATCAGAATATCATTGATTAGTATCGATAATAAAAAAAACTTGAAAAAAAGGAACAGGCGATATTGACTGAAGTTAATGCCTTACAACCTAACATTACAAGTGCATTTGAGAAGTTTTATTACCATACAAGCAGAAAGGACCAGCATATAAAATCAACTGTAGGTTCTTTGATATAACAGGGGTGCGTTCGAAATAAATGTTTCTATTTAGAGCACAATTGAACCATGATACTTTACTTTTGTATTTTAAACTTTAATGCAATTAATTGATTTGATTTTACTGATGTTGGGTTTCCCTGCTAGTATCTCTCTCTCTCTCTCTCTCTCTCTCTCTCTATATATATATATATATATATATATATATATATATATATATATATATATATATATATAAACATTATTGAAGAAAATGGAGTAATATAAAAATGAATGTTATCACTTCAATCACTGACATAATTGTAACTGTCTTTATTCTGGTATTTTCGTGTTGCTTGACAAATATACTTGCAAACAAAAATATGCAAACTATTTAAAACTTCAAGTTGTATAGGACTGCAGAGAAGATATCTTCTATGCTGTTATGATAATTTGCATCTGATGAAAGTTTTGACAATAATATTAAAGTTGGATGGTTGTTTCAGTTTTCATTATCAAAAGAATTTCAGAAAATTGTTTGATCCATTAAAAGTTGATGAAAAAAAACCTCAACAGTTAGGAAGAATCCATTTCTTTCAACAATGCTGTCTTATTTTTTGATTAAGGTAAAATTGGGACTGAACATTTTGAGCTATAGTTGCTACATTTATGCTGTCAGACAGGTTTGCATAAATCAAAATTTATACTAAATAAATATACAGCTCTATTTGTTATTGAGCACTATTATGTGAATGCAGTAAAGTTAATAGGATTATTTATCCAACCCATATAGACCATGCAACACTTCGTGTGTGTGTGTGTAATATGTCAAAAGAAACCAAATTAGATGTGCAATATATAAAAACATGTTTATCAAACACATCTAGTTCTGTTAAGAATTCTAATGAATTTGTGTAGACTTTCTAATTATAGACATAATGGCATTTCAATCATAAACATTCTGGTTTTGTCCATCCATAATAAATGTTACAAATATCACGTGCTTCATTGCAAAGAATTACAAAATGTTAACATTCTGAATCATGGTGTGAACAAAAGTGGCGAGTTTATTTTACCTTAATTTTTGTGAAATCTTTTTGAAATTGAAATCTTGGAATATTTTTTGTGTGAGTTTTTAGATTTTATTATAAATTAATGAGTTAAAGGTTGTTTCATAGAATATTAAAAAATCTCATGCTGACTGGAAATGTATAATATATTCGTTTGAATATCATGTTAAAAAGCTTTAAAAATATTAGATTTTAGTTTTCTGCAACTATGAACTATTTCATGTATTTAAGATTAAAGTATATTTTAAAAACGTGATATTCCTTTCATAAACTTATTACGAAAATAATTTTTACACTGATATAATATTCCTTGCACATCTGAATATGGAGTTTTCAATTTAATTTTCCTTATCAAATGCTTTTATTAAATAATAAACTGTATTAAGATAACTGTTATTTATTTCGACATGCACTACAATTGGTGAAAACCTACGTTTTTTTCTTCATTAGGAATGACGGTCATCTCTATATTAAGAAAACTATCAAACAATTTATTGTGAGTGTATGTCTTGCTCATATGTAACTTTAATAACTATATGTTGAATTGTTCTTTAAAATTTACTATAAATTGATATTTATGCAACCAAAAATAGGAGAAAACTAAAACGAATTTTTATAAATGCTATTAAAAATGTAATCATGACTATATTTTGAATTATCTTTATTATATAAAAGAAACTTTAGACTCAATTTAAAAAAAAAAATTCACACAAATGTAATCGATATGTCTAGGAGTGTTATGTAGGTTTTGCATCTGAATGCCTCTAATAAAAATCGATAATCGAAAAAATCCAATTAAAGAAGTTCGATTTTGACCGGTTAACACTTTTATACAACCTAACATCACGCGTGCATCTGAGAAGTTTTTTTTCACAGCATAAGCAGAAAGCCCAGCTTATAAAATCAACCGTAGATTCTTTTATAAGACAGGTGCTTTTGTAATGATTGTTTCTGTTTGGAGCACAATTGAACAATGATACTTGACTTTTTCATTTTTAAACTTAAGTTAAAGCCATTATTTACAGATAATTTTATAAAATCAACAGTAGATTCTCCACAGTGCAATGCAGACTACAATGTATTGTGGACTGTCACTGTGGGATAGTATGTGAAGTGTTCTCCTTGTACACTGTGGGAGTGGGGGTCCCAAACTAGAACAGGCAATTAATAGTTTTGATTAAAAAAAATGGACGATTTCACCGATTTACATTGACAATAAAAGTAGGAGGGGAGGGACATTTGTTGATCCTCATTCAACCTCGGGCAACATCGGGTCTCCCTGCTAGTTTTTCTGTAATCCTTCAACTTGGCAATATGTCTTCCACTCTGGCAACAATGCGTTAATACAGCTAATAACCTATAATCTTTTGTTTCTCCAGTACTCCTGGACACTAATCCATTCTAAAGTTACTAAACTAATAATGCTAATTGTGTGTGTGTATATATATATATATATATATATATATATATATATACTCACATTCTCAATGTTCTATATCTACCCAGTGAGTTTTGTCACTTGTTCTTTTTACACTAATTTTTTCTTTGTTTCTTCTTCTTCTAGCTTCTTCACACACACACACACACTCTCTCTCTATCTCTCTATCTCTCTCTCTCTCTCTCTAACTTGGTGTCACTTATTTATTTAAATCTATATTTTATATCATAGGCGTATATATATGCACACACTTACAACTGGCTTAATGTTTGGGAAAGATGGAGAAAAAGTATAGGTTGTTTGGTATATCCATAACTATAAAAGTTTGATTTTCACAAATTCTTGTATGATAAATATTACAAGTTTCTATTGATTAAAAAAAAACAATATTAGAGAAGAAATTAATGATAGTTGTGGAGCAAACAGCTGCCTTAAAATGTTATTGTTTTTCTTTTGTCACACATTTATCACTTATTGTTTTTGCATTGCATCTGTAATTGATAACTTATCATGCAGCTGGAAATCTTTTCCGTGATCTTGAGGGGAAAAAATAATTGGACTGAAAGCCATAAATCCTGCTTCAAATCGTGTCTGTAAATATTATGATTACTTTATACCAGGTGCAGTATGTTTGGAAATGGCTTTAAAGGCACTTTCTCTACTTCTTGGAAAGGTATGAATCTGTATTCCATCTCTCCTTATCCCAGCCTTAGTAGAGCAACTCATCAAGGAGAAGAAAACCTCCAAAATAATACCAGTCTATCCCAGCACTTTTAATAGACATTTAATTTGATTTATTTATGAAGTTAAGCAATGTTAAGCCTAGTCAGTATTGAGATGGGTGACCGTTTAGGAATATCAGATAATTGTAAATTTTGAAGTGAAAGTTGCTGAAGAGTCATTTTCTTTAATACCCTTTGGAATGATATCATTCTATCTGCTTATTCCTTGTTATGGATGAAATAGTAGGGTCGACTAATTTTGGTAGGGCAACAGGTTTAGAAGGAAAACTGAAGCAATATCAGTCCTCCACTTGTCCCAGCATTGCTTTCTGCCAACTTGAATTTTTCCCTACCATTTTACTTAAGTAGAAGTGCAGTTATTATGCAACGTATGCTTCAGTATAAATTTATCCTGCATGCACCTTTTTGAAGGGCATCTAAAGTCTCTTAGTAAATTATATAATTCATTTTGATAACTTTTATAAAATAAGTCTAAAACCAAAATTTGTAGAGCTATTTTGCAGAAGAAATTACTTCAAGCAAAACATACCTTCATTTACATCTTACGTACTAATCATGATCAATTAAAGTTTTTATATTAGCTATTAATTGTACATTATTTTGTAGATGTTTTTCTTAATCATTTTTATTCATCTTGATTTTGTCACTCTCTGGTTTATCTATGAGAAATTTGATAACTTTAGAAATAGTTGTGAAAATTGTTTGGATTATTATTATCTTGCTTTTTAGATCAAAGTGTAAAAAAAATGGAAGGGATCAAGAAGTTTAAGATACATTTTTTTCTGAATATAAACTAACATTAAAAAATATATAATAGTTTATTCTATATTATCTATTGTCCATGTAAGGCTCACTTTTGTTCATTTTGCAACAGAAATTTTCTATCGATATGTTGCTTTATTACTGAGCACCAGTTTTTCAAGAGGAATTACATCAACATTTATATATAGTTAGGATTATATATGAATAGAGAATTGAATTCTTTATAGGAAATACAGGAAACGAATTAGCTGAACTTGTGTAAATTACATGGTATTATTATTCTCCTTTAAATTCTGTTGGAAGTGTCTGTTTATCAGCTTATT
Organism: Euprymna scolopes; assembly: GCF_053919585.1. Lineage (NCBI taxonomy): Eukaryota > Metazoa > Mollusca > Cephalopoda > Sepiida > Sepiolidae > Euprymna > Euprymna scolopes. The sequence continues at coordinate 27,327,699 of NC_136505.1, read as the reverse complement.
AATATTATTTTTATGACTGGAATCATTTTGAGATGAGCAATTTATACGTTTACTAGATGACCCGTGACCTCTTTGGTCAGTATGTTATATTAGCTATGGAATTAATGTATGAGCGTGACACTTGTGACGTAAAGAAAATATTTTTTTGTGACATAACAGAAACGTTTCTATGAAAGTATATTAAAATGAAAAAAGAATATATAGATTTCTATGAGTCGTTCTGTTTATAATTGTTTTTGAAGAAAAACAAAACTTACAGCCATTGAATTATAAGTGGTTTGCATCCTTATAGGTAAATGTGCACTGAACAGATACCATAATACTTAGAGGTAAATTCGAATTTTGATATATCTTTTAATTTAAAGGCGAAAAAAAAAAACATAAAAAAAACAATTGGGATGCTGAAAACATACACAGTAAAACAATATGTTTTATTGTCGCGTTGATTATTTATTTGTAACGCAAATTAAAAAAAAACACATTTATGTTGGTAGTGTAAAAGATGTATGAATGTTTTTTAAGAAAGGTTTATTAAAAAATGGAGAATAAATTAAAAAAAAAAAATGAAGGTGGTGGGTAAATCGCTGTTGTAAAATGCTCTTATGGCGTCAACGGGTTAAAGTAGATTAATTTGTAAGAAAATTGTGTTAAAATAACTTAACATAATACGGAAATTAACAATGTAAAAGAAAAAATGCAGAAAGTATTAACAATTGTTTATTTGAATAAGTTAAACGCGGAAAAAGAAACAATTGGGACACAGAAAACGTACACAGTAAAACAATACGTTTTATTGTCGTGTTGATTATTTGTTTATGTACGCATTCGCAACCGGAAGTCATAAACCGGATGTTGGGTTACAACACTCGTTACAAGGTCATTTGAGTTTTATAATTATATAGATTTATTTGTATATTTATGGACTATTCTCATCATCTTCTAGTTGTTTCACAACGTTTCAGTCAACTATTCCTCTGGCCTTTGTCAGGTGGTAAACCGTGACGGGATAGAAATGCAGAGTCTCTTAACTGTATCCTCCATAATACTGACCTCAATCATTTACATTTGAGTGGATGATTTACTGTAATTTGTTGGAAGACCAAATTAGAACAAGAAAAAACCTTTGATATATAAGACGAAAAAATCTAACTTTGATCATCCTTCGGGACCCATGACGCTGTGGATAGAGATGTTGAATCTCTACGGTTCCAGGTGAGCATTGTCTGGAGATAACGGTTTCAATCCGATCCAAAGCCGGCCAGAGGCTTAGTTAGCCGAAACGTGGTGAGATGACAACAACTATGGAAGGCAGTCATTCCTATCCCATCGCAGTTTATCATCTGAGGAGGCCAGAGGAATAGTTGGCGGAAACATTGTGAAACAACAACGAGAAGATGAGAATAATAGCCCACAAATATATGAATAAATAAACTTCTTAATAGTTTTATTTGCTGTGTACATGGCTATATTTTATGGAAAAGAAATTAAAAACATTATTTAAAATTTTAAAATACTCCTGAAGTGTGTGTGTGTGTGTGTGTGTGTGTGTGTGTGTGTGTGTGTGTGTGTGTGTGTGTGTGTGCGTGTGTAATTATTCATGGACAAGTGTTTTTCTCTATATATACTTATCAGTGTGGTTAAACCTAGTGAGATTCAAAACTGGGATGATATATATTTAAAAATTAATCACTTATCTAGCCTAAAAGCCACTCGAGGGTAAAGAATGATGAGCAATGCTATGAGAAGATTGGAAATTATAGGTGGAATTATCAAAATTTCCTGACTTAAAAGGACGCCTCAATAAGTATTTTTTGACATATTAAACATGAAGACAACCATTGTGAGTCAACAGTCCTGTGGTATTGTGCTTCACAGATGTTTCTTAGAAAAAAACTGTACATGGAAATTCAGTTTAGTTTTTTAGTTTTAGGTACGTAGAGAAAAAAGGAAACTTAGTATATTTTATGGTATAGCGTCACAATTTAAAACGTCACATTTGTTTAAATATAATTATAACTCTATAAAATATGAGGTTTGAAACTAAAAACAAAAACTAGCAATATCAAATAAATATTACAATAAATGTTTGGGCAAAAATACAGTATTTCAAATGTTAGTAGCAGATGATAATGGTTCTACTAACGTACGAATAAAGCTATTATCATATAGATTATTATACTCAAATAGAATTATATTTACTGTTCATTTAAAATTTTGCTACTTCTTTTGGTAGTTATAACAGATTCTAATTCCTTTTATATTTATTTAAATTCCTGTAAAAAAATAAAATAAATCAATAGAATACTGTCTATTGGTTTGACCTCCAATCTTAAAAGAAACACCATCCCAGGCAGATTTGCATGAAATTAACCATCAGAAAGGAAAGAAGAAAATTGTGAAGGATGTGCTGTAACTGATTGAGGTCATTCTTTAATTTCTCATGCACTTAAAATTCCCTCGAGTGGGAAATTTCAAAGGATTTGAACAGACTCAAATTTTAGCAATGAAAGTATTTCAGTGGATGATTTACTGTAATTTTAGTGTCACATTCTCAGTTTTTCAGTTCTTGTTAACAATCCTCTGTGAAGTGTCATCTAATATCTAAATTTAATGTTCTGTGTTTAAAACTTTGAAAGAAAAACTTCACATCAAACTAGACCATTTGTTCAGAGCAATGGTTGCAACAAAATTCAATAATTACAATTACTCCTATAATTTCAGTCTTTTTAGCCTGAGGATCTTTCTCTATTTCCAAAATTGTTTACTCATTTAAGTGAAAATTCTGAAGAATTATTTTGAAGTATTTTTTCCTTTCTCTTTTGTTGTGGCAAAGTGATCGTTGCTCTTTGCAATAAGATTATTTAACAGAAAAAAAATTTGTCGCTGTATAGTTATTTGAAATCTTATATTTAGTATATGATGAAATATTATAAAGAAGTAAATTAAATAAAAGATGAAATCATGTGCATTATATGGAAAATAAAAATAAAAGTATGAAACAATAGTGATTGCTATTAAGAACTAGCTAACATATCTGAGAAGTAATGGGAATTCTGTAGTTATAATCTCCACCCTAAAACTATGTTGCTATTTTTATCTTAATTTCTAAAATAAAATAAGCTGTCATGTTTTCAGTTTATAGATGTCCCCATAAATGCTGACCTCACGATGTTATTGGTAAATCCGAGTACAAAATGAATTGGATTCCTTGTAAAATTCCAAGTTGTTTGATCTTGGTATAGGCCTTTGTTTTCATTTGCATCCTTGTGAGATAACACACACACACACACACATATATATACATATATAGTAATTTATAAAAATATATATCGCAATTTAATTGCCATATATATTTTTATAACTTACTACCTAGCTCTACCTATCTATTGAGCACTATTGAAGTAAATACTGAAAATTTACACATAAAATTATATTTTCATATATTAATTTGTGATAAAATTAAGTAGTCAACTAATATATATATATATATATATATATATAATTGTAGATAGTGAAATAACTCATGATGCAAAATAAATTTATGTGCAACACAAAAGAACAACCATTGTTTATCTGTGAAATATTTTACTATTTTTACCAAATAATAGTCATGAATGCAATATTTTTTGTTATTAAATAGAACTAATTGTTTGTAAATTGTTTGAAAAGAAATTATCTTAGCTGTGGAATGAAAAGGTAGATCAGTTAATTTTGTATGAATGCGATATGTTGGACATCTTATTGAAGCTATGCACTTTTATCCCAATTCATATATTTTTAATTTGAAAGAAATGAAAAATGTTTAAGTATAAACAATTTTGTGGGTGTATGCTTTTTTTTTCTTGCAACTACATGACTTTCATAATTAAGCATTGAATTCGTTTTTTTTAATTATAAGCTTTTCCGTTTGAGAGGGAATACCTATAAGAATTTATATCATTTTTCCTCATAAAATTTGCAAACAAATAAGTAAATATGTAAATAATCGAGCATTGGATTTGATTTCTAAATATTAAAATTTAATTTTAAATAATTAAGCTATATATAATAAATTTGTGGATGTAACTCTCAAAACGAAGTATTGATGTAAATGGAGTGAAAATTCTGAGTAAAAAAATTACCCTGTGATTTTGGATGCCATTTGCAATTTTCATTTGTCATAAAGTCAGCGATTTCATTGGTTAATTAGATTATTACTCAAAGCAATATCATGCTGGATACTCTGTGTCATCGATTGGGATTTTAATTTAAAATTCGAAAGAACATAATTGCCAGGCTAGTCAGAATCAAAAATGGATTTTGTAGGGTGAAGGCTATTGATGACAGACTTCAAGAAATAGACCAGTTTCACTTCATCTATAATATAAATCTGATATGTCTGTTTAAATGTATGTATATTTGTATGTCTGCCTAAAACTTTCGACAGAAGCGACGGATTTTTATGAGATTGGTATCGTTATGAAGATCGACCCTTTGGACGACAAATATAAAAAAATTGGCTAAAAATATTAATTTCTTTACCCTCAAGTGAGCACTTTTCTACAAGGAGGGGGGGTCACTTTTTTTTTCATCAACATTTTCGGAAGTCATCCCCTCTTTCCGATTGACTAGCCTTAATTTAAACCTTCACTACTTCCGGTTTGGCGATGAATGCAACGGCAAAGACGTCACCTTTTTTATGTTCTTTTCCTCTGCGTTATGGGTTTGAGCCTGCCTGCCTACCTACTACCACTTTTTTTGCTCAACACAAAACTCCAAACACCCGGGCAACGCCGGGAACTCAGGCTAGTTATATAGAAAATGAAGTAGAAGTGTATGTTAGCATCTAATAAATTTCTTTAAAATGTGATTGCTTTATAGAAATTAGCATTGACTTCTTAAAATAAAGGCAACTAAAACAAATAAAACATAAAAAGCATCCAAACATAATTGTCTGTTATTGATAAAATTGAAACTATTAACTGTATATAATGACATGGGTATATTAATTTTAAATAGTATATAGTCCACTGTGATATTACATTAATTTTAAATAGTATATAGTCCACTGTGATATTACATTAATTTTATCATTCATATCTAAAAGAATTATTGAATAATATCAGTGATCCATGTAGATCATTTCTCTTAGTTTAAACACAAGTAAATATTACATTTATTTGCTTGTTCGATTATTATTTAATTATTTAATTGTTCTAATTTCACAATTCAAGCTTAATATTATCATATTTCTAAATATTTTAAAACTGGTTTCAGGTCTGTTAAATAATCAAAATTAATTGAATATTTAAAAAAAAAATTCCTTCCAAGTTCATGCTAAAAACAATTACGTTCTTGTAAAATAAAACACACACACACACTCACATGTTTGAATGTAAATTGCAATCTGATTACTGGCTATTATAAGAATATTGCTAGCAATTAACACCGGAATCTGTGTTTCTTATTTTGATATTCAGATTAATTTAAAATAGTCATTAATTTCTTCTTGTAATTTGATTCAAACAGTGAGGTTAATTGTTATTTCCAATGCCGTAGGTCTATTTCAGTGATGCATATATGATATCAGAATGTTTTAATTGTTTTGATATTCACTTCAAAGCAATATGTTTATTCTTAATATTGATTCTATTCCATTGTGCTAAAAATTTACTGAATATATATATATATATATATATATATATATAATGATTTAAAAGGGAAAATCCAATATAAACTTAGCCCAATTTCATTATAAATTTATTTCAACCCAGTGTGGGCCTCATCAGGTTATATATAAAATCATGTGCATGTAATATGCATCCGCATGCATAGTATCCATTCATAAAGTTAGCGTATGTGTATATATTATACATTTTTATTGTTGATATAATTTGTGCTTATAGCATACATAAATGCATGTCTATAGTCTGTATCTATATTACACATGCATATATTTTATACAAATATAAAACTGTATACATATATATATATTTTATATTTATGTGTAGATAGCTCTATAAAAACGTATATAATGTATGTGTGTTTGTATTAAATGTATAATATATGTATACAACGTATATTTGTATTTTTAACTACTGCATTTGTCTTTCTTGCAAAGATATGCTTATTTTATTGTTTTGCATTAGTTTTAAATAATCATCTGATAATTTTTGGGGGGTATTTCATTTTGTCTATTTTTTATCGGCTTCATTTGTTTCATCTTTTGACATATAGATCGTACAAATGCCACTAAAAGTTTCTTTTCTCTTTTCATCCCATCAGTGTTGCATTTAAATGAAAAAGTATTGAGTATTTTAAGTTGGCTTTACTGCATGTCTACAAGTTTACATTCAAACGTTTACAGTGAATCCACACTTTGCATATAGTTTTGTTTGATTTGTACATTGTTTCAGCAATCAGAATCCGGCATCATCACAAGTTTAATTTTTGGATACCTACTATTTGAACCTTTTTTGAATAGTAGTTATTGGTCCCAAATAATATTCACTTAATTCTTGGCACTACCTCTGTTAATTGTAAAAATGACTAGAATTTGATTCTATATTCAGTCAGTGTTCTTGTAAATTGTTCTCTTCTGTTGATATATCAGTTTTATTCAGTCTCTAGCTTAGAATACTCATCCTATGACAGGTTCATCATGTTATGGCATCCTTGAGTTCATTAATAACTAAGTGAATCCTGACCCCTAGAATATTTCATACCAATCAAAACCTACATACTCTTCATCATAGCGTTTCACTCCATCTCAAGATCCATTGTCCGGTAGTGTCTGTAGCATCCCTCAGGTCCACATTGGAGCATGCCTCGCTTAGAGGACAGTTTGTTAGGATGTGTGCGATGGTCTGCATGTCGGTGCAGCAGAGACACAGTGTCCTATACATAGCTCCACTTGTATAGGCTGTTCCATGTTTTGGCAACCTTCATTTGGACCCAGTTGAGTGTTATTCACCCTTTCCGGAAAGGTTCAGACAGGTGGGAGGTCTTGTCTCGGTGCCAGAAGAGCCTCGTTGTTGTTTTTGACTGATTCATTCCACCAACATAAACGGAAGTACATTGGTATTGTTCATCCGAGACCTGTGACAGTGCTGCAACACCTCTTGGTGTCCAAATAGGGGATGGTGCTTGTCATTGCTCTTCTTGTCATGCTCTGCCTTAACTATCACCTCTTGACAGATCTGCAGTCGAGCAATTCTGGACACCCTGTAGACAGATCGTTGGTTGGTCAATTTTAGGTTGCCATTAATCATCCTGCATGCCTTGTTGAGCGTTACGTTGACCGTCTGATGATGGTAAAAGGGGAGGGTAACATACATACTGAAGTGGTGAAACATTTTGAAAATATATCTTTCACAACAAAATCTATATTTTTAAACAATTTAAAAACGAAATGTCTTAAAATGATTGAAATTTTCCAAAAATGTCTCAATCAGCATAAATTTTTTAACATTCATTTGCATCTTATTAAAACATTTTTGGAAACTTCATGTTCCTTTAAAAATTAAGAAGGTTAGACCCTAAAAGACTGAGCCCGACTTTGTGTCATGTAACAATTAAAATTAGTAACATAAAATGGTGTTTTGTGGTCTTATAAAGCCTTTTAAAAGAAAACATTAAATTATTATAACAATCTTCACAAGTGACCATACATACAAAATTTCAATTTGCTATTTCTTGTAGACTAAAAGTCAGTAATAGCTACTATGGAAAGACAAATCATTAAGAAAATTATTTTTCATAAACATTTCTGATGGGTTTAATAAATATCAAAATGCAATTTATTCATCCAAAGCTGTAAAAAAAAAAAAATTATTGATCGTTTTTGATTCAGTGATTTTTTTTTTTTTTTTTTTTTTTTAATTTAAAATTAATAAAATTAAAGAATAATTTCATTTTTTTTCTGTTTCTATTATAATAAAATTTTGTTTTAGAATTACAGATGTTCCAGAAATGAACTGTATAGTATTTGGAGTTATTGCTGATATTTGAAATTTAAACTTTCTAAATTCTCAAATATTATACATGTTCTTTGTCATGGGCTGTTAACATTGTTTTTACATCTGTAGCAATGGTTTACTATCAGTTTTGGTGGCTAAGCGTTTCTAACTGCTTAAAGCCTTATTTGCAACCTCCCTTTGATCATGCAACCCTAGTAATTAGACTGAGAATGTGTTTTCTATGCTCGTGGCAATGACAGCTTGTTTGCTCCTTAGCTTTTTTTTTTATAGACTTCACTGTAACTTCAAGCGTTTCTCGTCTTTTCATTTACCCTTTTAACTTTTTTCTGTTTTATATTTTCCATACACAATGCTTCTTAGAAAATTTGATCAAATAAAAAGAAAGAAAACTATTTCATAAATCTATATTTACATTAGCACTAATTTGACACTATCACAATATTCCATAGCATGTATAATGTCCATTCATATCTACAAAATGTTCATTAATACTTAAACCAATATTTTGAGCATTTATAACTTTCATTGAAACATATTTTATGGATAACTACCTATTTCATTCCATAAAGCAAAATACACGTTTCATTTCTTCTGTTTATATAACGCTTTAAATTTCTTGCTGTTAAATATCTAAATTTACTTTTATCTTATTTACTAATTACTTTTAATATACCATAATTAAAGTAAACTTGCTGTGTTATGAGATGCATTCGTTTCCAGACATGTTTCATATGGGCACTTTTATTGATAGTGCACACATAAAACTAGTCCTCTTCAAAGTAATCTCCTCCGACTGCAATGCACTTGTACTGTTCCAACAACTTCTGGAAGGCCTCATGGAAAACTTCTTGTATGAGTAATTCAATTATCCTCATCACAGCCTCTTTCATCTCCATAGTCTCATAATGACAGCCTCTAAGGTTTTCTTTGAGTTTAGGGAATAACTAAAAGGTACAGGAAGTAAGGTTTGGATTATAGGGAGGGTGCGGAACTGTCTTAATGCCTATCTTGGTCAAATAGTTTGATCTTCTCTGAGCACTCTTCGGACAAACTTCATGCAAATCTTCCGTATCTTCAATTCCCTGCAAATAATTGTGTCTACAGTTCCCACACTGACATCAAACTGTGCACACAGTCCTTATCCATGAAATTCTTTATTTGGCTAATTAACTCTGGTGTTCTAACTTCCCACACTTCTCATCATTCTTCACATACTCCCTGCCTTCCTTGAATCTCTTATACCACTCAAAAACAGATGCTAGATTCATGCAAGATGGTCCAAAAGCAGTCTGAAGCATTCCATACGTTTCTGTGCCATTTTTTCCAAGTTCAAAACAGAATTTTATTGTATATCGTTCTCCTAAATTGTCCTCACGTCCAAATTGCATTTTTGAAATTTACCAGCTGTGATGATCAGGCTTTAGTAGGATGTATTCCAATTTCTTATGTAGCTGTTCATTTGAACCTGAAATCATAACAATTGGTCAGTCATCTCATAGTATGTATAGCAATAAAATACTGAATTTTCAAGTATTTACAACAATTTTAAATGCCTGTTCAAAAAAGTCTGGAAACTTATTGACTTCACCTCGTACCATATTTTTTATCAACAATGTGTGAAAAAACAATGAATTTTCAAAAACTAATAGTTGTGATCATCTTTGCAAATTTCGTTTTTGCTATATCATTAACTTTGTTTCACAGATGAAGAAAAACTTATTTTTTCATAGTGATAATATAAGCATGCTCACCACGCCTAGTTGTAATCAATATCTTGGATTTTTATCATTAATATTACCACTTTTTAAGTTGTAAATATGATCTTCCATCCTCTAAAGTGGCGTAGTAAAAGTGAAACTTTCAGTGCAATAATCAATTGTAATATAAAATTATGAAACAAAAATCATGGAAAAGGCATTCATTATATAAACGATATAAGCATATATATTAAGCATAAACAATGTTAAATTATATATTATTATGGTGCATATTAATCCTGGTTTTTCTTTCTGGACTTTTTATATGTTACTCATTTCCTTTCATGACTGATGGTTTTTGTTTTAGTTGTTTGTGGTTTTAGCTTAATTGATTACAAAGAAGACTTGTTTTTAGTTTTTATTTTATCCACTGAAAAGTTTTCTGATTAATAAAAAAATTCCACCGATAAGAAAATAAAAAAATAAAAATTGTATGGTTATTAATTTTTTCTTTTTTTCTTTTTTTTTTTTTTTTAGTGTGTAAATGTGTTAAGCCTACTAAACTCACTAAATACGTTTTGTGGGGGTCACAACCTTTTAAAAAGATGATTGAAAACATTACTTGTCATTTTGCTAACTTATTCAAACATAAACTACGTTTGATCCCTAGCCAGGCATTATATCTAAACACTCTTGTGTCATCACTAGTATAATTATGTTGACATGAGGGTACAATTTGTTAAACATCAACAATAAAGAGTTAATTTTATCAAATATGTCTGTTTTGTTATCTCGTTAACTTTATAATTGTTATTCAAAGTATAATTCATATATTTTCTGATCTCTCTTGATTTTTCATCTGAAAGTAAAAATCTGAGTATATCATTATGAGTGCCTATTATTTAATATAAAAAAAATTCTATGCTGTTTTTTTTTTAACTATACTTTGCTTTCTATAAAATACATCCTGCAAATATTTCTAACAATGTTTACTATTTTCACTAAGATTAAGGCCCTTAGTTCTTCAATGTTTATTAAAAAATTCAAAATGTATGTTTAAGAATTTAGTAACATAGTTTGAGTTGCTACTTAATTGTGCAAACACATTTCATATGACATCTAAAAGTAATGGATCAATGAGTTCATATAATAAAGCCTAAAGTAGAAAAAGAAATCGAATTAAATTGCTGAGGATGCATCAGAGAAGTTTATAAATTAAAAAAGAAACGTTTAGGTGCATACAGTTTCATTTAGTTTAGATTCAGTTTGTTTTGCAGGTTTTGTATCAATGACATTGTTTTGAAAATGATTTTACATGTCAGGAATCCAGTTTATTCACTTTCATTAATACACATCAACAAGGTCTTTATGAAGATGCCAATCATGGCAAAAAATAATGTGGTGTCATTTGAGCTGTGATATTTTTATGAACTTGTTCTTTAATGATTATTTCTGTTATTTTGAATTTTTGGTAGAAGTAAGGCATTCAAACCACTTTTTTATTGTTTCTGACTTTTACAATTAATTTATTCTGTTAAGAGGTTTAGGAAAATTGTACACGTTTTTTCTTCAATTATCTTCATATTTTCATCTGCTTTTAAAATGATCTCATATGTAGGAGAAATATAAAGGTAATAGTTAAGAATTATGAAAAAAAAAATTTCTTAATAATCTGTAAAAATATGAAATAATTAGCTACCATTAACGATAATGCAAAACACTCCATAAAAACAAATTGAGCATTCTTCAGTACTAATATTGTGTATATAAACATTAAGATTTCACTTACTCATGGCCTTTTGTTGATAGTTTGTTAGAAGCAACAACACATTTACACAAATAAAAACGAAATATCAAAAACAAGTATAGAATTTGGTATCAGCATAAAATGACCCAGTAAGGTTTGACAAGCCTTAAAATTAAACTGACCACATTTGATTGCATGATGCTTGTGTGGGCCCAATTGCATTTATGTTAATAATAGTCAATCAGCATTACAGAATCTAACAACAAACTGATGCTTGTCAACAGTCGTTTCGTTCTACTCATTGACTCTAAACAAGTGCAGTGCACTCATCGCCTCCTCAGTAATACAGTCGCTCTCCTGTCTGGCATGATTATGTTAGAAGATAATCGTAATCTATTTTCTGCCCTTTTGAAAATGCTTCATCTTTTTGATTCTTAGACAAAACTTATTTGTGGCCGTTTCAGTGGAAAGAACGCTTACTATATCATTATTTAAAGCTTTTGGTTTTGTGTACATTTATAATTATTCTATTCACATTTATTTTGTTTATTTAAAAAAATTTTCCAACACTGGAATATGTTACTATTCAATCTGAGGGGGGTTATCTTCCCGGGCATTAGCTTCTACTAGTAGAGAAGAGGGTGGTTTATTGGCAGTTACCATTTAGGAATTATCCCAGGTCTGATCATTGATTTTTTTGTTTTACACTCATCACTATAATCTAATGCTATGTCTAACTTGCTGCTGTGGAAATGGGAGGGGGACATAAGTAAAGATTTAGTATTCTATCATATACCAGCCAAAGTACTTATCTATGCCAGGTTTCCCAAACGTTTCTCTTTCTGTATGTCAATTCTATTGAAAAAAAAAAAAAAAGCAGTTTTTACTTTAAATTGTAATCACAATTTAATCAGTCACTAAATAAATAACATTATTCATAATTAGAAATTTTTAAATATTTCGGCCTCCAAAAACATATTTTTAATTTAAAGGACACCTGCATACTGGGAATAAAGGTACAATGTGTATTTACATTACTTTTTTTGTTTGGTGTAGTTTTTTTTGTTGTTGTTGTTGTTGTTTTTTTTATTTTATCAAAACTCTGCAGGACAAAATGTAAGAAATGTTTTTCTTTTTTAGTTTACCCTTGATTAGTTCTAAAGTCAGGGCCCTGTGTTTAGACTGAAAACTCGATCAAGTCCATGATAGGAAGTATATTAATCCCAACATCACCCACCCTCTCATTAGATAATCGATATGATAGTGAGATTTGTATGATCGGTATAGATTTTAAGACTGCATTGAATCTTTGAAATCTCAAAAGCATATAGGCAAGCAATTTCAATCTGAAGAGCGTTAAACCTGCTCAAAACACGTGTCATAGAAAATTAGAACACCAAACTTAAAAAATAAAACGGAAAATATTGAATAATAAACAAGTTTTTGGTAGCTCCTCTTCTTTAAATGTACACTTTTATCTTCCTGAAACCACACCACACTACTCTACTTTACATATATATATTTAGCAAAAATGGTAATTAGTAAAAACCTGAAGAAAGTGCTCAATACAATTGCAGAACAAATATACATGTTTTTATTACCGTTTGATCTGCTTAGTTACACATGTTTCGGTAACCGAAGCATGTGTAACTAAGCAGATCAAACGGTAATATATATATATATATATATATATATATATATACACACACACATATAGTAGCTTCCTTCAGTCTTGACAGACTATGGATACCCACTGTAAACGTGTCTGTGCATGGAATTTTTGTGGCAAAAGTTGCACAATCTCCTGAGTCGACATTGTTAAATACCAGTGGCAAGTGAAGGTTCAGGACGACTGGAAACAATGCCGTGATAATCAGAGAGCACATGCGGCGCCTAGAATTCTCAACTTGTCACCCACCTGGTACTAGCCAGACTCAACATTGCTTAACTTCGGTGATCTTACGCGAACTGGTGTGTCAACGTGATTATGCCCTGTACAAACGCATGTGTGCACATATATTTGATCAAAAGTTTCATTTATTTTTATTTTTTTATTTTTCACCTAGAAAAGTGTTTTTTTGTCACTTGAACATTTTTACTGATTAAAATCAGAATATCAATATCAGCAGTGGAAGAAAAAGATACTTAGAATTTAAGTCTATCTTTGAAGTAGAAAATATTAATGACTAATTTTCAAGTGTAACTGAAATAAAAAGGATTACCCAACACGAAATTTTGATTTTTAAATGACCTACTTTATACGCTTGGGAGTGAATATTTCCAAATTGGAAATTAACAGTATAATGATATAATACTGTTGGCAGACTTTAAATCAAGAGGCAAAGGATACTCTCTGCAAAGTCAATCTATAGGAGAGCAAGGCTTTCATAATCTCTAACTGCACTTCTAAATTAGCATTGCTTGCGTCCAGTGGCGAGAAGTTCAGAATGACTTGAAACAAAAATTATATTTCAGAGTTTGTTTTATTTTACTTCTAGACTAGTTGCATGACCAAAACTAACCTACCCTACTACTTAAGTCATAAGTGGAGGGATGATATATGAATTCATATCTTTTCCAAGAGTATTAGTGAAAGTGGTGCGGCAGCTCAAACACGACTTGAAGCCTGTATGCTGAGTTGATTCTAAACATGTTTGTATTGAAGACTAGACATTCAGAAATTCATTCTATTAATTATTTATCTATTCTTCTTACATTTCTTGGGCATCTCTTATGATCATTAATCATATTTCAACTTTTAATAAGGGCAAAATATAAAGTATATATATATATATATATATATATATATATATACACACACATCTCATGTTATACATAAAATAGAACCAGTTACACCTCCATCCTCCGGTATTTTCATGATAAATAGCTTTTTTTTTTATCATAAGGTAAATACTTATTTTTTATATCGGTCATATATGACAAATATTGGTTAGGGTTCTAAGAAACAAAATTCTTTTTCTAATCGATTTTAATATTTAATCGTGATCTATATTTTATTTTTGATTAATCATAAATAAGGGACAAGAGCTTTTACTCTCACATTTAGAAATCATCTTACTGTTACTATAACACCGGGAACAAATTCATGATCAATAATTTTCGATATTCACTGGTAGTAAATCATATTTTGCTTTCTTTAACTAATTTAAAGTGGATTTCTTAAACAATTTCCAATAATGACATATTTTAGCTATTTATGACAACTGGCAAAATAATTGATAAAACAATCTTATATAATAGACGAAGCTGCAAATCTGACTCTGTAAACAATCATCATTGCAGCAAGTATTGCATGCAGTTTAACATCTGTTCTGCTTTATGTAGTTAATAATGTTACTATTTCATAATTAACCTAGTATTTTTACTCTGATTTTGTTCCAATATGAAATTTTAACAATTTTTAAAATCATGAATATAAATATAAGATATGGTGAATAACACTTTAGAACAATTAAGAATTAGAAATAATTCCAAATATTAAATTTCCATATACAGAGGTCATTCCAAAAGTAAAGCCTTTTTTTTTTTTTTTTTTTTTTTTTTTTAAAAACCCAAAGTTGAAGAGCTGCAAAGATGGGGGTGATATTATTAAAGCAAGCAACCTCTTGTGCTCCAGAATTAATTTTTCTATATAGTCACCACTATTCTCAATCTACTTTTGCTAGGAATTCAGTGATGCATGTCTGCTTCTGACATACATCCATAACAGGGGACATATTCTTAGAATCTCACATTGTTAATATCTACAACAGTCGTCATAACAATGCAATTCGCTATCTCATCTGATCCATTCAGGAAGAATAAAAAATAGAAGGCATCACATAGTAAATGCCACTGGTATTTTAATTTGTTGATAACAGAAAATCTACAAAAACTAAGTGAACTTTAATCCTGAGATCTATCTAGTTTGAAATAAATAATATTAATAGAATATTTCATTGCATACTGCAGTTACCTATTATGAGTATGTTAGAATGTTTTATTTTTTGGTAGTTAATTTCCAAAGCAATTGCTGAATTCACAAAAGAAATAGTATTTTCTTGTACGCTTTGCATATCTTGTATTGTTTCTGAGATTGTATATATATATATCATATCTTATTATATTGTATTTCTTAAGATATTCATTTTTTTACCATATCCTTATAAATGTTGTTTTTTATCCCCTTCTAGTCCTGACTGTTATCCTGGTCTGAACATGACCGAACGTCACCAGAGGGATGACTTCAGTCTGTGGCCTGGAGTACAGGTAAGTTTATTCCTTTCTTTTTTTTTTTTTTTTTTTTTTTTTAATGCACCTTATGGAATAAATGGTACATTTTGTACCATTTAATGAATTATTTTCACTTTTATTCAATTAAAAACAAACAAAAACATGCCAGTTGGCTTCTATTTTATTATTATTGTAAGCCAACATATTTTGTTCTTTAAAATATTATATTATTTAATTTCAATTGATTTACCAAAGTTAGAAAATAATGTTAAATTAGCATATTTTAAATACTAAATGATTTGGAGGAAAATTTAAGGATATAATTTTTTTACAAAGTGTTATATTTTGTAAAAAGGTTTAATTTTGACATAATTGTCGTCAACTTTTGTGTTCTCTCTCTCGTGTGTATATATATATATGCATATATATATATATATATATATATATATATATATATTTTTAATGTATATCTTCAATAAAAGTTTTTCCAAATTGCCATGATAAAGCTCAATAAAAATGAATTCACACTTTCAGAGCATATATATCAAAAGTAAGGATTCAAAACCAAACATTTATTTATATCAAATCCATTTTATTACAAGTATAGAGCGTATATACTAATAATAAAATAATGAGTGTGATATAAATACATATTTAGTTTGCACTGTTTATTTTCAATATATGCCTTGCGTGGATGAAGCTACACTGAAAATTCTCAAAAACCACATATCTGGAAATGTTATATTAAAAATAATTTCTACATAATATTGAATATACTTATAATATATTATATATAATTATAAAGTTGAAATTCAGAACATTTAAAATTTATTTAAATATTAATAACTAAATATATTAAACCTAAGTTTAGAATTCGAGCAATGATGGAAGTTTTAGAAATCGTACATGAATATTAATTTCAAGATGTGTTCACACATCTCTATAAGAGATTCTGTTCATCTGTTATGCTTTCATTTGAAATCATATTTTCATCAATGCAAAGTTTGAACTAGCTTTTTTCTGTTTCACTTGAGTTTGAGGTAACCTCTTTTTTGTTTTGCTTAAGTTTGAGGCAACCTCTTTTTTGTTTTGCTTAGGTTTGAGGCAACCTCTTTTTTGTTTTGCTTAGGTTTGAGGCAACCTCTTTTTTGTTTTGCTTAAGTTTGAGGTAACCTCTTTTTTGTTTTGCTTAAGTTTGAGGCAACCTCTTTTTTGTTTTGCTTAAGTTTGAGGCAACCTCTTTTTTGTTTTGCTTAAGTTTGAGGCAACCTCTTTTTTGTTTTGCTTAAGTTTGAGGCAACCTCTTTTTTGTTTTGCTTAAGTTTGAGGCAACCTCTTTTTTGTTTTGCTTAAGTTTGAGGCAACCTCTTTTTTGTTTTGCTTAAGTTTGAGGCAACCTCTTTTTTGTTTTGCTTAAGTTTGAGGCAACCTCTTTTTTGTTTTGCTTAAGTTTGAGGCAACCTCTTTTTTGTTTTGCTTAAGTTTGAGGCAACCTCTTTTTTGTTTTGCTTAAGTTTGAGGCAACCTCTTTTTTGTTTTGCTTAAGTTTGAAATAGTATTTCTATTGCCAAATGCACAGATGAATCAGCACATCTTAATAGATTCATTTTCGTTGTACTGAATTCATTTTTTTTTATTTATCAATTATTACTTATAATGGTAACAAGTTAAACTTAATAATAATAGTAATAACTTAAAAAAAATAGGAAATTATTCGTATAAATTAAAGTCTAGATGGACAAAAAGAATCTAGAAATTGAATAACAGCATATAGTTTGCCACTTGGGAATGCATGAAACTTGGATTCTATAGTATCTTTTTTCTTTAATCTATATTCCTTCTGCTCCTCCCTCATGCCTCTCTTTGTTTTCCTCCCTTTTACATCTTTCCCCTATTGTTTTCTTTTTGTTGTCTTTGTTCTAATCTGAAGAAGGGGTTGCCAAGTTTGATTCTTTAGGATAAGCTGTGCTAGCATTTTCCCACAATTGCCCCACCCAGACTTTAGGGCTAGCATCAAGTGAGTTTGCAAGCGTTTGCCACAAAATCAACTCTCATCTAAAACATTGAATATCCCTCAGAGAATGATAAATTTTTAATAGGCCTTTCTTAAAAAAACAAAAAAAAACGTCTACGTAAAGCAGATAAAGAGCAAGTGAATTTTTTTTACTTTCACGAAAGACTGCAATATATTCTGACACTTCTTTTTGTATTTGACCCTTATAGAAGATGTATAAAGATATACTGCTTCCAAAACAAAGAACACTGCCTTCTTATGAGGTGATTTCTAATGTATTTATGCAGGCATTTCTATTAGTATCATATTTTTTGCCTTTGTTCATTTCCATTCAGTGAGGAATTTAACATTCTCTTTCTTTTATTTATTTAGAACATAAAAATTTTATTCATGTATTCTCTTTATAGAATTATGAATATAGTTCAGTGTAATGTAGTTGTTATCAGAATCATAGCAAATTAAGTTATCAAAAAAAAATTACAAGTAGACTTATACTATTTAAATCAATCTGTCTTTATAAAAAGGCAACTGTACCGATTTAACATCTTTACCTTTTATTTTGACTTTTTTGTAAATACTATGCATTTAAAAAACATTTTTTTTTACCAAATTAACATTTTTATAGAATTTTCAAGAGTAAATTATTATTGAATCATTTGGTTATTGAATTAATTGATCCAAATTGTTATAAAATATTAATTAGATTTAAGATAATGTTTTAATCACTATTCATAAAATTTATTGGGTATAAGTGAATAGTTTTCAAAACTTTTCAGCTTTTAACACATGAAGATTTCAGAATTTTAAAACCAGTTTGAATGACTTTCTTATTGACAATTTTAATGCTTTCAGATTAAAATTTTGAAAAGCTATGAAATAGTTCTATTTTTTGTTTAATTATGAAAAATTTTAAATTGCTGATTTATAAGCGGAAATACATTGTGATGCATATAATTTCTTCAGTTATTTTTTAAATAGGATTTTAATAATTTAGCTTTATTTTATGTATCTTTATTTTTTATTTCAATAAAAACTATAGTAATAAGAACAACTAATGATTGAATATGTAAAACTCAGTTACATCGACATGAGTAATATATAGATATACATGAGTAGTCACACAATTTTATTAATATAGAGATTAACAATAGTTTCCTTTCTAACTTGAGAATTGAGTCATAGATGGACAGACATCTAAGTGACATTCGCCTTAGATTATTCTACTTTGTTGAGCTGTGTCTCATCTGCACGGCTTCCAGAATAAGACTGATTGAAATTCTTAGTTTTCTCTCGTTTGAAAACATGTCAGGTAATATCATGATTATTCGACTATGCTTTATCTAGGAGACCTGACTTGTCCTATCCTGCTTCCTTACGTTGTCCATCTCTGGATATCATTCTGTTTGCACCTAGGTTTTCCTAATATGTACCAATATGACCCTTATCAAAATTCATACTAGCTAACTTAATCGCTACTTACTGATATAGGGTCTCTAATATGTAACACGTCTAAACTACTGTCTAAATTTTGATCAGCTTGTCTCATTCTAAGGATACCTGAGCAACAAGTGTGAAGTTTTCACACTATAACGATTATTTGGTGATTCATATTTACCAAAATAACATTTACTTAAATAACATTTTGTACATTTGACTTTTCATGCATTTTTATATAGTTTTATAACTATAAGTTAAAATTGATTGTTGAATTGAAAAATGATACAATTTCGAATAGAGACCTCATCATATTGTTAGAACCATCCTGATGTAAAGAAAGAATGAGTCAGATACAATATCATGTTAAATAGATATTCACAAAAATATCTAAAAGGAAAAAAAACATGTATTTTCTGTATATAATACATTTTTTAAATGAAAACAAAAAGGGGTAGTATAATACACAGGTACATGTTTTCAGAAATGTTTTACTTTGATTTGGCAAGATTACAAATGCACCCTATAAGCACAACCTATATAAAGTAATGTGAGATTTATACTTGAATCTTTGTGGTTAATAGCATTCTTTCTATAAAGTCAATATTTGATTGATTCATAAGTTTGTTTTTATTCAACGGTCTTTGTTTGTTAATAAAAAATATACTTTGATTCATTTTTTTTTTTTCTAAAAAGATTTAATCCTTCTAGGAACATTTTACTAATGTACAATTTTCAATAATGCTCTACATAGCAACAGCAATAGCCCTGTGTCAGCAATCCAGCACAAATAATGGTGTTTCTCTCACTGTCCTTAAAGCAGTATAATAGCACAGTTAAGAAAGAATGAGACTAAAAATCAAATAATCCCATTCTTCTCAATCATTATTCTAGGCATAAATTAATATTTTTTTCTTTATTATTGACATTCCTCACCATACAGGTTGAAAATATCTATTTACTAATACTTATAATTTTATAAGAATTTTATATTTAAAAACAAAAAATATTTAAAAAATTAACAGAAACGGTTTAGTTTAACAATAATAATAATGATAATAATAGAAAC
This sequence comes from Euprymna scolopes, assembly GCF_053919585.1. Classification (NCBI taxonomy): domain Eukaryota; kingdom Metazoa; phylum Mollusca; class Cephalopoda; order Sepiida; family Sepiolidae; genus Euprymna; species Euprymna scolopes. Next base: position 27,307,547 of record NC_136505.1, on the reverse strand, counting down.
AAAATGAAAGTAAAAATACACCCAGGCAACACCAGATATGTACAATTGACAGGTAAAACACAAAATATACAGGTTTTGTAAAATTGTATACTAAATATATTTGAGACACACACACACACACATATATATATATATATATATATATATATATATAGGTAATCGTTATTGTTTTTTATCTTTGGTTTCACAGTTTATTAATATGGATTAATATAACAAAGTGATATCAAACAGACAAGTATAATACCTTCAAATCTATTACTAGGCATGTCTGGTAGTCACCATCTTTCTCAAGCAATGTCAAAGCTAAGAAACTATATATTTAATATATGTAACAGATATTGAACAAACGAGTTATGGGTATTTTAGTACATACTTAAAACTCTTTTCAAATTATATAACTACATAAATTATCCATAAATATTTCTGTTCTTAAATACTTAGTTATGACAGACATAAAATGTAGAGCCAGTGTCAATCTGTAACTAGAAAAGCCAACTGGCCATCAGCTGATGCTGATCCTTTATGCTGCCATTTCTTTCCCCTTTTCCCTGTCTGCAAGTGCTGATGCTTGTGTCCTGTGTCAATATCAACACCATGGCCATCAAGGAGGTGTTCAGACATGTTTGCACAACCCACTGACCACTGATAACAATAATTGGGATTATTTGTTCAGGGACACATAGGAGCAAGGCAATTAGCTATTAGGATGGCCAGCCCTCTCCATTTCCCTACACCACTACCAATGACCCTAACTGCTGCTGGGTTCTTTTATCTCTGCCATTTCTGGCCAGTGCACTTAGAAACCATTCCCTCCTCATCTTCGTCCTATGAACTGTCCGTTTCTTCCCACACCCTCTAACCTTTTCTGCTTCAATCCAACTGCAACCAAAACAACAGCTAACAAGAAAGCATTGTCAGCATTCAATTACAGTGAACACACAGACTTGTTGGACTGTTATATTATTTAATGGAACATCTATACACTTAGCTTTTTTTAGTCAAAGTTGACATAAATAATTTATTGAAACCTCTCAAATATATATAAGTAAATGTGTATATGAGTGTCTATCTTTCTGTGTGTGTGTGTGTGTGTGCAAGTATATATGTGCTGATATACATATATATACATGTGGATGTATGTGTGCGTTTAGATAAAATATATAATTTACACACACATATGGATATGTATGTTTGTATATGTACACATATATACAGGCACACATATTTAAATACCTATATGTATACATTCATATTCATATACACATGTATATATTAGATGTGTATAAATATATACATTTCTATATATATATATATATATATATATATGATGATTGCTACTTTCTTTTTTTCATGTAAATATTTCAAAATCTCAAGTAATTAAAAATAACTTTGTCAAACCTTTTCCGTTTTTTAATAATTTTGTATTTGATAGTCTCGATTTTTATTTACTTCTTTCTAAAGCTTAAATAATTTTACTAAAATATTAGTATTTATTCAGAACTTGACCCAATTTCGTGCAACTTTGCGCCTGCACCTTCCAACATGGTTACGTAAACAGCCGGGGAAAAAAATGATGTAAAAACTGCCAGACAATAAATTCAAAATGCAGCATTGTAATCAAGCTTGACAAAAAAACACTGAAAGCAAAACTATAAAACAAGACGAAAATAGTTATCATAAGTCTAATTATATGAAAAAAAATTTTTTTCAAAAAAACTATATGAAAAGATTTTTTTTTTTTTTTTTTAATGAAAAGTATTAAATAAATCTTAAATCTTTTTTATGACTAAAACAGGGGAAACAACTGTTATAAAGAAAGCTTTTTTCCAAGAAAAGTTTGTGTTTTAACAATTTTTTTTTATTTTAACTAAATCTTTTTCTTTTTTTAGGTAGGAGTCTTTTGACTTTTTTTTAATTAAAAAAATTTTTTTTTTTTTTGTTTGCCATATCATGGGATCCTCAGTGTTTGACCCATATCTATTCATTATTGCAAAATATATCTGTCCTTTGGTTGTCTAAAAGATTTATCTTTTGTATAGTTTGTTCAAGTTTTAGATAGTGTAAACATAATATTACAAAAAATAAAATTTAATAACTATTTAAAATAATTCTTAATATATCAATTAATGTTAAATATTTCCCATTATGAAAAGTTTTATTTTTTATTTTTCTATTTATGATTAGTGTAAAGTATACGCCTGTGTGTGTATGTATATATTTAATGCATAAAAATGTGTACCTGATGAATATATGTGTATATATTTAATGTATAAAAATACATATCTGATTTTTATATATATAATATATATATATCTATATATATATACACATCAGTAGGGAGACCAGGCGTTGTCCAGGATTGAATGTAGATCAACGAATGTTTCACAGCATACTTTTATTGTCAAAAAACTCGGTGAAATTGTCCATTTTTTTTTTAAATCAAATTGTTTGATTGCTTGCTGTAGTTGGGAATTCATTGCAGTGAACTGGGAGGAAACTACATGTACCTTCCTGCAGTGACTTTGTCCATAATATATTGTAGTCTACATTGCACTGTAGAGAACCTACTGTTGATTTTTATAAAATTATTTTTATCTAATGGCTTGAATTAAAGTTTAACATTCAAAAGTCAAATATCATGGTTCAATTGTGTCCTAAACAGAAACATTAATTCTGAATGTGTCCATGCCTTATCAAAGAACATACTATTGATTTTATATGTTAGGTCCATCTGCTTGTTCGGTGATAAAACTTTTCAAATGTATTTGTGATGCTTAACTTTATAAGATGTTAACTGTATTCAAAATCGGACTGCTCCTTTTTTAATCAGACTTTTCAATTAATGATTTTTGGTATCGGTCATTTCTATACAAAACCTATCTGAGAATACTCAGACACATAAAGTATATTTGTGTGAAATTTCATAAAAAACAGCCTGTTTCGGAATCCATCGGGAACAAACTCATCCACACACACACACAAAGTACCTTTTATATATAAGTAGAGACATACCTGTGTGATGTATATGTATGTGCATGTCTGTATAATGTGTGTTTGTGTGGAGTGGAATACCATGTAATAGTTACAGGTGAATACAGATGACCGAATGTACTGGATTCTATTTTTGGAAGTTAACTGTATCGCTTTCACTCATATTCTTTTGAAGAGTATGAATACATATATTTCCCATCAAATTATGGATTTAATCATAGGGTAGACTACATTCTCAAATCCTAGTTGTGCAACTAGTCTAGGAGAAGGAGAGCTCCAAAATAACACCATTTTTTCTCTTTTCATTTTGACACTCTCCAGTTTTCCTGGACTTCTCTTTGCTACTGCACACACACAATGTATAGGAGATGTACGGTTGGAGATTGCTCAACTCCTGCTTTGCTATACTTTGCCTGTGAAGACACTCTACACTCTTACAAAGAATTGTGTCTTGAGACTGAAAGGACAACCTGTATCGTGTGTGTGTGTGTGTGTGTGTGTGTGTGTGTGTGTGTGTGTGTGTGTGTGTGTATATATTTCATTAAATCAAATAGACGTTTTTTATCTATTAATTCTATTTTGGATCTTTTCCAACTTCCGAATAACAGTCTTCACTTTTGACAGGAACTGGCTTATGTAATCATCATATTTATCATAAGTCCTTGTACTTTCCAATCCTTCAGGATTCATAGTCAACCAATGGAAAAAAGGATAAAATAAATAAATAAAATAATTAACCAATGAGGAAAAGAAGGGGAGGGGGTATATAAATTGTTCAAAACCAGTTAGATTAATTTATCCCTGACAATGAATCCTGAAGGATTGGAAAGTACTAGGACTTCTGATAAATATGGTGATTACATCAGCCAGTTCCTGCCAGAAGTGAAGACTGTTATTGGGAAGAAAGGATCGAAAACAGAATTAATAGACAAACAATATCTATTTTATTTAATGAAATATGCCTTAAAGAAAAAATGCTGCCTAAACATATGCGTGTGTGTATGGGATTTACATGTGCAGATGTGATGGAGATATATTTTCAATTCGGTGTATGCATATGTGTATGTCTAAGACTAGTCTCACTTATTAGCACTGATTTTACTTCATTTAACTGTTAATATTTTGGAAAGAAGGCATTGTTGTTGTTTTTTAGATTTGAATATTCACCACAACTAGCTTCTAATCATGGCTTAGTTATGTTGTGCACCACTCTCTTTATGACTTGAACTGAACTGCCTTTTAGGCTATCAAGGAAGCCGTTGTGACTAAATGAACCAGTAGATTGAAACAACAAGCCTATGTATAGTAACCCTAAGTAGTTTCACTTCAATTACATAGGCACAACACATGATTGCAATGATGGACTCCTGTTGAAGCAATGGCCTCTAAAATGGATTGAATTGAAAAAAATCAATACAGGCCATTTCTAAAAAAAGGAAGTCTGAGAGTCAATCATTCTGTGTAGTTAAAGGCTAAAACAGGTTTCCTATGCAATGGCGAATGGGAGAGTTGGGTATGTGTTTCTGCTTTTCACATCCTTTTCTTTGTATCACTATTCAATGTATATTCTGTTTTGTTTTTGTTTGATTCTTTGTCTATAATCATTTTGTGTATATATTTGTATATTATTATGTGAAACAGGTGATTCCCCCAACTCTGGAAAAATTGCTTTCTAATTATTACTTGTTTACAACTAGCCTTATCCATGGCTCTGCACGTGATCTAAACTGACATATTAATCCTTTGTATTAATTCTGGACACAGATGGCTGAATGTATTCACAAAGGAACACAGTTTCATCCAGCTGAAATAAATTTGGATTGTGTAGGTGTGTATATATAGGTGATTGTTCTCATAAATCAGCTCTAGTAAGAACATTTTTTTATATATATAACATTTGATATTGGAGTAATTGTTGATGTAAATTGATGAATTTAAATTTCATAATCATATTTTGTCTCTTTTCTCAAATAAAGTTGAAATGATTGATTAAAAATGTTATTGCAAATGGTGCAAATTATTATTATTATATATATATATATATATATAATATTGTGCTGAATTGTGGGAACTAGTATGTAGACATGCGAGTTGGAATATAACATCTAAATTATGTGTACAAATAAAAGCAACTAAACTAATGAAAGTAAAAAAAATTATAAAAATAAGTTGAAATCTTTCAGTTTAACTACTTTACTAGACAAAATAATGAAAGATGATTTAATTAATACCTTAATTAATTAATGGGATTTCTAAATGGGGAAACACAGATTTTAATTATTCTTTATGCATTGGACATTTCTTGACAAGAATGAGTTCAACAAACTAAATCTACCATACAATTTTATATTGGAAAAGAATGACTTTACAAAGACTTTAGATCTGATAAAATATTTCAGAAAATTTTATCCGTATATTGCTATATTTTCTGTGAGACAGTAGGCATTAGGTGTTTGTGCATATATATGCACAAACACCTAATGAAAAAATAAAGTTTTTTAAAAATTTATGACAATCAAGCTATACAGAGGCTTATATATTTTCATAACTTACTACCTAGCTCTATGCATACATTGAGCACTGTTGAAGTAAATACTGCAAATCGATACATAAAATATCTTGTTATAACATTTTATTTGGATACATGAAATAAATTTCTATTAGCTTCATTAAAAGCTTGAATGTGATTCCTGATTAAACTAAGATAAAAGACATAGTAAATAACTTTTTTTTTCGTTAGGCCTTTCAAAATGAACTTATGTTTATATGGCACAGATTTTCATTTATTTTCTATTAAGAATATTCACATAGATGTAATTTTTATTTTCACGCCGTAAAGTTTTTTAATATTAATTTTAATACGAATTTAATGTTGCAGTTTTTTGGTGTAAACATCAGACACTTTTGCCATATTTTATTGAATTATATGATATAGAATTAATGATTATCATATTTCTAACAGTTTAAGTTTGTTTAGCTTGATATTAAAAGTATTATAGATGTTAAGTAATTTGATTAAAAAGATAAAATTCTATAAGTTACTGGAATAAAAGTATGCCTTAAACCCTTTGTATTTCATCTGTTTTTGTTTTTTTTTGTGATAGAACATTTGTAATCTTTTATCTGATGCAATTTTGATTTATTTTAACATGTATCCACACATCTCTATAACACATTTGAGTTTGAAATTACTTTTAAACAGACCCACAAATCTCTGTAAGAATATCTGTTAGTCAACAATACTCAAGTTTAAAATACGATCTTCGTCACTAAACGTGCAGATTGAATGTATTGCATCTTAACACTTTCTTGTTCGCTTTTTTTCTTTTTAACTGACACAATTTCCACATTTATTTTTACCTTTAACTAAGTAATCCTTATAAGAATAGCTTTCTTGATTATAATTATCTGTCAGATATTGAATATCTTTTTCTAATTTCTGCGTCACTTGGGTATTAAATGTCCATTTAACTATGTACTAATTTACAGTTCTATATAAAATCTGATCTTTAGAAACCCTGTAGTTTTGTTCTTTATTTGCTTACTTTTTATAGCATTAAATTATTGACAATATTTTCTCTCTTTTAAGAAAATAGTGAAATTAACTTGTCTATAATTTCTACTGCAATTCAAATATTTTTAGATATTTGACATTTTAACTAAAAAAATACATTTTTCTAGATTAAAAACTTTGGATATTAATTATGTTAAATCCTATTTTTCGTATATTTTAATATTTAACTTTCTGTTTATGTAAATTCCATATATTTTATCCCAGATTGAATTGATTTCAATTTAGAATGAATACGATTATGACTCACACAATCACATGTTCTTGTTTACGTTCAAATTTGATTATTTCAATGGAAATTGTAAGCTGCAAACTAACCAGTTAATTAAAGGGAAGAGGGAAGTAACTCTGCTTGCTTATTTTGTTTTAATGATTTTCAAAGTCTATTGCACATTCAGTTTAGCTGCAACTGGCTTTTAATTTTAATCAATTTGATATATATATATATATATATATATATATATATATATATATATATATATATATTTTTTTATGTCTAAATTTTCTTATTAAATTTTATGTTTACAATTTATATATTTCAATTTTTAATTATTTTAATGAATTATGAATTTTAGGATTTCTATTATTTTGCATGCCTATAACAATTTTTTCAGCAAAAGTTTTGGATGGAGATGTCTATGTTCCTTTTTGCTATTTATCTACAATTATTGGATCCTTCATGTGATTTTGGTTCACTTATTCAGTATGTTGAAGAATACTGTAATCGATACTTAGTAAAAGTTTATTTTGAATTACTTTTTCATTTTCTGAATCAACTGAAGTAAATGTTTGAAATGAATTATTAGAATATAACCAAATAATGTCATCTGAAGAAATAATTATATTTTGAAAAAGATGTATACATATTAGAATTTTTTTTTCACTTTTTTTTTTTTCTTTAAAAATATTTTCTGTGCATTAATAGAGAAAGAAAATTGAAAATATTTCAAGATTTTAAACAAACTTAAGTCCCTTGAAAATTAAATGTCATTTTTAAGGTAATGTTTTTAATAAAACTTTAGTAGTTGCTATATTGCAACTTATTGGAGTTAAGTAATTTTAGTATTCTTAGTTGTAAATTTTATTCATTTCATTTATCTATCATAATATAATACAATATCATTTCAAATGAGATTTTGTAAATAAATTTTAGTTATTGTAAGAATAATATTTATTTGTAAATAAAATATATATTTGACTAAAGTTAAATGGCTCTTTGTTGAAAACAAAAATGATAAGAATATACTAAAATAAATAGACAAGATGTTATGAAATGTTTTGAAATATTTTTTTTATCTGTAAAACAGTCTATTTTATTTATGTTTCAATTATCTTTGTCTAGCCACTAAACAATCACTTTAAAGCTATTATTCATTCTGAAATATCAAATTTTTAAATTATTTATCTGGCTATTATACTGAATCCTGGATTATGTATTTATGATTATTTTGTGTTTTCATTTCATTAAAATAATACCAGCTTTACTGGCAGTGTTAAGAACACCCATACACATAAACTATTCTGTGTAAATAAATCAATGTGTTTTTTGTTACAAAAAAAAATCAGCGAATTATTTATTTTATTAATTTGTTAGTATTTATTCAATGAATTACACATTTTCTAACAAATAAAAATTTAACATGTTATTTTCAAATATTAAAGTTTACGAAATTTAATGTAGCAAACTTTTTGTTTTGCTTAATATGTTGTCATCAAAAGTATTTTTTTCTGACAATATTTTGAGTGTATAAAAAATAATAATTGTAAAATTAGGTATTTTGAATGATTGCTGGCCTTATAGAAAGTGGATTCATGCCTTTTCCGTAGGAAGATCATTGTGAAATAAATGGAAACTATTTAAATTATTTTACCAGGTAGTTAACCGTTTGACTATCTTTATTTTAGGATTTGGATTTGTACTCGTATTGATAAATTTAAACTTTGTGTTATTCAATTTATATTATGAAAATATTCAATTTAGATTACAACTTTTCATAAAAAAATAATTGTGATATTTAAAAAATCTTACTGGAAATTAATTGATGTGGTTAAACGCTTTTGATTTTTCTTTCTCCCATACACAAATGTTATTACAAAATATTTTTTTCTAAATTGTCTTGTATTGTTCATTTATGTCTACAATGCAGTTTCTAACTAGAAATAAAATCAATTAATTTATAAAAGAAAAAAGTGTGATAATATATATTAAAAAAAACAAAAAAAACAAATACATTACAACATTACAAAGTTTCTGTAAACTTTTTTTAATTTAAAACGTCTATTTTTCTGTTGTTGTAAATGGGAAATAACTCCTGTGGAGGCTTTTTTGTCTGTTTGTTTTCTTTTTTGATAAATGACATTGAGTTTTAATGCAGAATTAAATATTGAAAGAAAATCATTCATCTAAAACAGTCTGTATTTTTTATGGATTTTTTGGCATTAAATATATAATAAGCATTTAATATAAAATATTAAATACTGAAAATATGAAATTTAATGTTTCATTTGATTTACCTATTTTATGGCACATCAACAATTTTTGAGAAATTTAATCCTAAAACAAAACTTAATAATTGTGCACAATTATTTTATCGTGACATGAGTAATTGAGCAAGATGCAATATTAGTTAAATCTCAGCAAAGCTAATTTCATAGTCCACAAAAATATCCACTTGGCTAATCATGCAACACAGATATTTTCTGTAGCATCTCTTGTGATATTTCTATTTATTTTGTGTCATCATTATTTCCCTTTTTATAATGCTTCCATGTCGTCTGTTTTGTTTATTTCCTGTTCACTTGATTCAATATAATGTCAAGCATGTTGTACTTTCATTCAGCGCTCTTAAAATACTTACTCTAAATGCTCCTTCTGTTAATAATTACTTCAGTCCAGCAGCATTAGATTATGTAAATTTGAAAACCATCCTTTCAATACCAAAAGACAATGGATATGCTCTGTAAGGATGCCTGTGTGATGAGTTAATAGTGAGGCAAGAAGTGTGCAATTTGCAACCATATCTCTCCTATACTGCATTGCTAGAGTCCAGTGGAAAGAAGTTCAGTATGACTGAATGTAATACCCAGATAAATAGTAGGACTGATATTATTTTAGAGATTTCCTTCTCCTATGTTAGTTGCATAACCAAAGCTTGAGAATCTAATTCACCTGACTAGCTGGAGTGAAAATATATCGATTCATACCTTTCACAAGGTATTAATGGAAATGATGCGGTACTCCCCTCTCTCTCTCCCATCTCTCTCTCTCTCTCTCTCTCTCTCTTTCTCTCTCTCACTATTAGCAACATAGCTCCCTTAGTTTGCATTTCAACTGGTTAGATAAAGATATTGATTTGAATTGATGCTCTTTACCTTGGGCAGCTGTGGCACTGGCGATATCGGCCGTGTCAGTAGTAGTAGCAGTAGCAGCAGCAGCACTATCCCTTGCATCATTATTGAGCAAACTTTCTAACCCACTCTTTTTTGTTGACACAATGACAATCAACCTTCTACACACTTTAAAACAACACGAGTTGTGTAATGAGTTACTTCCCTTGAACTGAGAATTATAAATATTGATACAATTTTTATTTGTACTATATAAAACTACCAAGCGATGTCTGGGTTTTTAGATTCGTATCAACATTTTTAAAATCATTATATTTTTTTAAAATTATTTTTACTATAATTGTGGTGATAATTCAGTTGTTTACAATTATTTAAAATATAATTCTACAATAACTTATGTTTTTATTTCTCTCCTGTTTAATTATTTATTATGGTTCTTTGGCATCGATAATTCCATTTACTATAAATATGTCACAAAATATATAATAAAAATGTACAAAACATTTTTTCTTAAATATTTGATCAGATTGAATCCAAAAATGTCTGTAAATTCACTCTTTTACAATTTATTTCCAAATTCTTTTAGTTTAACCTTAAAATATTCTACACTAGTTTGGTTTCTAATTCTTGTAATTTGTTTTAAAACCATTTAAAAATTAATTGCATAATTTTTTTTTTTAATAGTGATAAATGAATTTTTAATGAACATATTTTTTGGTTAATCTGAAATATTTTATAAAATATTTGTATTCTGTGACATTGTAAGTAATTGTCTATATGTATATACATAGACAGATTTTTCCAGTACCAGTTGAAATGGGTTTACTGGTTAAGGGATAGCCAAATATGTACTTTTTAGGGATAATGTTGATTTTACCAAAAAGCTTTCATTGATAGTAAGAAATAAATAACTTAAGTTAATTTTGAAGTGCATTCTTTTTACCCATTTACTGATTATGGATTTCATGTCATTGTTGAAGTTACTTAAAACTGTTAAATATTATTTTGTAAAACATTAATTTATTCCAAATAAATCTAAAAATTTAAGATTTTAAAAATATTTTTAAGCTTTTCCATCAGAAAGGAAATTGTCATTCCTCTCCTTTTTCTTTTATGAATTTTTGTTATTCTTTCATTATTTGTGGTTTTTAGTGCTAAAGTTATTTTTTTTACATTTGCATGGGGTTTTATTTCTTCACATGCTTTACTTAGATTTTAATTTTTCTTTTAAAAAATGTAATTTATTCATTTAAATAATCCCTTCTTATAGTTAAAATCTTTCGTAGAAACATCACAAGTACAAAACATATTTATTAGATTCTTTATGTTCCTTTGCTTTAGAGGAACAATGTGAGTATATGACTTAACTTTTACCTTAAACCTTTGTTCAAGTTAAAAATTACTTTCTATTTGTCAGTTTAAAGGCTTGAAAATCATTTAAAAATGCAAACATTATAGTGTAGGAAACTAGTTGGTCAATTTAATCCCTTTTTTATTACATAAAGGTAATGTTTATTTCGTGACACTTCAAAATTTTTAAATCCTTTAAACTGACAAATAGAAAAGAAATTCTGGGTTAGATTAAAGTTTAAAGGCTCTGAAATTGAAGGAAAATGAGTTTTTTCATGTATTTTTGTCATCTCAAAGAATCCTTTATAGTCAGTATTTTATCTTTTATAATTTTTTTATTTATAAGAGACACTAATTTAAATACAAAAATGACTTTATCATAACACCAGTCTTCTCTATCTGTCCCAGTATTGCTTTCAGTTATTTTGGATTTCCCCCAAGTAAATAAAACTCAAATGGCAACTGGAAATTGTTATATATTGTTGATGAATTTAAATATTTGTGTAGTCATTTCTAATATCTTTTTTAGCATTTTAAAACTTTATTTGTGTCTTGAGCATTATCCAAATAAATACTGGACTCCAGCCTCAATATTTTTATAATATATTATTTTAGATAAGTGTTTTTATGTTAATGTTATTGTTTTGCAACAATGTTAATCTTAATTGGGTTGGGCAAGCATCTTACCTGGTCTACACTAGATCTTGAATCATTGTGGTCCTGAACGAGAGCTAACTAATTGTGTGACCTTGCTCAAGACTGCCAAGAATGGGTTGCCATGGTTTATAATGTGGTGCAAGTTGAGGAAAAATATGGTTCAATATGACCAGGGTGAACATCATTGCAACAACAACAACAACATTTATATCCAAACCAATACACACACACACACACACACACACACACACACACACACACATCATATATATATATATCACAGTATGGATGATATTTGTTCACAAGATTATTGTCTAGTGGAAAAATAACTAATTTCAATTTTTGAGATTTCCTCATCAAACTTGGATCAACTTTATGAATTGTTCAGTTGATTTCATTCAAATGAACCACCCTTTGATTTTGATGACAGCCTTGAGACCAGTCACAGGTCTTCATTGTTTGCCTGACTAAGGCCTTAAAGGCCTTTATGATCTGAGCTTTAATATTGTCGTTTGTGTTGCAGTTGATCCATTGGTGTCTCATTCCACCACACCTCTCACAAAGAAGTTGAAGGGGTTACAATATAGCGAGGTGAGGGGCCAGATATAAGGTGAAGTGTAGTTGAAAAAGTTCTCTAACAACCAAAGCTGGGATTAGATTACTATGTTAAGAATAGTTAATACCCTCGGTTTTTAACCTGAAGCTCTCTGGGGGCGGGGGGATTAAGGTGGCATAATGTTACATTGCTAGAAACTTTATTTGCATTACTCTGGGCATGTCTTTACATGAGACACCGAGACACCTATTGTTATGGTAGTTGATTTTCTGATCTTGGCAAAAGTTTTTCTTGTTTGAAAAGCATGACTGCATGGCATGGCTCCAATCGATGTTCCATCTTAATCATCAGCTTTTTTGTGTGTTTCATTCACTTTCCTTGCATCACTTTCAACAGAAATTTTCTTCATCTTCTTCATAGGGAATGCCTTAATACACTGCCAGCCTATAGAGCTTTTGATGTACATTTTTCTCACTTGCTGGGTTCATTGTCAAATTATCTACTGAACTTCAGCAACAAATTCCAGCATGGAATCATTTATTATGCATTTTTTTCTTCTGATGAGCTTTGTAGTCGAATCGTGAATCTTTCAGTTCTTTCTGGATTTTTCTACCATTCTTCTGCTGATGTTAAAAACAAAAAGATTGAAATTTCCTTATTTGTCCTTCCACCATAAATTCCAAGAAAAAAAATCTTTTGTCTCTTCCACAAATATAATCAATTATTCTGAAGAAAAAGACTTGAAATAAAGTTACTCTTTCTATGAAGACATGATTGACATAGAAAGTAAAGTAAAACTTTTCTTTTTTTTTCTCTTTTTTTTTTACACAGTGATCACCACTTATCAAGGCCCGGAAGCCACTCAGGGATAAGGGTTATTGCAAGTACATTTCGTTAGTGTGGAGATTTGATGAAGTGTTTACTTAAGGGGGCGGTTCATTAGGAATTTGTTAACGTTGGACTTGAACACATCCAAGTTGTAGTCCGGTGGGAAGCAGGCAGACGGAACAGAGTTCCACAGGCGTGCAGTTCTAAGAAAGAAGCTTTGTTCATGGAATCCGCGTTTTGATTTAGGCACAGATATAGAGTGGGGGAAATTTTTCACAGTGGATTCAGCTAGATGGGTGTTTTTCGTGAAAGATTGGCGAGGGGGGACCAGAGTTCAGACGAGCACCTGCCATGGAAATAACGATAAAACAAGGATAGGCTCGCAACGTCTCTTCTGTGGGAGAGAGGTTGCAGGGTAGAGAAAAGGGCATCCCCCACTAAGCCACAAAGTCTATTTTGTACTCTGTCAAGGCAGGATAGGCTGTTTTTAGCAGCTCCTGCCCAGATATGGCAACAGTATTCCATCCTTGGACGTACTAGGCAAAAAATTAACAGTTGTAAACAAATATGTAAAAACAAATATTGTCTGCAACCTGTGTATCTTATATATATAAAGTTAGCTTTCACTCCTCCATATACATATGAGAAGTTAGAGTTTTCACTCTCACATTCAAATTTACTACCATTGCCACTCATATAGACTAGGGAGATTTGTGTGTAGAACAGCAGGGTGAGTTAGTAGAGGAAGGCCAATGAAGTCAGAGGAGTAAAAGATAAGAATGACGTAAGAGAAATAAATTAAGGCCTGGAGATTAAAATGTTAAACCGATTATAATAATAATTAACATTTTATAGGAGTATCATGGATTAACCAATCATTAAACGTATATTAATTAAAATGATATAAAAGTCTAATTAGGACGTTGAGTACTTTGTGTATGCAAGCTTTGCTGTCTTGTTTTGGTTTGGTTCTGATTTTGCGAAATTTATTTTATGTTTATAAATTAAAAAAATTTAAATATAAATTCTTTATAACACTGTGTTTTATAATGGCTCAATTGTGTAGGAATAAAAATATTGTAATATGAAAACTACATCAAATGTAAAAAAACACATTTTCAAAAATTCACTAAAAAGTTTTTATTCGTATACAGTTGTTTTAGTCTACCTCAAGGATACACTAATGTATTGCATAAAGCATTTACTTTTCTTGAAATGGCAATCATAGATGTTCATGTATAACTATTAACAGATATCTTTTCATCGTATTACTGCACTTCAGTGTGCCCATGGGGGAGTTAAAAGAATAAGGTCTATTCTTTAAGAGGAGACTATTAATGGGATTATGCAAAGCTCAACAAATTGTTTTGGAGCTTATATAAAGTATCAATAAAATAAGAAAATGACTATAAAAATATATACTAATGTATATATAGATTTCTTCATTTATTCAATAAGGGTGATACATTAATTAGGGGTGTAGGGTTAATAGTAATTCAAAAATTTTAAATCAACAATTTTTACTTTTTCCTAATATCTTCAAACAGATTAAATCAAAATGAACCTAAATAATTAAAAAACAAAAGCACTTCTTTTTTTATTGTTTTTTCTTTTATTTATCCTATAATCCTTTATATTTCTTTATGTCGTTACTCTACCATCTGTTTAACCTCTATCTTCACTTAAAAAATCTTTCTATATTGTATCCCTTATAATTTATCCACTCACATTTATTATCTTATTGTAGTATTATTCCTTATAATTTATATTTCATTTTAGTACTGTTATAATTCCAGATGCCCCTTCTAAAATATACGGACATAGCATAAATCCCCTATTTCAAGTGAACCCCTTCCATAGCTATTACCCTTTAATACATATGATTAAATAAGTATCTTCTTTCAATTCACTTACTCTATATTCTCCCTGAGAGTTTAATCATGCATATTCTACACGTATATTTAACCCACCATGGCAGGTATGCTATACACCTACCTTCATTATATAATAAAAGCTATCCTCCTCCTCCTCCTCCTATATTAGAGATCAATTTAGTTTCCCACCCCCACACAGTCACAATATTTTATCTCGCTGCACAATTATTTCGCTCCTAATGTAACTATTACTAGACGTTGCATCCCTATTATGTTATCTAGCATCTTCTCTCCTTTCTGATGAGAAGCATTAGGCTTCGAAATATCATGTTGTAAAGAGTTCTTACTTGCCCCACACTCCTAATTGGTGTATCATCTTTATTGAATAAATGAGTATAATTTTATATTTTCTTACTTTATTGATTCTCTCTCTCTCTCTCTCTCTCTCTCTCTCTCTCTCTCTCTCTCTCTCTCTCTCTCTCTCTCTCTCTCTCTCTCTCTTATATATGTGTGTGTGTGTGCGTGTTATGTAACTGTTAAGTCAGGTGCCATAACTATGCTATTTGTTCTTTTATTCTTAAAAGTAAAAATGTATCTTTAAAACTCCAAGACATGTTTAAAATATACAACAGAACAAAAGTAGGATTTCATGTTTTTAAAAATATTCTTAGACGTTTATTATAAGATAATCCTTTATTGAATACTGTTTTCTATTATTTGAAAGTTTCATTAGTATCAATGAAAATGATTTAATCTTAATTCAAAATTACATTTAATATTTGACAATCACATATGCATATGTTGAGGTTGTTAATGCTTTTTATCAAAGATACATATTATTTAAAACTTGAACGCTGCATTTGTTCAGGTAAAAATGGGTTTCATAAATTTCCAGTATTCGTTGGATGAAAAATAATCTTTTTTTCTTCATAGATTTAAATAAATTCTACTTTAAAATTGGCAAATGTTGAATGCTTCTATCCTATTTTCATTATTTACGATATTTTAAGGACCAAATTAGTTGCGCTGCATATCCACAAAGGTGAAGCTTGCTATTAAATTTTGTATATCTATGTCATGTGTGTAGGTCTCACCTAATTCGTTATTAATGAATATGCATTGATTTTTTTTACTCCATAAATATAATGAAGCATGCCTATATGTTGAAAGGAAGTAAGAAAGTGCTTTTATTTTTTAATTATTTAGGTTTAGTTTGATTTAATCTGTTTGAAGATATTAGGAAAAAGTAAGAATTATTAATTTAAAAACCTTTAATTACTATTAACGATTAGTGATTAGAGCGTGTATACTTTGCAGGCCTGGTAGATATGTGTTGATATCAGAGAATAAGGCATCGAGTCTGCATTCTTTCTTGATAACAATAATATTTGATAAATTAAACACCTCCCACCCACCCCAAAACAGTTTTTCATGACAAACAACTGATGATTCCTTAAATAGTCTTAAGACTAGCATAAATTGTTGCAAGCAAACTTATGCATTGATTGAAAGTGATTGATTGACTTACAAGCAAAAGAATTTTCTGACAAAAGACTTGTGATTTAAAGTTATTTATTTACTTATAGGTTTAAAAGTGGAACAACTTACAAGACACACACACACACGTGTGTGTGTGTGTATATATAATATATATATATATATATATATATATATATATATATATATATATATAATACTGACCCAACGGTTCAGAAGTGGTCTAGTGACTATTTGATTGCAACAGTCTTCTAGTAGCTTATAATTAATATTAAGTGTTCTAATACCAATCTTTTATTCTTTTCTTGTTGCATTTTATTTTTGCTTTAAAGTGTTTTTTTTTTTATACGCACATTGAAAAAAAATCAACAATACCCAGAAAACAAATTTGACAAAAGTTCTAATTACATTCTTGTTTTTTTTTTTTGGGGGGGGGGTTTAATAGTCATTAAATTATTAAAGAATATATTAAATCTAAAACAACTTTGATGGGATCATTCATTATTCAGTTTTATCATTAATATTTAATGTATGAGTTTTTTTTTTGTTTTTTTTTTGTTAATTCATGGAAAATAATTATTAGTAAATTGGTGCTAAAATATATTTATTATATTATTTATAATTTAAACAAATGTTTTTTTTTAATTTTAAAAACATTTGTAATAAAATTTAATAAAATCTTTAACTTTGAAAAATGCAGAGAATATACTTATTTAGACAATGTGTGTAAAAACAAATATCTACCCTTCCTTATTGAGTATCTTAACATTAATTCATTTGTATAGTATTTAATGTATAAATTGTATTTCATACAAATAATGAGTTGTACAATGTTTTCTTTGCATTTAGTTTTTCAAAATAACTTGGTGCTTTTTAAGAATTCTGAAGAATTAAAAAAAAAATGGAAAAAAAATTAGTAATTATTTTTAAGAGGTAAAGGGTGTCATAAATCCACCAATTGGTTTAAAACTGTAAATAGTTGTATTATAACATAGTTTCTTAACATATTGATCATCAAAAATGTAATTTACTACTAAGTTTAGAAATGCTAAATCATGTCCCTACTTTATCTCCTGATTGATGTTTAAATTTCCTCAAAAACAAACAAAAAAATCTTCAATTAAATTCATTTTTGAAATGGATGTGCTTGACATTGCAAGCCACATGAGATTCACTATTGATTTTAAGTCGTGAGTGCCCTCTGGTGTCCTTCAGCTGCAATGACAGGCCGACATCATTGGCGCCAGTTCTGTTGACAGTGGATCTGGTGCTAGTCTTTAAAATAAATAAGAAATTTTGCATCTAGCTATGATAGTATAATAAAACCTTGAGTGTAATGAGAATAAATACTTATTAAAAAATTAGTACAAAAATCGTTGCACATTTTCTTTTTAGTTAAAAAAATCTTTATTGCAGAAAATATGAAATAATGGCACCACATGGATTTTGCTATTGTCTGCTTTGATTGTTTTATAAAATAATTAAATCTACATTTTATTTTTATATTCTTAGGATTGCACTTATTAGTTTAGGCTTATGTTACTATTTTTTTAGTCATTTTGTGTTGTTTCAACACGGAAACAAATGTGAATGATACAATCAATTTACTGAGAGAAACATTTGATGAACTAATAATTTCACAAAATGACCCTCTTAACTGGCCCCCTCGTTTGTATGATTTAACCCTATTAGATTATTTTCTTTGTGGTCTCATGTCTATGTTGATAAACCAGATATAATAGACCACTTGGAAGACAACATTCAATATGTTAATGCCAAAATACAACTTAGTTTAATGCATAAAGTTGTGAAAATTGGACCTCTAGATTATGCCACATACATGCAGACTATATGCCTGAATTTGTATGTAAATTATGAATGTCAAAAATTAATCTTTAGAATAAACCACTTACTTGTATAATTAAAATATTGTTTGTGATTTATTTTGATTTAAAGTTTACCACCTCCAAAGAAACACCCTATACTTATCTATTCTTAACTCATGGTCCCCCCTCGCCAATCTTTCCCAAAAACACACGTCTAGCTGAATCCACTGTCAAAAATTTTCCCCACTCTTTATCTGTGCCTAAATCAAAATGTGGATTCCATGAACAAAGCTTCTTTCTTAGAACTGCACGCCTGTGGAACTCTATTCCATCTGCCTGCTTCCCACCTGACTACAACCTGGATGCCTTCAAGTCCAACGTAAACAAATTCCTAATGAGCCGCCCCCTTAAGTAAACACTTCATTAAATCTCCACACTAACGTACTGTACTTGTAATAACCCTTATCCCTGAGTGGCTTCCGGGCCTTGATAAGTGGTGACCACCGTGTAAAAAATATATATATATATATATTTTTACAATAAAGATACAACAGGACCAAAATAAACCTTAGTTTAACCCGAGTAACAATGCCAACATATTTGTTAGTTGCTCGCATGAGTGTGATAAGCTCTTCATGCCTCTAACTCTATTCAAGATTATTCTAAGGATGAAATATTAAGAATTTCATCTCTGTTGATACTAAATTTGGTCAGCTTCTTCTTTTAGTGTTTTCTTTATTTTATTCACATTTTTAACACAAGTTTATTTTATTTGTTACAGTGTAGTTTCCTTTTTTTAAGTAGACTATGCACTTAAAATTCGGGCAGAAATTTCCAATGGAAAGTTTTGTTTTTATTCCAAAAAAAGAAAAACGATCACTATTTTTAACGATAATGAATATTGTTAAAAAGTGTATCATTCTTTAGAGATGTTCATTTCTAAGGAAAATCAGGAGTTATCTCCCTTTTTTAAAATTTTTTTTGTTTGTTTTAGCTGGAGATGTGGCATCCAATTAGATACCAGACTATCTCATTTTAAGTGTAATTGTTTGTATCTTTCTAGCACTTGATTCACCAAGTATATTTGCCGGGTAGGTTTTGAGATTCATTTTCATGAGTCTGGTTGCTCCTCTAATTACTGGAATGATGGAGATAAGATTCCAGTTTCTTTTTATGTCATACATAAGACCTTAATATTTTGTTATCTTTTCCTTTTTACCTCTGTTTACACCAACATGATTGGGGACGCTAACTTGTACTAAAGTTGCTTCTTTTTTGTCCCATATAACTATGTCAGGTTTAATATCTCTGTTTTCTAGATACATAGATGTAGGAATTGCATATTAATTGTGGATTGTGTATGATTTATTTTCAACTGTTTTTTCTAGTATATGTTCTCAGCACTTTCTGCTGCTTTAGATATTTAACTTTCTGCAAGAGGTTCAATGGAGCCTCGTTGTGTTTCATTTTACTTCAGTCAAAGTTCTTATAAACCAAGGCCCTCCTTCCTGGGGCCAACACTTGATCTCTATTATCTATTAGATACACAGATATTCAAATATTCCATTGGTTCTCCTTTATCTATGAAACACTGAATTAATAAAGAAGTTGGGAACATAATTTTCCTGTTTTTAATTGACTCTTTAAATGTTATATCTTTCTTTTTGGTATCTTGGTCTTACTGGATTCTAAGACAAGAATTCATCTAGTCTAATGGAGTATCCAGCTTTGTTGCTACTTGAGGTAACATCACTTGGAGAAAGTGCACTATTCCTTGTAAAAGCCAGTGTGGGTTAGTGATATTGAGATCTTAGTTGGGGTTAAGAATACTATGTTAATTTGAATATTGAGTCAGGATATAATTCTAAGAAAAAGCATCATCATGCCAAGTTGTCCTGACAAACCCTTCTACAGAGATCTTAGACACTTGAGGATAACGTCTTGTGGGCATTCAGCCCTGAATATGAATTGGTGTTAACAATGAAATAATCAGTTATATTTATTCTTACATTTCTGTGACTGATGTGTCGACCTAAATGAATCACTTAAGACACCACAAAACTAAGTTTTTTTGTTTGCAAAATAAATTGTCTTTATGAAATACAAGATGCCTTCAATAAGTTTCTAGACTTTTTTTGTACAGACATTTAAAATCGTCAGAGACTCTTGAAAATTCACTGTTATTGCTGTACATCTTATGACTGACCAATTTTTGTGAGTGGAGTAAAGAAGTCAGAACACAATAGTTGATTTGGCCAAATAAAAAGATTTCATGGATAAGGACCGTCGTGTATTTATAGAGACAATAAGTGCATAGTTTGGTGGAACTGTACATACAATTATTTGTGATGAACTGAAGATGTGGAAGATTTGCACAAATTTTGTCCCAAAAGAGCTCATAGAAGATCAGAAAGAAAGATGCTGCCATGACAGCAGGGAGATGGTCGGGTTTATCAATTCAGATACTGCAGTTCTTGATGCTCTGGTGACCTGCGATGAATGCTGGATCTACTACTATGATTCAGAGACAAAGAGATAGATTTCCTGGTGGAAGTATGCTGGATCTCCCAGACCAAAGAAGGCAAATCTACCCAGAAATTTATGATGATCCCTTTTTTGATAGCACGAGCATGGTCTACATGCATTGGGTTCCCACTGGACAGACAGTCATCAAGGAATACTATTTTGAGGATTTAAGACAGTTCAGAAAGAGATCTTATTGGAAGAGGCCAGCACTCTTTAAATCGGGTTGTGGCATTTCCATCAGGACTGCACCAATCCACAACTCTATCCTTGTCAGACAAGATAGGCATCCTCTATCTGTGACTTTTGGTTATTCCCTAAGCCTTAGAAAACCTTAGAGGCCGTTGTTGTGAGGCAATTGATGAGATGAGTACGTGATACACTCACACAAGAGGACTTTCACGGGATCTTCCAGAAGTTGTTGGAACGGTACAAGTGTATTGCAGCTGGAGGAGATTACTTCAAAGGGGACTAGAGTTTCATGTGTGTACTATCAATAAAAGTTTGGAAACTTATTCTGGGCACCTTGCTTATTATTGTTTGTTGAAAAGACGTTATGCTTGAAATTTGAGTTCGTCCAGTGTAAATAAATGTCCCTTCTTTTTTTGCTTTCTGATCTGCATAATATATGACAAAAAAAATTGTAAATACCACCATAGCAATCGCTTTCAAATAGATGAGACTTGTTTCGTATCAGTGAACTTTTTGGATCAATAGCAGACTTGTTGAAGGAAGATGAAAATAAATGTTCGTTTGAAAAATAATTCTCCCCAAATAATAATCTGCGCTTTAATAAAGTTGTAAAATAAGATTGTGTAGGTATGCTTCTTGCTTGTATATAACTTGAATGAATACTCATTGAATTTTTATTTCTTTATTAATAAGCGAATACTTATTGAAATCAAAATAAAATATGGATACAACTAGAATGAATTTATGAAAATCCTATTTAAAAATGTGTAAACATAACTTGTTTCTTATGTAATGTAATATAGAACGCACTAACTTCTTGCAAAATGGTCGATTCCTTTTATGGATGAAAAAAGATTACCTATGTGTTTGGCTGTATCTTTCTAGTTTATATGTAACTTTGAATACATATTGAATTATTATTTTTATTTTTTGCTTTCTAATCTTCGTTGTTTCAGATGTTTTTTTTTTAATAAAGTTTACTTTAAATTATTAGATTTTTATTTCTTCAATTTTTTCACACCACCATGAATAAGTTTTTTTTGTTTCAATATGTCTATTTTAAACTCATGGTTTTAAATATGTCTTTTTAGTTATTAAAATCCCTCTCCATTTTAGTACCTTAAACCTTGTGTATCCAAGGGCTTTGATGTAATCATGTATGTACCTTAAGAGTGAGTCCAGAATGGAAAGTGGTGATTGATGGTATCTACTTTATCTTCAGAGAACAAAGTTTAGATTGTTTAACAACATGAACTGAAAAAGTTTATGCCTTCCTGAATCCAACCGCTGATCCATATCCTTTTTTTTTTTTTTTTTTTTGTACTCCTCATCATAATGTGTGAATCCCAAGATTCTGTTGTTGGCATTCATTTCCTCCGATATTTTTCTATTCAATTCTCTCTAGAAAGATATTGAGTACTTACCGGAGGGACTATGTGAAGGTTGCCAACATCTTAAGTGAAAGTGATTTTTGTCGAACGAACTGAATTCGAACTTGGTACATCCAGGTTGTCAGTTTGTGTCATTAACCTTTGAACTACGATCATCTCTCATCACTGCTTATTAGGACCTAAAGGCTACTCAAGGATAAGGGTTAATGAGATCGACTGTTGGTGATGAACAACACCCTTGAAAGAAATGGAAACGATAAGGTTAAAATTTGATTTTTAAGTGTGGTTCAACAAAATTTTGTTAACATTGAATTTAAAAATGACCCTGTTGTATTCAACTGGGAAACAGCCCCATGATATTGTATTCCACAGTAGAGAGGAGACAACATGGTTAAGAAGTGAAGGTGTTGTATATCTTGATCAAGGATGTGACTTAATATATTCATAGTTATTTTTCTGTTGGCCCATTAATGTCTCTACCCGAGCAATGCTGGGTAAATAAAGCTAGTTATTAAATAATCTTTAACTACCAAGAAGAAAGTTTAGTTCACTGCGTGCACTGTGAATAATTACATAAGCTACACAAATTATCACATTTGTTACACCTATAAAAAATTGTCCAAATCATTTTATTAGAAATTGTACCTACCTTAATGTTGCTTGGAAGTTTTTACTTTTTTAAAATTATGCCATTTGTTTTTAAACACATATTTGAAAAGTTAAATTTAATTATTATGATATTGTTTGATCATTAAATTATTGTTCTAAATTGTTATAAAACTATAATTTTATTACAGTAATGTTTTAATCTCTATATAATTATTGGATGGAAATAGTTTCCAAAACTTTCAATCTTATATGTGACGATTTGCTACAGATTTTAAAATGACTTTCTATTCAACAGTTTAAATGCTTCCAAATTTCTTGCAAACTTTAAAAGTTCATGAGGTAATTCATTCATTTTTATCAACTATAATCAAGATTAAAATAGCCAACCTGTTTACAAATAAACTAAAATGCATTATGATAGATTTAATTCCATAATTAGTATTTAAACAGGATTTTATAAATTTCATTTTAATGCTTTTGTATGTGTGTGTGTGTGTGTGTGTATATATATATATATATATATATATATATATATATATATATATATATAATATATATATATATATATATATATAAACATAATTTGACGTGAAATTATCAAAGTTATGTTGATGTACGAAATATAGGGTTAAATTTGAATTGGCATTTTCTTGCTTTCTTACAGTCAAGTTTGAGATAGCATTATTGTTAGTTTGTCATGATTAAAAAATACCATTTCTTTTGGTCTGCCATACTTGAATTAGGAGCAACAGATTGAATGAATGCAACTTCAGAATGTCTTTATTTTTTGTAAACATAATCAGATAAATATTTATTTGTTCTCCTCTGTATAAATTCTATTTCTAATTTTCATTCTGGCATCTCTTTGATTCTTTGCATTTCATGATTTTTAGCTTGTGCGCAACTGTCAGTTATCACAAGCACATGTTTAGAATAAATATGTGCTTGTAAACGTTACGGTTTAATAAAATATGGCATAGAAGAATTTGTGAAACTGAAAAAATGTTGAGAAATGCCTAAGAATTTTCTATTTGTAATATATCTCTACACAGTATTTGAAAGCTTATTTTGTGGCCTTAACTTGAAGTTATTAGAAAAAATGATGTGGAGTAATAAAAACATTTTTTAACTTACTGCTCATAGGCATGTGACTTGAACTTAAATTCCATTAAACTTCCCCTGTTGAAAATAGTTATGTTAAATTTGCTTGGGTTCTATGTGCTGTTCATAACTATGTGCACACACACACATATATATATAAGTTTGACTCATTTCCAGGTAACCTACATCTAAAATTTCAAATGCTTATATGCAAAATTGGTGGAGGAGTTTGGTAGAGTCTGCAATGATTAACTCTTTCAACTTTTTGCCAATTTTTCGCCCAAAAACTAATTAAAAAGCTTGCTGCATGTCTGAATATCCTTTATGTAAAAGTTCAAATGTTTAGATCCAAAATTGGCTGAATAGTTTGCAAAGACTGCAAAGGTCAAATCTTTTGAACTTTGACTTTTTGGCAGCCAAATTTTTAGCCCAAAACCGATTAAAAAGCTTGCCCTATGTCTGAATACACTTTATGTAAAATTTCAAATGTTTACACCAAAAATTGGCTGAGTGGTCAATTTTTTTAAACTTTGACCCAAATTTTGACCTTAACATTTGTTTTTGACTCAAATTAAATTAAAAAGTTTGATCCATGTCCAAGTAACCTATATCTAAAATTTCAAGTGATTAGACCAAAAATTGGCAGAGGAGTTTGGTAGAGTTTTCAAAGGTCAAATTGTTGAACATTGACTCCTTGACAGCAAAATTTCTGACCGAAAACTGATTCAAAAGATTTTCCCACATCTCAATATCCCTTATGTCAAATTTTGAGTCTGTAGACTGAAAATTGACAGAGTAGTTTGGTAGAGACATGCACACACACAGACAATTTCACTTTTATAGATATATAGATTGAATACAGGTTGAAAAGTCTAGTAAAATTGAATTCTTAGATTTTTGGTGTTTAAAAAAATTAACACATTGTTGAAAATAAAGTTGAATCAGAACCAACACAGTATATTATATTGTCTTGAAAATTAATCAAAAAATGATTAGATTACTTTTTACTCTTTGGATTACCTCTATTTCTATTATTACAATATTGACTATTGTTTATCTTTTGCAATAAGAATTGTCTATCCAAAGGAATACATATTTTATTAAGAATTTAATATCAATTGAATAGAATTCTAATTTAAAATTTTAAACTTTGTTGTTGCTGCTAATATTATAGTAGTCATTTAATCATATTACTGCCTTTGTCAAATCCATGATTCATGGAATGCATCAGGTGTTCAATGTCACTTCTTTTTCCCTCCAATCATATTGCTTACTGATCCATTGGCACTATTTTGATAGAATCTTCTAAAGTTCATCACTCTTTATCTGTGCCTAAATCAAAACGTAGATTCTATGAACAAAGCTTCTTTCTTAGAACTGCGCGCCTGTGGAACTCTGTTCCGTCTGCCACCTTCCCTCCTGACTACAACTTGGATATCTTCAAGTCCAACGTAAACAAATTCCTGATGAACCACCCCCTTAAGTAGACACTTTAAATATCTACACTAACGTACTGTACTTACAATAACCCTTATCCCTGAGTGGTTTTCGGACCAGTGGTGACCACCTTGTAAAAAAAAAAAAAACCCATCAATGGCAACTCTTTTAGTGCCAATGTTATTCACTCCTTATCCATAAAGCAAGATGATATTGATAATCTCCTTCTGGGAGAGAGAAGAGCAGAAATCTTTCAGTCAAAAAAAGAAAGTGCTATTTTATTTTTTTTTTTTTAATTTTATACCTACAGGGTGAAACGATAAAATTGTCGCTCTACAAAAGACGACATGATTCCATTTCCGTTTGATGAAAACCAGTTTTCTGTTTTTGTTGCAGACCATCTACTAGTTGGCCAGTTGTGTACAAATCCTAAGAGCGATAGGAGCCTTCTATCATGTCTGAAAATGACACAATGTTCAACGAGTGAGATCGGAGATGCGCTGATATACAACTCCTGCTCTCTACCGATCTAAGTTATGACAACAGGACCATTGCCTGCACCCTCAAAATGCAAATACGGATAGTTCAATGCTTGACAGCACAGCTCTACACATCGGACAATTCTTTCCAGCTACAGTCATGGTCTTTGGTATGGTTTCAAGTGAGGGGCACATCATGCCACCTCACATCTTCGAAGTCGGCTTGAAAGTAAACCAAAATGTACCTGGATGTGCTGAAGAGTGTGGTGATCCCCTGGTTCAATCACGTGGCAGTTGGCAAACCCTGGGTGTAACAGCAGGACGGCGCTGGCCCACCAGTCCAAAGATACCCAGGCTTGGTTTCAGGTGTGTTATGACTTTGTACTTTTCTCTCATTGCCCTCCTCCGACCTGAACCAGTTGGACTAATTCTGTTTGGTCATACATTGAGAACATCACCAACATGACTTCCCACAACACAAAGCCAGCCTAATTGCCACCATTCGCTGAGCTTTTGCCAGCGCTTGTGGAAAAGGCATGCTCCCAGTTCCAGACCCATATCGAGGTGGTGATTGAAGCTGAAAGCAGCTACATTGAATAGATGTCAGCTCTACTACATTGTAATCAAGTTTCCTGAATTGATTTTTTTTCAATAAAAGTTTTGAAATAAAGCTGTAGTGTTGTTTTCATTAGGGTGAGAATTTTATTGTTTTACCCTGTATAATATCCTCCATAGATTACGATTTCAAATTGTTACAATAGTACCTTTTTTCAACTAGTTAAAGGGGTTTGGTATAAGAATTGACCCATAGATACCATTTCAGTATTTTCTCAGAAAATATGAAGATTATTATTTGCCTTTAATTTTGTACTTTATTTTCAAATTATATTTTTTCATTTATTTAAATTTAAAAGATAATTTGCTGCTCTTTGTTCTAAACTGTTTTTATTTATTTATTTTATAAAAATCTGTTTTTAAGTCGATAGTTAGAAATCATTAAATACACTTTCTTTTGAGATTATCCATTGAATTTAGAATACCTATCTTTTATGTGACCTTTATATTTTCTTTTCAAGGTTGTTTGTATTCAGTGCTTTATAGCAGTTGTCTATTACTAAATTGACAAGTCTACAGGAATTACACATACCTCTGTCAACTGAGAGAAACTATGGGTAGAAACCAGTGCTTTTATCTTTTAGTTTTTTGTCCTTGAATATAAATTAGAGTACTGTTGTAAAATTTCAAAGAATGGGATCATTTATAAATAGATTTTTCTATAGTGAATTGATGAACTTTGTGTTTGGCAATATAATTTCTTAAGTCATGTAATGAAAATATGTTTAAAAATAAAAGATTATAATTGAAATGAAACCATCTTAAACACTTTTCAACTAAAGTATATTGTGAACGATTTTTATATTAATTCCAAATATTTGAGTTTTTTTTCCTCAGAAAAAAGCTACCAATCTCAATTTTTACAGTTGATGACTCAGAAGTTGAATTGCTACATTTACCTTAGACATTTGGTCTAAAATGATAATGTTGTTTTTAAAACAACTTTATCATTTTCTGTTGACTTGTGTTTGTACATATCCCTTATACCCTTTTCCAGAAATATACATTTATGAAGAACCCTAAAGAGTTTCCACATTTTTATTGTTAAATAGTGTTAGTGATGAACCCCTCTTTTGTGTGTGTGTATAAAGATGTTTTCTTATCCTCAGAAACATAAATCTGTTTTATTTACTTTAACAATCCCTTACACCTTAAATGGGTTTAAACAAATTCACAAGAATGCCAATTAAATAGATCACTTACAGCAGCAACAGCAACAAAAAAAATAATAATGAAAAATAAGTGAAACGAATAGGCAGTGTTAAAATTCAGTACATTTACAAAAATAAGTGTAATTTAAGATTTTATCCTCAATGATATTCAAAAGATTTTCAATTCATAAACACATATTCTATTTCGATGTTATGGTTCATTCAAATATTCAATTGTATTTTTTATTTTTTTTTTAATTATTAAATTTTCACCCCAAACAAGGCACATTGCCACTTTGATGTAGGGGCTTCTATCGGGGACATAAACTACAGGAGTACTATGTAGGGAGTTGGACAGCAAAATGTCTGTTCACATTACACTTGAACTTCTGCATGTTTGTACAGTTGGTGAAGCAGGGACCCAGGAGGGAGTTCCAAAGTCTAGCAGTTCTGGGGAAGAAACTACTGTAGTAGAAAGCTCTCTTACATCTAGGGATCTCTACTGTGTAGGGGTGGGATTTAGCTGTTAGTTGGGTTTGTCAGGGGTATTTACATTGAGGGGGTACAAGTGCTTGCAGTTCGTCAGAGCATTCACCATTAAAATACTTGTAGAACAGGCAGAAGGATGCAACATTTCGTTGATGGGGCAGAGGTTGAAGCTTAGAAGGTACAGTTCAGGATCTATCAGGTTGGCGACTCTTTTGAACCCTGTCTAGGAGCAAAAGACTAGTGGAAGATGCACCAGCCTGAATGTGACAACAATACTTCATACATGGGCGAATGGTGGCCTTATAGAGAGATAGGATACTTTCAGGCATTAGTAGTTTTTAGCATGGTAGAGAGAGCTTACCTTCTTAGCAGCGGTCTTGACAATCCTCCCAATGTAACTGTTCCAACTCATTTAATTAATTTAGGACCTTTAACAGCTTTACTAGAAATAATAATGGGAGCTCATTTAACAGACCTTCAGAATAATGGGATTTATAAATATCTGTCTCATACTGGATTTGTATGGGCATGAAATTATCAGAATTATGGTACAAATCTGTCTGAAAGTGACTTTGTTGTTGTCTGGTTGACATGTGGTTCTGTTTTATCCTTGGAGTTTCACCCACCCATGCTTTATCTTTTCTCTGTGAAAGGGTTAGTTTCAGGCTAATCACCTGAGGCATCCCAACTAAAGAATGTTAACAGGGCTACTCAGGCATTTTTATAGGCTAAAATTTACTCATACACACTTATCTTATAATGTGTTGTCTCCTCAAAACCACCTGACCTTGTGTCTAACTTCCTGGCAAGGAGGTAGGTAATATATATTTATGCATAAAGGCAAGAAATATTTCGAAAACTAAATCTGCCACACAATTAGATTTCTTTTTTAAAACAGTAATATATTTTAAGAACAAATTACCAAAACAAGTATAAAATAACACTATTATAAAACAAAATTTAAGAAATAAACTGGAGACATTGTGACATAATGGTAAAAATGTGATCTGACAAGGAAATTTTTGAGTTGATCTGATGAAATATTTAAGAGAATTCAATCTGTATATTTATATTATATATTCAGTTAGGTTAGGAGTATTTGTGTGAAAGGTGTTCATTTATATATAAAAATATTTCATTAAAAGTTGTATAGAATTACTTACAATCTCACACATAATAGGAGCATACAGATTAGATTCTCTTGACTAATTCATTAGATAGACCCCCAAACTCTTACTGGAATCTTTTTTCTTTTTTTTTGTATTTTACCATTATTTCTGAATTCAATTTAGTTATTAACTCTTTCAAGCCGAGTGCTATTTTTAGCTTGATTACTTCACGTGCTTCAAAGTTATATTACTCTAGTACTAGAAAAAATGTTTCATAATGATAAAACCAATAAATATTAATTATCAACTGTTATGAATTACTATAGTGTATAGTCATTTTCAATAGTTGATAGCTTTTAATATTATAAGATGAAGTATTGTTGCCACATCTGAGGAGTGGTCTGCTCAGAGCACCCTTTCCTGCCTTGACAATGTACAAAGACACCTTTAAAATATAGTAAATGATGTCCTTTTCTCCTTCTTAGTACTTCTTTCTCACAGATTAGATGTTGCGACTCTCACTGCCCTATCGTTATTTCTATGGAAGGTGCTCGACTGAGCTTCAATGGTCTCCCTCTGTAAAATCTTCACAATAAATACTCATTTAGCTACAATCATTGTCAACAATTTTACCTATTCTTTATCTGTGCCTAAAACTAAACAAAAATCCCACTAGCAAAGTTTATTGCTTAAAACTACCTTCATGTGGAACACAATACCATGGTTCTACTTCCAAGTTGATTACAGTATGGTCGCTGTCAAGACCAATGTAAACAAGTTCTTGTTGAACCGTCCTCTTAAATAATAAAATTCTACACAATTTTCACCACTACCGATCATCTCCCTAACCTCCTGACATGTATTAGTCCTTAACCGTGAATGATCTCAGGGCCTTGATAAGCAGTGACTCTCTTGTGAAAAAAAAAAAAAAAAAAACTTCAAATGTTTAATAATTTCCTAAGTGACTTAGATACTCTCAAAATGTGACTAGAATATACATCTGGAATTATAGCCAATGATCATGTGCAGACAATAATGTAAAAAGAAAAAGTTATTGACACTTATATTCTTGCATTTTTAATATATATATATATATATATATATATATATATATATATATATATATATATATATAACACTTCTAAAATTATTATCACTTTCAGAATTAATTTGTACATTCTATTTCTGACAATTTTTAACCGTTTGGAGTTGGGTAATTTCTTATCATTTACTAACTGCAAGGCTTCCATAGATGTATTCTACAAATACTCTTTGGTAAAAAAGCAGGTGTTTGCATCATTGAACATTTATGATATGTTAATTCCTCATATTTTTTTTTTCTGAATTTCTCAATAATTTGCAAGTGTAAAAAATTAAAATTGCTTGACTATCTAAAATGTCAGCACATATACATATAAGAAGAATATTAGAAGCATCAAGTCTTTGTTTTTCATACATCGATAATGAATGGTTAGAATGCCAATTTAAACAGCCCTGCTAAAATAACACAAACACATGTGTAAAGTCCACCAATATTTCAGTCATGAATCCTTGATCTTTTGTACTACAGATTAGTCTGATACAACTGGAATATTGGTTGGCTTTAGACATGTGTCTAAGATTATTTCAACTAGTGTTACATGCTTATCCAACATAATTCCATGTATTAACCATTCCATTTTGTCCGAAATTTTGTTTCATGTTTTAAACCAAAACAAGAATTTACTTTACCTCCATCCAACATCAGGTTAAACAAAGCATATCCTACATACTCAGGAATGACATTAAAAAATATTGCATGTAAATCTGAATTTCACATACATACTTAAAAGTATCTATTATGCTAAAGTCTAATTATTCTTATTATTATTAGTTGTATTAGCTATAATTGAAATGCATTATGGTCATTTCCATTTCAAACTGTTTTCTCATATTGGTTGCTGCCATTTTTGCAGTATATATTGTTTGCTCACTAGTTTTCATATGAGTCATTATCAGTGATAGCACACTGGCAGTAACCACCGGTGTTCACTGAAGTCTGAGTGACAAGACTCCTCCAGATTTCCAGTACTCTTGGCCTTTTTCAATAACTGATGCAAATCATTTTGCATTACTGTAATAGCTGTTTACCATTAGTTTCATGCTGATAACGACTATTGGCTTCCTCTGGAATTTGAATTGCAATAAGCTTTCCCCAAGATTCCAGTCATCCTTACACTCTTCCAACAAAAGTCTGGAAGTGCTCTCCCTCCTTGATCTTTCATTTTGTGTGATACCAACAGAGACTAGTGTCATCTTTTTTTTTTTTTTTTGTGATGGGGGAGATTATGGAATTTCTGAGGGCTTCAGTTCCTTTGGATTTGTTTAGTGTTCTTTCTGCAATTTTTGTTCTATTTCTGTTTCAACTTTTCTATGATTGGTTGGTGTTAATTGCTTATATGAGTCATTATTTACTAAGTAGGAGTTCTCACGCATGTAATTACCAGTGATTTCTCTAACTGGTGAAAGCAGGTTATGTTCCCTAGAATCTAAGTGACAACAAGTATCTCCAAATGTCCAGTACTCTCTACTTCTTTCCATCAACATTGCAAGTCACTGAATATTGTTGCACCAACCAATAATTTTGGAGTTCTCATTGATAACTGTTGTTAGATTTCTCTGAAATTTGAAACTCCTTCCACATTCGAAGACTTTCCTCATCTTTTTAATCAAGATCTGGATGGTGCTATTCTTCCTCTGTAATTTTTTGGAGTGGGAAGAAAGTATTATTTGCTTAGAAGTTATCACACAAGTTATTAACTAATTGCTCACGGGTGATGTTTTATTCGCTCTGAGTGGCAACAAATCTCCAGATTTTTCACTACTCTCTGCCTCTTTCCATTGCAGTTGATTTTGTATTATCACAATAGCCGTTTACCATTGATTTCTCACTGACAATGCCTGTTAACTTTCTATAATATGAGTCTCTATAAGCCTCGTCAATGTTCCAATATTTTCTACACCCTTTCATTGGAGGCTGGGTTAGTTCTCTCCTTTCTTTCCCTAGTCATTCCATCCTCTTTAACTCTTCTATGATCATTTTATGTGGTACCAGCCGAAACTGGTGTCATCATGTGTGTGTTTATTTGGAGATGGGTTTTAATAATGTTTTTATATTTATTTATTTATTTCATTATAACAGCAGCAGCAGCACACCAGATTCCAAAAAAATTTCTTTATTATACAATTAAAATCAGAAATATGCACCCAAAATTTGGAGTATTGAACTGACTGGAATGAAATGTTATAAAATATTAGTTAATAACTAGTATAAAATACTAGTTAATAACTATTTATTTGACTTAATTTACTGTTTCAATTTTGTAAGGCAACATAGTTTTTCTATGAACTTTATTCTTTTAAATTATAACTATTGAATTAATTGTACACTTTTTTTTATTAGAATGTTTGTTGATTCATGATTCAAAACTGAACTTTCATGTTACTATTAAGATCATTTGATACATGTAAGAAAAGTTTATTACTAAAATATAAAAATCGACCCTAAGTTTAGTTGAAACTTATTTGATTATGAAACTTGTTTTATTACTTTTGTACCTTTTCATAAGCCTTTCTGTCTAATACTTATCAGTGATGTTATATTGGAGTGATGAATTTTCAACATTTCTATCAATAGTGCTCAATACATTAGCAGAGCTTTATAAAAAAATTTACAAAAATATAGTGAATAGTTGCACATGCAATAATGTTGAAATCATAGATTTCATCAATTATTAATCTTAAAAACTATCATTCCTTCAAACCTCATTTAAATTCCTCTTGCCCTGAAAGAAATGCGGACGTTCTCTCTTCTCTTGAAAAGTATTTCCAATTCTGTGTAATAAAGGTTGTATTTATGGAATTGCAAATAAAGTAGTTTTGTGCTGCAGAGCCAGTCCAGAGGAGAAAGCTTGTGATTAATTGCTTTTTAAACTGTTAAAGATTCCTATTTGTCCTAAAGTTCTTTCCCTCATAGCCAGAAGTTCTAATATTGCTATCCAATTCATTGGGTACTAATTTATTAACGGACAAAAATAATAATAGAAGAGACAGATTAGCATCATCCTTTCATACTTGTACCAGGGGATTATTTGGTTAGCATGTTGTACTTAAAAACAGGGGTTGTGAGTTCGAACTTGACCCGGATTATAATCACAAAAAGAACCCAGTTATTTTAAATTACAATATTAAACTGGATGTTTAGTTTTATTTTTTATTTAACCTTTTTTTGTAATCTACATAATTCGTGGAAATTAGGATCACAGATATCTCTGTTAGTAATTTTTTTTTTTTTTTAAGAATGAGTAAAATTCAATTTTATTTTTCATGGCAAATTTAATCTGGCAATTTATACCAATTATCTTCTGGTGATTGATTAATGAAATTTTTTTTTAAAGATTAAAAATATTCAATACAATATTTAATTCAGATATCTTTGTAAATTTTAAAGCATCTAGCAATAATACTTTATTTTCCTTTTTTTTAATGAGTTGTCTTATGTACACATCTTTATTTTTTGTTATTTTCTTGGTATTATGAAAATGTTGAGCATTCCGTTTTTGCTTCCCTTATATAATAAAATGCATTATTGTCATTCAATGTTGTGGTCACTTCAAATGATGAGAGCTTAAAGAAATGTATTGGACTGAAAGACATCCAATAGATGTTTAGTTGAGCTTTTCTCCCGCCCACTCAGTTCTTAGAATTGGTCTGGATATTACCCCCCCCTTCTCCTTCCGGACATGTCCACTTCTTGGCCTTAGTTTTGTCCATCAAATCCACTTTGATGCTTACCCCTTTTCTATTGTCTCCTTGGCATTGGCTAACAAGTCAGGTGGCAGGCACAGAAAAGGTCTGAGTAGGATGGACGACACGATTGGCTAACACATGGCCGAAGCTGGACTGGTCAGCCTCTTTTTCTGAAACCTCCTTTCCTTTTTCTTACATAAACAGGCACACCTTTCTAATGTACATTCATTCTCTTTCTCTTTTACTTAATAATAGTATAATCGCAGATATACCCCCCCTTTTATCTTGATGACCTGAACTCTTTCAAATCTGAAGTAAATTAATGCCCAGTCATAGGTGGTTCCGCACCTTGTTTGGGACTTTCTTGATAAAAAATAAAATTAGAAAAAATCCTGATATCAATTAGATTGTGGTCTATGCAATAGCAATATATGGACCCCATTGTACACAAATACACATGTTTCCTGGGTTTAACGCTATTGTAAACGAATTCCCATATCTAACTTAGCTGATACAGAATTATAATATTCAGTTAAAAATAGGTGGCTATATGAAATAGATCTGATACAAGAATTGACAAAAAAGAAAGGAAAAAAATTGAATCCTATCCTCCATAAGCTCTAATCACTTTTAAATAAATATGATGCTAATTTTATAAATTCCAAACATTTTTCTGTTTTGGAGATGACGTTCGAATACATTAGTTGAGCATAATTTCCAACAAACAATGGATGTTTGAAATTGTAAATTTTATTTCGATTGGATTTAACAATTTTCAATGAAAAAAAAAATGTACCGTTCTTTCAAACACCTTTTACTTTTTTCTTATCCTTAAAGAACTGCTAAATATCTTTATTCTCCTGGAAAGTATTTCCTATCATTTATTATTCCTTGTTAGCCCCCCCCCACACACACACACACACACACTGCAGTGCTTTTATGTTGTAAGAGTGGAAAGCAAGTGATTTTTATAAATTAAAATTAAAACCACATTCTTAAAGCGTGAGTGTATTTATGACGATGATGATGATGCTGATAAGATGTTGCCTCAATCGGGCAACTCTTTGCAGGTCTGGCTGCACGTGTCCGTGTGTTCGTTCTAGTACTTTGGGTGCAGTGTGTGTGCTCTCTCCCTCTCTCCGTATGTAAATACATACATGCACACATATGAGAAGTGGGGTGGAAGAAGAGGAGATAAAAGAGTGTAATATCTGTGTGGTGGGAGTGGAGGTATGTGTGCAGCTGCTCTGTCCGCCGTCACCGCTGCCTCTGCCAGCAGCAGCAGCAGTTGCGACTGCTGCTGCTGTGTAAGTGCCAAATAAGAAATGGAAAAAGAAAGGAAGAGGGGAGGGGGGTACAGTCGATGGAGAAGAAAAAGAAGTTAAACAAAATTATAGAATTGGGAGGAAGGGGAAAAAAAAGCGAACATGTATACACACACATACATACACACAGAACACGCACACGTTATGTAAAAACAACCCCATTCCAACGATGTCCGTTACCTAAACTGGGCCCCTCTGATTAGAGAGGCCGGAACGGTCTTTTTTTTTGTCTGTTCGCTGGACGTTGGCAGTGTACCCTTTTACACCTACTTGCACAGGCCCAGGTATTATCTTTTTTATCCAACTCGGAAGGTCAAGTTTATGTTATGAGGGTATAGGAAGTAATGAAAATAAGATGAATGGTTATGCTTCTTTTTTTTTTTTTAATACTAGAGAATGATGAAGTAAATGAGGAAGAAGGAAGGGAGTTAAAGTGTGTGTGTGTGTGTGTGTATGTATGTATATATGTATGTATGTGTAAGTGTAAGGCAGACACTCGGTGTGTTTCTGTCGTAGATGGCCTTAATTCATATCTGCTTCTCTTGACAGCCAACTGCAGAACATGCATTTTCGCCCGGATAATTTTTTCCCTTCTCATTGCAGGCAACTAATGCAGACATGTCGAACCAGAATACTAGTGCAGGTGAGTCTTTTTTTTTTTTAATGTTATATATATATATATATATATATATATATATATATAAAATTATCATTATTATTATTATTATTATTATTATTATTATTATTATTATTCTCTTTCTTAACCTCATTTTAAAATCTTGAACTCTCTCTCTCAGACCGAAAAAAAATTTGATCTTAATTTTTAACACAATTTTACTCTTATTCTAAATTATTTTTTCTATTTTAAAAAAAAATTCTTAGCAAAAAACTATGTTGTGCTCTATTGTATTTTATATCTTGTGTATAAAAATTTATATATAATTACTTTTTTGATATATAATAAAGTGGAACCAGAAATGTTTGCATTTGGGAGCCAAGTGCATCTCTCTCTCTCTCTCTCTCTCTCTCTCTCTCTCTCTCTCTCTCTCTCTCTCATGCGTGTGTATGTGTGTCTGTCCTAGTTATTATGTCAGCAGCATTGCGCAACCAAAGCTTAAATAGCGATTTCTCCATTGATTCCCCCTCCCAACCCGTTTTGTCTGCCCTAGTAATTCTCTCCGTCTGTCAGTCTGTCTGGGTGATACAGTTTATTAGTAGGTTAATACTCCCACCCACAACAACACTGCACCGGCCATCCCCCAACTAACTGTTGTGTAAACTCGGCTAAACCGATTTTACTTCCTACTTCCACTCTTTATTTTTTTATTTCATTTTATCATTTGTACTACATTCAATAGCAGCGTGTATGAGGAGGGGGGCGGTACCGACTGTTGATTTTTTTTTTTTTTTTTTTTAATACCTATATAAACCATTAAGCATGTTTTTTTTCCTTTTTGGATAAGTTTAAACGTTGATTTTGGAACTATCCATTTTCCATTATATTTCGTCATCATGTAGTTTGTTCCTCTTCAATTTTCACACCGACTTTAAATAACAGCAGGACCCTATTTCACACTAAATAGATTTTCATAAGCAAAAGTGCTTATGAGTTTAATCATTTTTACCCCAGAAATGTTTTTTTTTTTTTTTTGTATCAATGAGAACTTACAGAAGGATTGGGTGACGATGGGGAGGGTAAATATTCTTATAAAATTTTCATGATAAACTTAATCTTATAAATTAAGTTAAAAATAGGTGTCCAAGGTATATCTATACAGGTGAACTTTTTTTTTTATTATTGCTTAAACATCAAAAATATATTTTTGTTGAAACTTTCAATTTATTCTATTGACTAGGGTTGTGTTAGTCCGCTTTAAATATTTCTGAACTGTTTTGCATTTTACATGTCCCCACCTCTCATTGTTCAGTTAGGTTTCTGCTGCTGGTCTGCTTATTTTGGGGGGTTGGGGGGATCTTTTATGATTTCCATGTGTGTGTATTTGTATGTGAAGCAGCCCCTTTTTCAATTGGGTCAGCTGTCTGCACTTGTCTTTGCCAAAGAAGAAACTACATGTGTTAGGCTCATACTAGGCGAAATAATAATCTTACATGAACTACAGCAATACTTATTTTGAATTTAATTGGCAAGTGCGATGGAACCTGTTTTTAATAAAGAATCACAATTTTTGTCTGTACTAGGCCATTCCTATCACAGACTGTGTCCGAGGACAGTCAAACATTTTGGGTCAGTCTTTAAAAAAAAAAGGACGTTTATGATTTTTTATTTATTTATTTTTTTTTTTTTTTAACCTAAATAAAATTATTACAATACATATTTTTGGACATCCTACAGTGTATGAAGTATACATGGATATTTGATATTAATATGATATATCTTTATTTTATATATATTATTTATTTTTAAAAAAGTTTCTTGAATTTTGCAATTATTTGTATTCATTTTTTTAGCCTGATGAGACTCTTTAAATGTTTCTGGCTTTAGTCGAAGCATGTGTGCATTTATGTAGCCAGTTTGTGTAAATAACAATTTATACTAAATACCTGTTATTCTGCACTATTATATAAACACGGAAACATTTAAAAGATTATTTCTGATCCAATCTTTCAAACAACCAATGTAGTCAAATTGGAGAAAAGAGAAAGTTGTTTAGTTAATGTGAAGAATTGGTTATTTGATATGTGAAGCTCCATCTGTACATTTGCTTTATGTTGTTCTTGGCCTAATCCTACTTTTGTTGTCTTCTGCCCCAGCCTAGCCCTGATTTGGTGGTACTGATGGCCCCCTATCTGCAGTTGTGTTCTTCCTCATTGTTGTTGTGATATATATATACCATAATCACCGCCACTACCACAGGTCCTGAAGTAGGCCAGTGGCAGGTTGGAGTGTAAATAATTAAAACGGTGAAGTTGCTAAGGAATGCTGGTGATCCATGTCTGTAGGCTGACTGGTGTATTGATTTTTTTGTCCTGCCCTCTTTTTCTTAGTAGGCAGGTTTTTTACTTGCCTACGAGCACCCCACCGGTGGCAAGATCTGTGGGATTCAACAGAACTGTTACGTAATGAGTTTTTGCAATGGACAACACTTTGGAATGAACGGGAGGTATAAGGCCAGGCCAGTACACATCCTTCTTCATTTCTGATCACTTTGACAACTACTGATACTGCCACCAACCATCGTTATCATCGCCATCTCTTCATCCCCAGCAAACCCTCGTTGTTAAGGGGTTTTCACCTTATTTCTCACCCTAATAGTTTATCGAATAGAAGAAGGGATTTGAAAAATGGGGCTGCAAACCACTTTTTCTTTTAGAATGAAAAACAAATCCTCTTTAAAAGGGGAAAAATAGTAAATCTCTTTAAATATTTTTCTTTAATTCGTAGAAAGAAAAAAACTGCCTTGAGTCAAATTATTAGACATTAATTACAAATAACAAGAGAAAAACTATTTAAACTGGTTGATTAAAAAAAAAAAACTGGCATCTAGAAAATGTGTACCTATGTATATGTGCGTGAGTGTTTGTTACTTGTGTTTGTGTTACATATGTAAACACTACCAACTCTTTAATTCTTTTTTAAATTAACAAAATTTACTTTAATTTTACTTCTATTAAATATTATTTCAACTTGTTTTTAACTGAAATACATTTTCTAGTTTATTTTATTAAATATATTATAATCCGTTGGGCTAATTTTAGAACTGAAGCAAAAGTAAATATTTATATATAAACTTTAAAAAAATTTTTTTTTTAATTTTGTTAATTTTTATTCTGCTATTTAGTTTTTGAGGCATTTGCTTAACCCTACAATAAAAATTAAACTGTTTTAGCTTATATTCAGTTTGCATCTTTCAGGCATGGGACATATTTAATATTTATTAGTTTTTCGTTTAAATTTAAATAATCTTTGGTTTTATTCCGTTTATACATTTAATTTATGATAAGAATCTCTCTAACTAGATTGATTATCAAGTAGATTTAAAGATAGTATTAATAATGAAAAGAAAATCAACAAATAATGCTAAATAAATACAACATTATTCGATTTCAAATAATTAAAAATTAAAATAAATACATTACTTATTACTAGGGCTGTAACAACAGAATATTCTTTTCATTCTTTTGACTCTCAAGTATATAGCCGACACGGTAAGACACAGTCAATCAACCGAGAAACACATCAGTCTATATAAAAGCATATATAAGATATTAACGGATATATACTCAAGAGTCAAAACAATGAAAAGAATATGCTGTTGTCACAGCCCTAATTATTACATCCATTATTTAATGGAAGAGTTTTGTAATTTAATTCCAGTTAAATACTTTAAAATGCTTTTATATTAAAAATCGATTTTTATTTACATTTCTGTTAACACATTATTTTTTATTCTAAATTAACTTATTAAAGAAAAAACATTTTTTTAAAGAATTAATGCATTTACATATCAGTTTTCTTTAAGCTCTTTCTATAGTTTTGAAAATCATCTATAAACTTAATTTTTGGCTATTATGCTTTCTAAATTCAATTACTTTTTATGCTTGTGAGATTTCAAAAATTTCCAGAAATTGTTTTATTTTCTCATTTCTTATATTGAAAATCTTTATGAAATTCAAATTTCTTTTACAAAAATTAAAAAAAAAAAAAAAAAATTTCACATAATTGAGTTTTTAGGAAGAAGAAAAAAACAGCTATGTAATTTTTTATTAAGCTGTTGATATACTGTTTTCTATAGTTTAAATCAATGCCTAATTAAATTATAATTTTTCTTTTGCCCTTTGAAGCATATAAATTATATTTTATTGATAAAAATAAATATATTTAAGTATTTAAAAAGCTCATATATTATGAATGCTCAATTCTGAAATAGAAAATATATATCTATGCCAATTAAATTTTAGATAATCTACTAGCTCAGATTAAATGAAGAGTTTAATGTGAAATTCTCTCAAGTTTACCGACTATAATTACAGTAGGGTTGATTTGTAAATAATATGGATGAAAAGAAAATATATGTATATATATATATATATGTGTGTGTATCAATATATATTTATTACTAATTTAGATAATATTCAAATATATGAATAACACCAAGTGATTCTAGATAGTTCCATATTAGAGCGATAAAAATTTTAAAATTTATAGCTTATTCATGGACAGATACTTTTAATTGTTCGTTTAAAAATTTTGGGTTCTTATTTGCAAAAAAAAAAAGCTAGTGTACAATTTTGAAATGAACAATTAAAACATGTATCTATTCCTAAATAAGTAGTGATATGTTTGTATTTGCTTTCATACACAATTTGAATGATGAACAGAATATATAATGATTAACAATAATTTGACTTATGCTTTTTTTTTCTTTTTTTTTTTTTTTGTAATTTAAGAATCATTAGAGCTTATTTTGATATGACATTTACACCTGCATAATACTATATATATATATATATATATATATATATATATATATATATATATATATATATTCAGCAGATGAATACACATTAACAGGTCAACATTAATTGAAAAGCAAACAATTAAAATAAAAAATGATTACAAATTGTGTTTCCTTTACATTTAAATGAGTTTATACTTACCTAAAATACATAACCTTAAAATAAGTTTTTAATTTGATTCACTAAGCTCCTCTATGGAACAGTCCATTTGCCACGATGTTGCCATTGTTTAAAAAATTGATGTACAAAAATAATGGAAATCTTGTCCAAATCTTGCATTGATAATATATAGTTAAATATAATTGGCTTTCGAAATTATATTCATAGAAAATAAATATAAGAAAAACTATCTTATAAACGATTCTTTACAATTTTAAAAAGTGCCATTTCTACGCCAATTAACTTAAAAAGAAAACACCAAATTACTATTGCACTTTAAAGTATTGTCCCATCCTTAGATGTGTTCAACAAATCATTCACAATTGTTTAAATGGATATTTTGGCATTAAATATCTACAAACATCTTAATATGTGATGAAAAAACAAACACAAAAAACATGTTATACCAATAATCTTATTGTAAATACTGATAAATTTAGAACAAATCATTGTTGCATCGTATTTTATTCTTTGAGAAAATATAAGAATTATTTTGAGCATTCATCATTGCAACTTTATTACATTAGCTTATTTTTAACGTTTTATTTTCAAACTAAAAATAACTAAATATTTTTATGAAGAACATTATTTGTATGGAAACAAATGTTGTGATAAACGTTTGACACACCTGTATATACATTTGTTTCTGTGTATAGGATCAAATACTAAACTCATTAACTGGTCATTATGAATTTTTGGAACATAGCTACTATGTGTAAACATGGATGGGTTATCTTTGATATTTGTTTTATGTGAAGGAGTAACGAAATGATGAAAATTCAGACACCTTCAATTTTTGTAATAAATGTTAGCTAAAAATTAATAAATTTCAGTTTCTTTGGTTTATTTTAAAAGGTTTTTTAGAAGGATTATATAGGCATAACTTTCTATTTGAAATTTCAAATATTTCAGATTTGCATAAAGTTTGATCCATAGTCATTCAAACTCCTCAAGCTTAAACTTAAAAAATTTTGACATTTTCTAGAATCAAAGTCATATAATGGAGTTTAGCCGAAATTGGAATAAAGATTTGAGGCATAAGGTTTAGTAACATATCTTTTTAATCCTCATCAGTTGTAAAAGTGATGCAAGACTGTTCTGTTCAAGGAAATAGTTTTACCTGTCCTTGGATGGTTATTCTTCTAGTAATGTATGTGAGAGAGATAGTTGGCTTGTGTTATGTATGTAAAAAATCTTAATTAGTAGATTATAATCCAATTCTTTATAATTGACATCTTTTGACTAATAAAGAATATCTTCAATTTCGAAATCAAAATGCTTAATTCTATGCGAATATTGTTTTGATTTTTAAAAAAATATACTTTTAGTTCTAACGATATAACATTTTTTCACACATATATGGAAAATTTTCTATAAAACATTAATTACAGTTTGAAAGGCATTTCAAATATTAAACATTTTTTACCTAATAAAGTTAAATAGAACTAGTAAAACAAATCTTAAGAACAGATTTGATGAATTCTTACATTTTTAAACATGACTCTACAAGTACATTTGTGGGGTCTATCTAATAACATTTAAAAGAACTTTATATATATATATATATATATATGTGATGATAACCACTTATCAGAAGTTTGCCCTCTCTTCAGGTTGATATTGAGCATCTATCTGCACATGGATGACTCCTCAGCCCAGCTTTACTCTTGCATAGTTGTTTACAGATGTGGCAGGGGAACTTGCAAATTGGTGGTACTTGTGGAAAGACTTTATTATGCACCTTTGAATGTCTTGTCAAACCACTTGCTGAGTGCAAAAATACTTAGGTGGTCTGGGTGGCAGCACATCCTCATAAAATTCTTGTTATATATAGTTATATACTAAATATGCTTTATAAATATGACTATAATTTGTAAAATTTAAGATATAAAAATAATTTAAAAAATAAACTAGTTTATTAAAACAAAATGTAATGAAGATATATATATATATATATAAACATTTTTTTTTCACTCCTAATAATCCATTAAGCATTAACTATTTGGTCCAGATCAAGATTTCAGTCCCCCCTCACGCTTTCTATTAAGAGAAGATATGCAGTTTTCATTCTCTCATTAACATGTACTTTAGCCATAACCCAATTCAAGTATGTCCATCTATTTAGATGATACATGAGTTTCACTTCACTATTCTGCAAATATGCATTCTAATAACGATCTATTACATTTCCTAACATTTATCACATTTTACTTGCACATTTTTGGAAGATTGCTTAATTATTTCACTTATTTAACATGAACATTGAATATTTATTAGATGCAATTTTTACATGAAGTTTTGAAACATTGAAGGCACCACTCAAACTCATGTTATATAAAATAAACAGATTTTTATCCGTTTGTGCCTTCATATATTAAATTTAGTTTGTATAGAATGAATTGAGTTTTTTGGAACGATGACATCAGCTAAAAACGTTTAAGTTTTAATTTCATTAAAACCTACCTTTTCTTGTGATGTAGGTGGGTTAACTATTACTTCCTCCTTGCTGTTAATATCTCATACTTAAGCTTTAATTCCCCTTCTGTTCCATAAATGACCCACTTTTTCATGCTTCTCAAT
The DNA here is from genome assembly GCF_053919585.1 of Euprymna scolopes. Classification (NCBI taxonomy): domain Eukaryota; kingdom Metazoa; phylum Mollusca; class Cephalopoda; order Sepiida; family Sepiolidae; genus Euprymna; species Euprymna scolopes. Next base: position 27,263,623 of record NC_136505.1, on the reverse strand, counting down.
TTCTTTTTCTTTGGTGCTTTTTAGTGATCCATTTCTAAATCGGTGGTCCACCCCTCCCTTGCAGGGACTCTCCTTATTTTAACTGCCACTTTTTCTCAGTATGGAAAAAAAGGGAAAAATAACAGATAAAAATACAAACAATGACATGAAAAGTAATTTGGAATTTTTTTTCTTCATCGATTTCAACCCAATCATCTGAGTAACAACTAAAACCAAAATAAATCACTTTCGAATATATATGTGTGTGTGTGTGTGTGTGTGTGTGTGTGTGTGTGTGTGTGTGTGTGTGTGTGTGTGAAGGGTGGGAATTCCGTTATAGAAACGATGATTTAATTAGAATAAAATAAAATACGCATCAAGTGCACTTGATAGCCAAATCACAACGCATTATTAGGAAAATAAACAAATATTTTACTCCAAACTCCAGTATGTACTGAGGATGGAGTTGGGTTACGAAATATATTTAAATTATAAATTTCAAGCAAGTAAAATATTTGTTCATTTTCCTAATAATGCATTGTGATTTGGCTATCAAGTGCACTTGATGCGTATTTTATTTTATATATATGTATATATATATATGTTTGAATTTGGATCTTGTATAAACTATTTTTATAGCTGTAAATGTTTTATTGTAGTATTTTTTTTTTTTTATTAATCTGTTTATTATTTTTAGAAATCGGTAGGATTTTATACAAAATATTTGCTACCATATCATCTAAGGAGACATACATATCAAAACTTTATAAATTAACACACTTAAACATAAATGTATGTTTACATATGTGTAAAAGATAATGTTAAGTCGACTTATGCCTGCCAAGTTTCAATTTTTCAATTTTGACCCCTTACCAGTAATTTTCCCCCAGCTAAAAACGAGATCAAATTTGTTCAACAGGTCCAAATACCCTATGTATCAAGTTTCAAGTCTGTAGACCAAAAGTTAACAGTAGTTCGATAGACAGTTCTGCACATGTACACACAAGGTCACTTATATATAAGTAATTTAGGAATTCTTTTATTTGAATAAACCATAGAAATTTAATTTTAAAATATTTTTTTATGAAAATCAGGTGAATATTTAGTTTTTTTTTTTTTTGTTTGTTTTTTTGCTTTGAAGCTGATTTTTTCACTTTCATTATTTCAATCTATTATTCAACTTTATTAATACATCATCCGTCTTTTAATGATTCACGTTTAACTTTCTCAATTTCTATTGTAGCTATGAACTAATATTTCTATTTAAATTTTATCTGTTTTTCCAGATTCATATTAAAATTGCATTTTCAACATCTTTTGTTAATTTCTCTATTTTATAAACACAAACACATTGTTTTGATGTAACTTTATTCTTTGAAAATATATTTTACTTGAATGTGAGCATCTATCTGAATGAATAAATTTAAAAATCCTAAAAGTATAAACTCTTATTCAGATAATGTGTATCCCAGATCCAACAAACTATTGCATATCTATTTGTGGGAATGTCTATGCTAGGGTTGTTTTTTTTTTTGTCTGTGAATTGAGAAATGACACTGCTGCACAACAATTGTGCATTATTTCCATTCAAATCTCACGTGATAAATAACTTGTAAAACATGTTGTTATTCTGTGCATTTACGCATTTCTATACTTAAGATTTCATTACTTTATCTTGAAATTTTCAACAAAGTTATTTTTTAGGACAAATTATCTAATATTAAAAATAAAACTAATGTATATCATTTTTAAGAATATGCAGGCAACTGAGGACCACCTTTAAATTTAATGTTCCTTTGATACTTCCTTATTCGGAGAAAACTAGTTCAATCCACCTAGGGTGAATACCGTACAATAACAATTTTAAGAATAAATTTGATACATTTTATAAATAATTATAAAGGAAGGAATTTACAAGAACATTTTTGGGATCTATTTGATGAAATATTTAAGAAATATTATTGATTAAAATGAGATATAAAAATCAATAAGTTGTTAAATACATTACGTTTATTTCAAAATCATGTAATAACATAACTTGCAATTGTAATCGGATTATATTTTTGATGGATCATTTTTAAGTGTTACTTTTATTACTTAGTTTTCATTGCTTGTATATAAAATGTACCTGCTAAAAATAGTATTCAATATTTTGTCATAAAATCTTTCTCATACATTTCTTTTTCTAATAAAATCTGATTTTATAATTTTTTGTACTTTTTTATATCTGGTTTTACTTCATAAATAGTTTTCTATTACTGCTGTAGTGTAAAGAGTTTAATCGTGGGTTTATAGCATTTTCAATTTTGTTGAATTGACCCATCCATACTAAAATAACTTAAAAATGATTGAAATTGGCTCAATTTTTTCCTATTTGGGGAAACCGTTTTTACCATTTTCTTTTTACAACACGTTGTTTGCAAACTATAAGAATTTAATTTACTTGCAGAAATCTGTTTTCTGGTTTTGTTCATATCTAAAATAAAAGGCTATATTTCAAAACTATTTACCTGATTTTAAAGTAAACAATTATTAATGATCTCAATCAATGAAGTAATCAATAAAATGCTCCACAACTTAAATCCAATCATTTATTTGATATCAGGAAGCATAAATTCTCTAAAAGTTTCAACCGAAAAAAACATACAATGAAGGAGATAAATGCTTCAGGTATGTTATGTAAACATGTGCTGCTATAGATGTTGACTTTACAACTACAATTTGGTAAACCCTCTCTCCAACTGTTGAATTTTTCCTCTCACTAAAATTTCATATTAATCACAAGTAAATGGAATTTTAATTTGGATCTTGCATCATTGAATTTACTTTTACAAAAGCTTAGTTTACACACATGCCATAGTGTCTTATTTCCAGGAATTAATCATTTTCTTTAATTTTCTACTGCTCGATTATATATACATATATTTCTAATCGGACAATATATTTTCAGAACAAATTACTCGATCAAGTTTAGAATGGCATCAATGTATAAAAGATTAACTGTACAAGGACATTTTTTCAGGTATATCTGTTGACATATATAAGAAAATTTCATCTGTATATTTGTAAAGATCTTTATCCTGCCCCTCTCCCCAAATCAGCAAAGATTAGATCATTCCTGTAATGACTTGGTCCCTGTTTATTTTGCGGTGGGAGTTTAGTTCTGTGCTGTCCTAAGAGGTCCACCCTTCCAGGCTTTGCCTTCTTTCTTTGAGAAGGGTTCAGTTTATTGCTAATCACCTGAAGCGTCCTTACCGGTAAATGCCAATGGGCTGCCCAGGTACTTTATACAGGTCAGAGTGCCTCTCCTCTGTAGCACTTTCTCAATCCCACTTTCTGATCCTGGTGTCTAAGTTCTTGGAGTGGGAGAGAACTAAACAGCATTCATATCATATATTAATTTTCTGAAATTGGTATGTGTTATATATATATATATAATTTTGACAGCTTGCTGATTTCTTCTGTTGTAAATTTCTGACTTCACTTTTAAACTATGGGAACTGAAAGTAAATATCCGGTAAGCTTGAGAGCAGAAGTGGTGACTATTTCCAGATACAACCTAAATTTATATGTAAATATAATATAGACAATAAAAATGGATAAAATTTTATTCAAAGCAATAAAATTTAACACTTCTAAAAAACGGTCAGTTTGATCGTTAATCTTAAACTATATATTCTATAGTAATACTCTTCTGCATATACAGTGTAAGTATGTATGCATGTATAATATAAACAAAGAAATGTTATTAATTTGTCAACCAGAGATGAGGGATGCAAACGAAATGAAGGAAAGTAAAGACTGTAATTGTATTTGATAAAAATTAATCTGCATCTAATATGTATCAATGCACCCAAAAGAAGAAATATTGAAACTGGTTTTAAGACATCGGATGCAAATTAATCAACTTACAAAATAATGCTTGAAGTATTTTTGGAATTCTGGAATTTGGATTAGAGGTTTGGTACCCATATTATGAAATATAACTTGAAGGTGGAGAAAAAGTGTCAGTTTATGAGAAATTCTTTTAACCTTATCTTATAAAGGAATTGTTTTGTTTTTTTTTAAAAAGAGTCAGGTTGGAGAAAAGCAAGAAAGGAAAAAAGATAAACTCTTGATAAAGTAAAAAGGAAGTAGATAAAAATAATCATTAAGCTTGCAGCATTTGAAAATAAAAACTCTTTCCTTTTTTGTTACATTTTATGATAAAGTATCCTCCCCCTCCTCCAAATAAAAAGCAGCATGTCTCTATACATATAATGAAAAAACAAAACAGCTGTTGATATGTTCCATATAGGTTTCAAAACCGATTTCTAATCGTGTGAGAATTAAACTGGGCAAATCATCATCATCATCATCATCATCATCGCGTTTCTTACCCTTGTGCTACTTGTCTGAATCTCCTCTTGTTGTCTATCAGTATTATAAAGACTACCATTGCTACCGTTACCATCTATGTTGCAGTTAATGCTACTTGGAATTGCATACTGTGTCAGGTTGTAATGACATCAGTTTAGGACGAGATGACTTTATTCACTAATGACTATGATTATCAGAACAGTGCAGTGGCCCGAAAGCTGTGCCTCCCCTCTCCCCACTTCTCCATCCCATGATTTTCTATTCCAATCAAACAACTAGTCGACCTGGGACTCATGAAATATTAACAAGTTGCAGATGCAGTTAGTATTTTAAGAATTACAATCTCAAATTCTTCACTGCAATCAGCTGCTGCCTGTGCCCAGTTACCGGCTCACTTTTGTTTGACGACAATACACTTGTACGCGTGTTTCTCTGTCTATACATGCTTGTACTAAATTTTAACATTCTCTTTCCTATCGGTTTTTATACAAATCTTATTAAAACATCTTCATTATTGTTTAAATATCAGAAAGCTTTGATTGAATAATACATCAGAAACTTCGTAACAATAGCAAAATGGTAGTGGTTTTATTGTACGTTAATCAATACGATATCGATCTACTTTTTATAACAAGAAAGTTATGAAAAACAATACCCTTAATTTGCTTAAAAAAACAAAAACAACAAAACTATTGTATTCACTGTTGATGGATGTGTATCTAAAGGGTCATTTAAATGAAAAATCTTATCAACCTTTTGATTTATTCTCTCCATATTTTTTAAATATTTCAGCTTTTTATTTGGATATTTTATACTCATCATAGTATTGAAACAATTTTGTTCATCATTGTACTTTTTCATTAGTTTTATTATTAAAACAGTTTATTTTGTTCTTTGGTTTCAGGCAATCTTTCTCGGCTTCCCTTTATAATAGACATTGTCTGTGTACTAACTTCCTTTATGCTATTAGACATGTTTCAAATTTGATAGGTATTATATATTGAATTTTTATGAAAAATTACCTTTTCTTTAAAGAAGAACCCCCTTCCCTCCCCAAGGGGAACATAAATCAACCAGTTACCCACCTCTCTGATTTTAATGAAATTTATGACAAATAGATTCTCAAAATGTTATCAAATTTGGATTCCTAAACCCACAACTTTAGTTATGTACGTTCTATGTTCACATTATTTTCACCAGAACACTTGATGTTTTTGATGTGAAGTATTTGGAATACTGACCCTTTCTTTTTATTGAAAGGGTCCTTGAGATAACATAGCACCTGCACGATAAGTAACAGACACAAAATAAAATTCATTCTAAAGTGTTAAGCAAATTTTTAAAAACTTGTGTAATCTCAACTTTCATAGGCGTTTTATCACATTAATGTTTTTTATTGTTTTATAATATTCTGCTTTCTTGCACTTATTATTAACGGTTCTATGTGTGTCTCTTTATGAACCTGTCGCAGGATTGTTATTCCAAAATAATCTGATAGATTCTCTTTTTTTTTTTTTTTTTTTTTTTTCCAAAAAAAAAAAAAAAACTTGAGAAAATCCCATAGTTATAAAAACATGTGTTGTAACCATGGAATTTTCTTAGTTTTTATTTGTTTAAAGTGTAAAAAATGTTTTAGGTTTCGAATTTTGTATAAATAAGTTAAACGTCATTAAAACATAACTTATAAAGACAGTAAAATTATAAAACACGTGTCATTTAATGCACACTTTATTGTTGATAAGTTACAGTTTTGTTTCTCTCTCTCTCATACACACATGGTATGCATAATTATTATTACATTATTCATTCTACCATTAATTTTATCCTTTGAAATTAATATTAAATTCAAACTCCATTTACCTGAATTAAAAAGTAAATTCAATATTTACATTTATTTAACTGTTTTTCTCATCTTAGTTGTTATGTTCACAATGTTTCGGTCATTGTACTCTCTTGCTTTCTTCAACCATTGTCTCATAGTTAATGAAATTTGAATTTAACTTGTTTAATCAACTGGAATAGATTATCTTTATCAGTGTTCCATATATCTAGTATGAGTTAATATTGTTTTTGAGTTTCTACAACAGAGAATACAAGTAATAAATAATTATGAAATTTTTTTTATATAAAGAAAATTATAAAATGAATCATTTTTTGACAGTTGGACTTTTAGTTATGTTCTTTTTTTGGTTTTTGGAAGTTTTTATTCTCAATGTTATTGATACCGTGTGTTCATTTTTTATGAAATCTTTTATTAATTTTAGATTATTAACTAGAAATTTTACGTATCTATTATGTTCAAATATTCTCACTTATATATGATCACATATTACTCAAGGATGACATAAATCCGCTTCAATGCATATATAAAGTTTCTAATGTAGATTTATCTATCTCTTCAACTTTATTTTTAACAGATATTCCTCATTCATTATAAAACTAATATTCATTAAAGAAACATATCTTTAAGAAGTATAAGTTTTATTAAAATTGAATTAATGTTTAAATAAAGCTAACATACAAAATATGGAAATAAAGTATGAAGAAATAAAAACTTATTGAAAGTGATTTAAGAAACGTGAAATATTGTTTGTTTTGCTAAGTTATTATGTTGTTTTGTTGTTTACCCATTTAATGAATTTTCAAAGTATTGTATTACACATAGACACACACATGTTAAAAGTTTAATTCATTTTGCACCAATGTTTTGAAGCATAACTTCACTCGTTAGCTATCAATTTAATGCACTTGTGAATATTTATTTTCTGGTAGAAACTCTAAATAATAAACATTTAACATCCACATTCCATAACTATTAATTTATTGATGAATCTTTCAACTTTCTAAATTACCTAAAAAAATATTTTTTATTTTCATACTCATTTAATTTGCTTTCTTTGCAAGTAAGATATTTAAAACACAATCTTTGTTCTGTAATCAGTTGGTAATTTTAGATTCATTCAAAATACATTGTAAAAATTGTTTTGAATAAAAAAAGAAAAATGTGAAAATTATCTGATAATTTTGATAAAAATGTACACAAATTCTTTTCAATAAAGTCTGTTTTAGTACTTTTAAAAATTATAAATATTGTAGAAACCCATAAGATGAATAAATGAAATTAAACTTCAATGTTTTTACCTAAAATAATTTTAATTTGCTGTTTTTTTTTTTTTAATGAAACAATGAATTGTGATCGAATGCTTAAATAAAACTTATTAATAAAAACAAAGTGCAGGATTCTTTTTAATAACATTTTAAATCATATTTCTAATGTATTTGCAATTTTTTTCTTATATATATAAAAAAATGTATCTGCATCTTAAACTATTCTTTCTCAACTTATTCTTCGTTCTATAAACACTCGTTATTTATAAATTATCAATTTTCTGTTTCAAAGAATAAACTGTTCATTTAAAGAATATTTAAAATCTTTTAACAGTTTATGTGCACATGTTTTTTGTATTTTTCATCAGCTGTAGAAGAGAAATATTAATGATATTAAAATGATATATTGTCAAAACTGATGAGCATTGTGGATAGACATATTTGCATACATTTTACGTTTTAGTTACACATTGCACCTTCATCTTTTTTTTTTTTTTTTTTTTACAAAAAAAAATGTGAAGGGAGAGGGATGCAGGATACACATTATAATCAATATTTATATCTGTGCGCTTGTCAAAACAAACACTACCCGGAAGAGATGGAGGAGCATGAAGCAACATGCGCTCTTATTAGATTTAGTTTTGTCTAGATTTCATATATTTTATTGTTTAGATTTCATATATTTTATTGTCTAGATTTCATATATTTTATTGTCTAGATTTCATATATTTTCAAATGGTTTCAAATTATCTTCAATCGATTTCTCGTGGTGATAGTTTTTTTTACCACTTTTCATTATTCATCCTTTCTATTTAACAACTTTATTATGAAAATAGAATGTTTAGATCTGAACACTTATATAAGGCTTTATTTTTCTGTCATTCTTAATTACAAATAGCATTTCAATTTTCTTGATTTTTCTTTGCAGTTGTGATCTCAAGTTGATTTTTACATAATTATAAATTATACTGAAATCATATGAATTGAATAAAGTTTATTTCACATTAGAGCATTTTTTGTTCAGTTATATATATTACACACATATGAAAGAATATTTTTATGCGCATTGTATATTAGAATTTTGCTTAAGGGTCATATCTGTATTTCATTGGATGGTGTTTTTATTTAGAGTCTTTTCGTTGTTGTTTCTTATTTATTTAAAAAAAAAAAGCACTTAGCAGAATAATTGATTAATATTAATTCGTTAAAGCAATCTATTTGAAGAACATTCTACTTATATGGAATTAAAAACATAAAATAAACTTTTATGCTAGTAACTCACTTTACCAAATAAAGAAGTTTATCAATCATTTACAACTCTATTAAGTAATTTGTTTTTTTACAATCTTAAGCAAATTTAATTTTATAGATTTTAAAATGAAAGTAAATTTTCATATTGACAGTATTTGATTTTCTATGATCTATAAATTATGAATGTCTTTATAGTCTGTCATCTAAAGGCAGAGGTGAATCCTAGTATGTTTCTGTGCAGTGATGGTCTGCACAACTTTGTTTCTCCGTTTCTTGTGAAAACTTTATTACTAAATACAAAGGTATTTTAGCGGATAATATATTATAACTAAAGAAATAATCGAGTCTACAGCTTTATTGTTTTAGTTTACTTAACAGATCAGAAAAAAAATAATTAATCTAGATACCGAAATTATTTTGTTGTGAAGTTAAATCTATTCTTATACTAAGGTTGACTTAATCAACATTAATTTCGAAAGACATTTTCCTATATATTTTAATAATACAAAATACATGTTAAATATTCCTCGGTATTGGGATTGAGTTATGTTTGAAAAACTTCCATTTTAATTACTCAAATTAGCTGCAATTAGTAATTGTCAAATGATCTGTCTTGTACTGAACTACTGTCTATCATCCTTACACATTGTATGTTGTTATTCTATATGGTATATATCACTCTCCCTTCTGTCGCTCTCTCTTTTTCTCTATTAATTTAATGATCAAAGATAATAAAGAAAAAAGAATCAAAGCAAAACCTAGGTGTCAATAATGTTAATTTTTCTTGACAATCCATTTTAAGCATCTGAAAATAAACAAACTAATTTTAATTTATTCGGAAAAAAATAAAAATAAAAAAAAATAATTCCAAAATAGAATTCTCAAAAAAAGTGGATTCCACAATTTGAAAACAACCCCCCAAAGGTGTCAACTTAGTTACCAACCCAATATTTGACTAGCTTTTCAAACTAATTTTTTTACTGATTTAAATCCTCTAACCTGAGCTAAACAGGTGACCCATCAGGTCACATATTTTTCTAGTACAGTAGAACCTCAGGATACTGTGGCCCTAGGATACGGTTTTTTAGGTTACTATGTGGAATACAGCCCCTGGTTACGGTATTTGCCCCACCTTACGGTGTTATTTATAATGTTATGATTATATACATGTGTATTATAGATTGTACTGTATTTTGTTACTAAATTTTTAATGCTGTATCCCGGGGTTCGACTGAAATAGTTAGAAGAATCTAAAATCTGAATGCTTTATCAAAACTAACATCTATTATTAGCCACACTTTGTAAACCGTTTATGATTCTAATTTTCCATATTCTAACGTTAATAATTTTTTACTGATTGAAAAGCGCCCTGAAAATTGCAGAGGAAGGGTCATGTGTTTCCATTGATATGATCGTGTAAAAATAAAAATGATGGTTAAAATGTTTTAACTCAAACATGGTGAAAACAAAAAAAAGGAGAGTATTAATGTGGAAGTTTCCAGATTATGAACTCTCATTTTTATATCACCTTTCCTATTAGTTACGGATATATATATATATATATATATATATATATATATATATATATCCAATAGTTTCTTCCCGAGAACCGCTAGACTTTGAAATTCCATTCCAGGTCCCTGCTTCCCCAACAGTACTGACGTGCAGAAGTTCAAGTGTAACGTGCACCGACATCTTGCTGCCCAAATCCCTACATAGTACCCTAGTAGTTGTTGCCCCTGATAGTAGCCCCCTAGTGGCAATTTGCCTTGTTTGGGGTGAAAATGTAATTAAAAAAAAAAAAATGTATATGTATATAAAATCACACTCCTTGGATTAAATAAAGCGTTCAGGTCTGTTCAAAATGTCATATAGTTTCTCAATTTTGACACAAAGATTGCTAAGTTTGAAAATATGCGCTTGATTCTTCAATCACATCAGCTGAAATGTTGCCAAATAATACTGGAAATAAGAATATTCGCTTGTTTTATCCAAATCGTCTAAATTATCAATTCTCATCTGAAAAAAAAATCTGAATCTAAAATGGTTAGTAAAGAATAATCTATTTTTATAATATAATTGTATAATTGAAAAACAAAAATAGCAAGTCATATTGCATATAGATTATAAATATTTATACTTAATGTGGATATTATTTTTTTATGACTTTTAGAATATTGGAATTTATGTATATCCTTAAAAATTCTTGAAGTTATTTTTTTTTCTGAACATGGTATATTATTTTATTGCTTTAAGATAATGAAACCTGACTGAGCATGAAAGTGTGAAAAGAGCTCTAATTTGTTTGTGCTTAATCTAAATCATTTGGTTTTCCTAATTACTGATAATATTTGAAGACAGCGAAGTCATGCTTTCTGTTTAATGAGATCTCTTTAAAGGTTTGAAAGATTAAAAGTATTCGAACATTGTAAGAATAAATCAAGGAAACTATATCACACATGTAATGTTTTATTTTGATATAAAAACGTATTCAGATCTCATCGTTAACTTGATATACATCTATTGCTAATAGAGATTAAGATAGTTTCTCTACACTGGTTTACATCAAAACAAACACGAGCTTTGAATTAGGATAAAATGCTAAATCTTATATCAAAAAGGTACACTACATGCGTCTATTTTTGTTTCTTTTTAGAAAAATACATTTCTGAAATTTGAAAGAGCACATGTTTATATTGTCTTTTTATTACCCCCCCCCCATAATTAATGGTTGGAAACCATGTTTCTCTGTCCTTTTGTCATGACAGTTACTACAGTTGGTGTTATTTCAGAGTTTTTATTCTCAATTAGTTGCCTTACCAAAATTTGATACTATTTAAGCCATATCACGAGAAAATCCGGATTTGTATCTTTCCCCCGGGGTATTAATGAAAATGATGCAATAACTCTGACAAAACTCTAACATAACACACCAAGTTCACTATGCATGTTGACAACTATTGCACTACCAAGACTAATATCGAGTTATTTGTTACGAAAAATACATCCCTGCAGGATTAGACGGAACATAGTTTTATGTCAATTACAAGAAAAATTTAAAAAACAAAACATTTCCATTGGTCAGTCTGATATGCATAAGTTTCCAAAAACATTTTTGTTGGTCCATCACTCTTAAGTTTGAGATGACATTTTCACAGATAGAATGGATTTGTTATTTTTTTTTTGTTGTTGTTGTTTTTGTTTTTTGTTTTTTGTATGAATTGGTAGCTGCAATATTTTCATGAATGGAAGTACTAGCCGAAACGTTTTGTCTAATAGACTTGGGAAACCATTTCTATTTGTATGTATATAGATAAATAAAAGTGAAGGTTTTATATCTACTCATCCATTTTTTTTTTCACCCGATCCAGTTTTTTGTAAAAAGACATCTTAGTCACATGAGTATGCAAGCAGTGCTACTTCCCAGTTTATTTATTTTATTTTTTTTTTAACATGACCAAAAATCAAAAAATTATCTAATTTTCATTACATTTTATATATTTTAGATAGTATATCAGTTTTCAAATTGAACATCACACAATTTTCAAAAGAGTGGAAGTTTACAGTTATTTTAGTTTGCAGCATATGGATAGTACTATTTTTGTTAGTTTGTTATTGTTAAAGGTTGGACCTATATAATTTTACCAACAAGATTTTAAATAAAGTTAAGGAGGCATCGAGAGTGCTGCTGACCCTCCCCCCCTCCCCCCTAAAAAAACCTTTATCAGATGTCAACCCACCCTGGTCAGGAAGTTCGGACATAGGCAGCACTGGCTCTGTATGAAAAGAACTGATCAGCATGAAGTCGACCATGTCACTTGGTAAAATGAAAAGACAAAAAGTTTGTGAAATTCGTTTCTATTTAAATGAAAGCTGCTAAGAAAAACTCTCATTCAGCCTGTGAAGAATTTTGCCCTCCAGTGACTGAAAAGTCAGTAATCTTTGAAGATGACAGTTGATGGATGTGGCTTGAAGCCGTAGTAATTCAACACTTGCAGCTCTGGGGGAAAAACTGTAGTGAGTGATAATTCTATGGCAGTAATATGGTGCTGCTACTTCTGCTGCTAACCCTTCTCCTCCCTCTCTTCCCCTAGCGGCAACCAATAAATGGTAACAGTAGCCAAAGCACTGCTTACACACCGGCATCACTGATACAGCGATTGCATTTGCAATTGTACCTGCTAACTGCTGCAACTCTTCTAACACTATAGTGCGATTGCATAACCATAACACAGACGGGTGCGGGGGGGTGACTTACGCCCTCACTCTTATAACTATGTCTATGAATATGTATTTTGACACACGTGCTTGTGAATGTATATGAAACATTGATTTCCCAAAGCCACCAACCTTTAGTTCATCAGTGGTTTTGTTGTGTAAAGTAATTATTGATAAATAAAAAGAATTATGTTCTAGCTCCCTTTTTTTCTTTTTTTTTTCCTCTTTTTAAAAAAAAAAAAACCCTATGACCCAACGTACTGCTGCTGCTGCTTCTATTAGGACTATGCTCTGACTATAAATGAAACTCACTCTTCCCACTCGCTTTTATTTTCCTCCTACGCTTGTTTTAATCTATACAATTGTTCATAATTATATCATTTGTTTGTGCTATTTCATACAATTTGGATTTTTCCCCCTTTTTTCCTTTTTTGAGGTTTCTCTTTTTACAAAATACTTGTCTATTTGGAGCATGTTTTCTTAAAGCAGTGTATAATTTGTAAACATGGATTCATCTCGTGTAAGTTATTTCAATTTATAGTAGGAAAATGGGTCCGTTTCTTTTGCTATTTCACTATATTTTGTAATTTATCAATTTATACTCTATAGCAATACAAAATAAAATTGCAACATCAAAGAGCTTTTCTCCGCGTTAAAAAACAACCCTGGTGTTTAACTCTGTCCCGTGGGGAGGCATTGTAAATAGGAACATCAAAGAGTTATATGTATATACACACTAGCAAGGCTTCATGGTGTTGTCTATCATGCTCATTTTCTCCGTTCTTTAAATAAATATATTATCCTGTTACTTAGTGTTTTTTTTTTTCATCTACATCAAACATTAGAAATCCTGTAACCATCAGATTATAAAAAATCTCAAATAGAAATAAAGCTCAAATTAAATATTTAATTATAGCATTAAAATCTTCGTCTTCATATTCTTTTATAAACAGTTTAAAAGAAAACACTTCATTATGATAAAAGATCTTTGAATTGTCCAAAAGTTCAATTTCAGTATTTATATTTAAAATTGATCAATGTCATGCCTATACATTACATAAGCAATCTTCAAAGTTTGGCTATTTATTGTTCATTTAATTTCAAATGACTTTTTTTCTAAGAAATGTTACATTAAAAGTGAGAAAATTGTGATCCTTCAAAATTTAGGTGATTTGTTTTTGTGGTTTCTAGTGATAAAAAATAATGAAGTTAAAACATTACATTTAAATCTTGATTTTTATTTTTTAATTAAAACTGATAAAAGTGAATTCTATATTTAACAAATTGTTTCCTTTTTAACTTAACATCCATCCAAGGAATAACGTTAGAATTGAAATGAAATTGAATATAACATCAGAATTATATGTTCAAATCAAATCCTTATAATGTTTATAGAAGATTCAGAGTATAAACAAATTCCATCTGCACACACAACAAAAGTTATCAACAGAAAATATAAAGGATTTCATAATGTTACTGTTTTGTTAAATTCTAATATTACTCTGTGAATTAATGTTCATTAAAATATCTTATTAGGAGACAGTTTAGTAAATAAATGTTAATTTTAGAATGAATAGTTAATTAATATTATCAACACTTATTTACATTTTATCTTTTGTATGTCTATTTCAATTAATTTCCCCTGTCTTGATTATTTCTGATAAAATATCCTTCAATATATTTATGAAAAAAAAAAACCATCTCTTTTTAGCTTGATATTGTTCACCTCTGTTCCTGTAATCATTACTACTGCTACTTGCAGCAGGACCCAAGTGTCTTTTATTGCTGGTGGCAAGAGAAAAGTGCATGATAAACTCTACAGTTGTTCTGCTTAGCATATTGTCACAGCAGCCTCAAGTGAAATAGCATGTCATGAATACTGCCTGCTGTGCCAACCGATGCATTCACTTGTGCATTGTTATACAGAAGCCTTCCCCCTCAACCATGTCAATGCTGCACAACACGTGTGCATGATAGTGAAATGCAACTATGTACATTGATTTTTTTTTTTTCTAAGAACCTTTTATAAACTCGGTTCAATGCTATGGGCATATTTCAAAATATTTCAAGAACTACACAAAGTATTTTGTTTTTAGCTCTAAATCTGAATTCTTTTATTAAAATGCTTTGAACTGATCTCCCAATATATTGAGCTTTTGTAAACAACTTGCAAATACATTTAATCTGATAATAGATTTTTTAAGAATATGTAGTTCAATTAAAACCCGAATTCTATTCGTACTTATTTAGCACAGATCTTAATTTTAGAATAACACCATCTCACTTTTTACCATTCGTTTTGCATCCTTTTCATAAAATCTATAATTCTAAATATGAAACAGTTTTTTATATCCCTCTCATATTGGAAATGTATTGACCAGAAAGAAAACAATTAAATTTATTTTCTAATATATATTTTGGAATAAATTTTAGGATCAAGTTATAAATAGAAAATGTAGAGGGTCTTTAATAACAAATAAGTGAATAAAGAGATCGAATTTAGAAATAATTGTAAAATAATGCATTTACAAGGATATTTTTTTGGTTGCTCTCTGAAATATTTTAGAGAATATTCTGTAAGATGTTAGCTTTATACACATACTTTTTTTGTTTCATGAAAAGTTGAACTGCAATTATTAAATGAGATGCCTGAAATATAATATAATCAATTAAATGCTCAAAATTAGACCTATATAATACTCCTTTTTTTTATATATTAAAATAGGAATTCCAATCTACTTAATTGATTACATATTCTATCTAACCTATTTTCTTTAGGAGAGAATCCCAGACTAGTCCTGGATATGACCTTAAACTATATCCGATGGTGAGGCCCCAGCTTGTGAGCTTTAGGGAGTGTGGAGCCACCCTTTAATTGCCATTGCTCCTAGGTCCACTCTGACCCGGAGTGGTAGTACCTGTTAGGATCCCAACTATGGATTAAATAGAAACCAACTTGAAAAAAACAAAAAAACAAATATATTCTATTAAAGAAATTTTCTTCAAAATCACTGGATTCGACATTAAATAACTTGAAAAGGGTTGATATGCCGTAAAACAACCAGCCAACCAGAAATATACTGCAATTTTAATTGGCTAATCAGTTATGATCGTGAATCAATGAAATTGTTGCATTTGCTACAAGTATGAATAATTGTAAATAGTGTTTTCCATTTATAACTTTGAACTCCTAAGACTTAGATTTCTTAATTTAACCTTACTTCTTTTAATGCTGTTGCTCATTGCTTACAGCTTTGACTAGGTTGTGTACATTTGTCCAGTATTTAACTGTGACCCATCTTCATACTAGAGTATAAACAATAAATTTCTTTGAACATCAATATAATTTAAAAAAAATAATTTTTGCTTTTTATACTAAATCCACTATTAAACTGTGATTATCTGATAAAACAAAATGTTATTAAGTAATAAAAAGAAAATACTCTTTTTTAAAACTTTACTTTGACGTTTTTTAAAACTTGTATTAACGTTTGTAATTTAAACAGGTAGTTGCATGACTATTTTTTATATAATAGTCAACGGAGTTTAGAAAATTCCCGCTCTTAACCTCTTATTATTTACTAGCCTGAGTGCCCGGCGTTGCCTGGGTGTTTGGAGATGTGTGTTGAACAAAAAGAAAAAAAATGCAACTAGGCAGGCAAGCTTTAACCCGTACTGTGAAGAAGGAAAAGAACATGAAATTAAACGTGGTGTTTTTGCCATTACAGTATATCATCGCCAAACCAGAAGTGGCGAAGGTTTAAATTAAGGCTAGTTAATCGAAAAGTGGGGATGGCTTTCGAAAATATTAGCAAAAAAGCGAACCATCCCTGTAGAAAGGTGCCCAATTGAGGGTGAAGGAATTAATGTTTTTAGCCAATTTTTTAATATTTATCGTCTGAAGGGTCGAGCTTCAAAGTGATACCGATCTTGTGAAAATCCATCGAGAGTTTTAGGCAGACATACATACATACATTTAAACAGACAGGTGAGATTTATATTATAGAAGATAAAGGTCAGAATAACTTTGAACATAATTTCATGAAGTGTAGTAAAGTGATATAACCTTCCTCAAAATTCAGTTATCTCTTATTTGCATGGCATTTGAACCCTGACTATTGGTATTTATTTGCTTCTCCATGAAAACAAAATTTGACACACGGTCGTTTTTAACAATAGGGAAAACCAACTCCCCCAAAAAGGGCACTCTAAAAGTAGGCAAAAATAAAAATTGCCCCAGTGTAGAGGGTTTCCTCTCCATTGACCAAGTTAAATTAAGTTTAATGCAGCATCAGAACAGATACTACATTGTGATCGTTTTTATAAAGTTTATTGCATGAAATTTACAATTAAAGTTATAACACAAAAAATGAAAAATAACATTCAAGACAATTATGCATGAAGGGTATTTCTAAAAGGTCTATAAAACCTTGAAGAATACTCTTGGCTGGCACCATTCACCATAATACCGCATCCACACAGTTGAGTTAAACTTGCTTAATAAATTCCCCAAGCGTGTTTATAAAAAATTATGCACATATGTGTGTGTGTGTATTTTTTTTTTTCTACACTGATATTGGCCCAAAGGCCAGATCCTACTTTTTCTAATTAAAATAATCATAAAAATTTAAAACCATCTGAAAATGTTAAGGTACTCTGTGGCTACATAACCTCTCCACAGGCGCACTTTTACCCGGCAATGTAGAATAATCCTGATAACAATAAAAAATCCATCTATAAATAATTAAGTGAAAAAATATTTTATTTTTTAACTTATCTTAACAAGTGATAAATTACAATTTTATCTAGCTACTACATAAATTTCCCATAAAATACAATATTAAATTGTTGGATAATTCTTTATTGAATACAGTATAACCCCGGGATAAGATTTTTTCAGGTTATGATGTGGAATACAATGTTTTTCCTATTCCTGATTACGGTATTTTCCTCGCCTTACGGTGTGATTTGTTATGTTATTTAATTGTATATATGTGTATTATATACTGTACTGTGTTTTGTTACTAATTTTTAATGTCATATCCCGGGGTCTACTGTAGTTTCTTTTTTACTTCCTTTTTTTTTTCTTAACCATTATTTGATTGAGCATTTTTCTATTTATTTTCCATTACTTGTTTCTTTACAATTAAAACCATTGATTGATGTATGCTAAAGGGAATATGATACTATAGATGACACAACTGAAGTTATGGATCTAGAATGTTTTAATCTTTTAACATTAGGAAGATTTTTTTAGCAAAATTTGCTTAACTTTTCTTTTAATTACAGTCTAGTTATTTATATTGAAGATTAATAAAATTGATGAGGTTTATGTCCTTTTCACAGACCAATTAAAGAAATGCACAAGTTATGCTGCCAAATGTTTCAATGCAACCAAAATCCTATCGTTATGGTGAAAAAGATAAAATAATACATGATTTTTAAAATAGTGTTCATTTCTGTGGATTTAAGACCCAATTATAATCTAAAAATGATATAAAATCGGTTAATATTTTTACATTTATTTCATTTTGTATGCTCAAACTCTGTTTTAAATTCATTAAAAATAAGTCAAATGCTAGATACTTATGAATATATTAATTCGAAAATGAAATCTATTGAGAATGTTTGTTTTAGTTGTTCCATAAGATTGTTGGCAAAACTAGATAATCAATTGTTTTTATTTGATTTAATTAAGCTCATGTTTGAAAGCCAATTTTTAAAACCGTTCCATGCATGTCAGTATGTAAAGTGGACATTAAACTAAATATGATTATTTCATGATAAATTACTTTTTCTTATAAATGCATTAAAAGCTGAAAGCTACATTTTTACATGATTAATTTCTCATCAGTTCTGATTATGATTGAAATAGTATATATAGTTCGTTTGTTTTTTGTTTTTTTTTGTTTTTAATTAACAAAGAAATATTGAAGAATAAGATATTTCTTTATTGCAGATTTTGTGATATAACGCTAAAATTGATTGTACTAAAAATGACCGTTCCTCCCTTCCCTGCCTGTCACTTTGTAAAATGTTAAGGATTTTTTTATTTTTTTAATAAAAAAAGGCTTTACCCACAACGAGTTTAATTTTTATTGCCTTTCTCGGAAGGAGTCTTACAATCCAATATGGCTGCAGTAGCCATGCCAACTAAAGATTAGTTAAAGACTCATTTGTAAATTCATTCTTTATCTACAAAATTAGAAAACCTCTGTAAAGTATTGAAACATTCATTTTTCTGGTAGTGTCCTACATTGAATAAAATCAATATTTTATAAGATTTGAGCTTCCATTGTGTCTTATCCATTTCAGTGAAAATCAATTGAGCCATCTTAGTTATCTATGTCAAAGTCCCATAACATTGGGTCACTGTCACTCATATTTTGATTGTTTGCATTGTAAGCATTACTATAATTCACAATCACGTGTTAAGTATACTGTACAATTTGTAGAGAACATTGTCTCTCTTTTTTTAAATTTAAAGTACCACACTTTTTTTTTTTTTAGTCCATCAAACATTAAATATTTTGTTTTAAGCACAAATTATTTATTGTTTTCTGGAGAATACAACATTACACTAAGTTGAATTTTTAAAAATGTCGATAAAAGTAAATTCCTAATTCTCTTTATTTTTTTTTCTTTAAGTTTCGGCCATACATGCCTAAAATGTTAACTTTTCAAGTGTAACTTTTTGTTCGGTTAATTTTAAATATACCCTTTCAAAGATTTAACAATTATTTTTTTCACTTTACTGTTATTTCACACCAAACAAGGCACAGTGATACTTTAACGTAAGGGCTACTAATTCGAACCAAATTTACAGGGATACTATGTAGGGAGTTGAGCAGTAAGGTATTTTTTCACATTACACTTGAACTTCTGCATGTCTGTACAGTCAGGGAAACAGATGGGAGGGAAGTTCAAGGTCTAGCAGTTCGAGGGAAGAAATTATTGGAGTAGAAAGTTTTCTGGCATCTAGGGATGGGATTTTGTTTCTTGATAGGTGTTATTGAAGCGGTACATGTGCTTTGAGCTCATCAGATGCAACATGAGTTTTCGGTTTGGTTGCTAGTGCAGGACCTATTAGGTTGACAACTCTTTTTTGAACGCTAAGAACAAGAAACTAGTGGAAGATGCATCAGTCCAGATGTGCCAACAATACTCCACGCATGGGTGAACCATTTCTTTGTAGAGGTAGAGGAATAAAATTATGAAAACCAATTGTTTATTTCTATAAACTATATAACTAACATGTTGAATTATTAGTATTTTAGTCCACTGACAAAGGAGGGGTTGGACCTAGTAATTCACTTTTGTTTGTCCGTTTGCATTTTTCTTAATAACCACACCTTGGATTTTAAAAACATTTTGCACAAACATTAATCATGGTGAAAGTAAACTTTTGCCAGAACGGATTTTCCAGGATAACTTTGGTTGCCATATTATAAGGATAAATTGCCTCAAAATCCTTCGTCCATCCACACTTTTCTCAATAAGTACATCTTGAATTTTGAAATTTTACACAAACATTAGTCATGGTAAAAGTAAAATTTTCACTCATGGAGGGGGTCCCTGCATGCTCGGTTTGTTTTGATTTAATATTAATTAAATATTTATTGAAATAAAAAATGCAATCTTGTAAAATACTTTTTTAATCCTGTCGTGTAAAATATTTTTATTTTAAATCCTATTTACTAATAATTTCACCATGAAATAAAATTTACCAGCATGCATTTCGGATTCCTGGACTAGAATACGACTTATTGCATATTGAATTATTTTTCTCTAATTTCTCTAAGCCCTTCACCTTGCAATATGTCTTCATCCGGGTAATGCCAGGTTAACACAGCTAGTATTAAATAAACATCATTTAAAAATCAACCAATGTATAAAATATAAACATTTAAAAGGGAGTATCGAGTATTTTTCTGTTCAATTCCCTTATTAATTTAACAAGATACATATGGTTAAAATAAGATCAAGAAACAAAAGAGAAGATATAAAATAGTTCCACACATACTAGCATTTAAAACTGACGTTAAAATGATGATTATGTAATAGTCATAATAATAGTAGAGGGAAAAGAAAATTAAAACATCAATGCAGTATACTGCAGCATGTGATATTGTTAAAAAAAATTATAATTGCTGAGGTTTAAAATAATTTTAATAGTACATTTTATATGAATCATATATTTTAATAGTACATTTTATATGAAATATATTTTCATAAAACACGCCAATTAAGCATTATTTATTAAATTAAGATCACGATTATCATTTGCATTGGATTTAATAAATTTGAGGAACTCTATAATGAGCAACAACAAAAATGACACATTTTGCCTTAACATTGCTTACCCATTCTAGGGTGCCTCAGATTCATTTGATCTTTTGTATTCAATTATTTTCATGTGCATCATGCACTAATACTGTTAAGAGAACCCATAATTTTCGCTAACTATGAATAAAGTAGCAATTTGTGTTCAATTAATAGTACACAGCAAACATTGTTTTAGAATTAAATATCCCAAAAGGCTTAATTTGCAGTTTAAAAAAGAAAAGAAATACGGGTCAAACTCATTTTGATGTGATTTAATCCAAAAGAAAATAGAATGTTGTTTTTTTTATCACTAGAAATCATCATTACTTGTATTGTTTCAATTACACTTCATTTTCTAGCAATCCAAAGAATAATCAGTTTGTCCAGTTTATTTTTGAATTTGAATATTATGTGGATATAAAGTATGATTAATTCTATCCCCACCCACTCATCCTTTTCTTTTTTCAAATTTTAATCTAAAATTTTGACTCTCTTAATTTTATGAGCTCTCCATAACTATTGTATAAATATATCTGGAATTCCATCATATCTAATTTTGGACATGATGTAATCTTAATAGTTTTCATTGAGTTTGAAAAAATGCATCACAATTTTTTTTTATTAATATTTTAATTAATGAGTTTCCTTTTGAAATTCCATATGCTTATTTGTTCTACTTGATATTCTTTATGTAAAAAAAGAATATTAAGTGAATTAAAATAAGATTGTTTATTCATCACGATATAATGTGCTTAACCTACAAAAACTTGTGCAGTACAAGAATTTCTAATTTGCCAGATTCTGTCCCTTCAACTAAGTCTATTGCCTAACAAATATTTTGTTTGCAAGCAATTTTTCTATTTTATAAAACAAAACGCATTTATTTCAGAAATAGCTAAAATTGAAATTTTGGTTGTTGTATTGATTTTACAAAATTCATCCTGCTAGACGTTAGAGGTTCACAATAGATGCATTTTGGTCCTAATATTTTGTGCAAAATCAAAAGTTATTTTACATACAAATTTACACATGGTATTTTGAAAAGACAAAAATAAAGTATATGCGAGATAATCTACTAAGGGGTTAAATGAATAGGAAATTACAAACATGGATCACTTGCTGTTTCATTCACTCACACACACACACTGTTGAACAAGATAGACATTCAATATTCATTTGACCCACTGATTATTCTTTCCAAATCCTAACAAACTTATGCATGTTTGCTTCGAAGGTAAATCATATTTTTTTAAATGTAACGTTTTTCATGAATCTGATTTGCATTTCTTTAAAATTTAGCAGAGAATGATCAACAACAAATCAAATGTATATTTTAATCAATTGAATATGCTTGAAAGAATGGAATGTTGTCCAACTGTATGCATAGATGTGATTATGTTTGTTAGTGATATGATCTCCTGCTTATGAATCTCTAACCACACTGATATTTTGGTCCCCCCGATTTATCAGAGAGGGACCTATGTTTTCAGTGGTGTCCATGCATCCGGACTGTTGTCAGATAAACGTCCATTAGTTTTTCCTGAAATTTTGCCACAAATTGTATTTCATTAAATAGATGTGCACAGTAAAAATTTTTTTACTAAAATTCCTGTTGCCCCCCAGGGGCTCAAACGAGGTAAAAAATTACCCAGAATGGCCAAAATTTACACATTTTGCCCCATAACTTTTGATCCATTTATTAGATTTTTTTTAAACTTGGCCAAAATGTGGAGCCTATTGTTCTTAATATAAATCCAGAATGGGTGACCCTGGCAAAGTTCTGGTTTGCGTCCCCAGGGACTTTTAGTGCTAAAAACGCCCTTTTTTTTTTTTTTTTTTTTTTGTGGCTCTTTTTTCATATTCCTCAAAAAAAAACTTTATATGTCTGACTATATAGTGGTTTTTCACGGTGGTCAACTCAAATATACATGTTAAGGCCTGAAACTGCACCATTATCCATTTACACTGGGATTCAGCATCTCCAGGGGCTCAAAAGAGGTCGAAAATGTCCCAAAATGGACGAAAATGACACTTTTTGCCCCATAGCGTTTGATACACCCATTAGATGTTCCTGAAACTTGGCCAAAATGTGGAGGCCATTGTTAATATAAATTCAGTATGAGTGACCTTCACAAAATTCTGGTTCGCATCCCTCTGGGACTTTTAGGGCTAAAAATACATGCCTTTTTGGAGCTCTTTTTTCATATTCCTCAAGAACTTGATATGTATATCTATATAGTAGTTTTCCATGGTGCTGAATTCAAATATACATGCCTTAAGGCGTGAAACTGCGTTGTTTGTCCATTTTCACTGGGATTTGGCATTCCCGGGAGCACAAAAGGGGTCACAAATGTCCCAAAATTGTAAAAAATGACACTTTTTACTTAATAACTTTGGCCCCATCCATTAGATTTTTCTGAAACTTGAAAAAAATGTGAAGGCAACGTTGGTCCTTCACACTTCTCACATTCATCATTTCTTCACTAAATTTTTTGGCGTCATCTCACATACGGCACAAGCGGGGGACCATGCATGCGCGGCTTGTTATAAAACAGTTAAATAGCAGTCAACATAAAAATCAAACTCTAAAAATCAGAACAAAGCTGCATATCTTACACGTGCATAGGATTCAATATCTTTTTAGATAGTTTTATGGACAGCTAATGAGATCTATGTCTTGGGTTGCCTCCAACATGGATGATGTTATAGTATGATAAATAAATATTATAGTAAAATGAAAACCATCATTTAATTAAAAATCAATGAAAATGAATAGTTAATTAATGACATGTCCTTTTGCAAAATAAAATGCATTTATGATCAGGATATTAGAAAACCATTGATCTTCTATTGTGAATATGAATTTGACATTTTAATCTCACTGTTAGTACAATAAATGGCCCAACTTTAGAAATATTAAGGTAAAAAGTAATAAATTTAGGCTTATCTTAACACTTTATTGCAGTTTCACACTACATCTGATCACCCGAAGTGTAGTTATGAAATTGTAGTTTTGGTCAATATAAATACAAATTAAAACTTGTATATTTGTATTTAAATGTATAAAGACCATAGGATTTTATTTCTTAAGTAAACTTTGTCATATATATATATGTATATATATATCATAACATTATAGTAATATGAGATATATATATATATATGAAGATTATAGTAATATGAGATATATATATATATGAAGATTATAGTAATATGAGATATATATATATATATATGAAGATTATAGTAATATGAGATATATATATATATGAAGATTATAGTAATATGAGATAGATATATATATGAAGATTATAGTAATATGATATATATATATATATAAGATTATAGTAATGATATATATATATATTAAGATTGTAGTAATATGATATATATATATAAGATTATAGTAATATGATATATATATATAAGATTATAGTAATATGATATATATATATTAAGATTATAGTAATATGATATATATATATTAAGATTATAGTAATATGATATATATATATATTAAGATTATAGTAATATGATATATATATATATTAAGATTATAGTAATATGATATATATATATATTAAGATTATAGTAATATGATATATATATATATTAAGATTATAGTAATATGATATATATATATATTAAGATTATAGTAATATGATATATATATATTAAGATTATAGTAATATGATATATATATATATATATTAAGATTATAGTAATATGATATATATATATATATATTAAGATTATAGTAATATGATATATATATATATTAAGATTATAGTAATATGATATATATATATATTAAGATTATAGTAATATGATATATATATTAAGATCATAGTAATATGATATATATATATATATATTAAGATTATAGTAATATGATATATATATATATTAAGATTATAGTAATATGATATATATATATATTAAGATTATAGTAATATAATATATACATATATATATATATTAAGATTATAGTAATATGATATATATATATATATTAAGATTATAGTAATATGATATATATATATATATTAAGATTATAGTAATATAATATATATATATATATATTAAGATTATAGTAATATGATATATATATATATATTAAGATTATAGTAATATGATATATATATATATTAAGATTATAGTAATATGATATATATATATATATTATATTAAGATTATAGTAATATGATATATATATATTAAGATTATAGTAATATGATATATATATATATATATTCAGATTATAGTAATATGATATATATATATATATATATATATATATATTCAGATTATAGTAATATGATATATATATATATATATATATATATTCAGATTATAGTAATATTATATATATATATATATATATATATATATATTCAGATTATAGTAATATATATATATATATATATATATATATATATATTAAGATTATAGTAATATGATATATATATATATTAAGATTATAGTAATATGATATATATATATATTAAGATTATAGTAATATGATATATATATATTAAGATTATAGTAATATGATATATATATATATTAAGATTATAGTAATATGATATATATATTAAGATTATAGTAATATGATATATATATATATTCAGATTATAGTAATATATATATTAAGATTATAGTAATATGATATATATATTAAGATTATAGTAATGAGATATATATATAGATATATATTTAGATTATAGTAATATGATATATATATATATAAAGATTATAGTAATATGAGATGTATATATATAAAGCTTATAGTAATATGAGATGTATATATATAAAGCTTATAGTAATATGAGATGTATATATATTAAGATTATAGTAATATGAGATGTATATATATATATATAAAGATTATAGTAATATGAGATGTGTATATATATATATATATATATAAAGATTATAGTAATATGAGATGTATATATATATAAAGATTATAGTAATATGAGATGTATAAATATATAAAGATTATAGTAATATGAGATGTATATATATATAAAGATTATAGTAATATGAGATGTATATATATATAAAGATTATAGTAATATGAGATGTATAAATATATAAAGATTATAGTAATATGAGATGTATATATATATAAAGATTATAGTAATATGAAATGTATATATATATATATAAGATTATAGTAATATGAGATGTATATATATATATAAGATTATAGTAATATGAGATGTGTGTGTTCGAATATATAAAGGGCACATTTACTACATTTAACACAAAGAGAAAGAAATAAGCTAAATCTTTGAACATTTTAGTCAAATGAAAACCTCAAGGTTAATTTGAAATGAAATGTGAAGAGTTTATCAAAAATTATCTTTAATTGTTTTAGCTTTATTTTTTATGTAAATTGATTTGTATTCAAACTGAAATCATATTTGATAGTTTTGTTAATTTTTAGTTGCTACCGATTTTATAAGCTTTATTTCCTTTTTAACCTCTGCTTTTAATAAGTAACCAATCACCGATGGAAAGTTTGTAACATGTATTAAGTCCTGTTAGCTGTTTGTGATATGATTAATAGTGCAATTCAATAGGTTATGACTTTTGTTGACATTAATACATATTTCTCTCTATTTCCTATTAGCTTTTTGTCTTGACCTTTTGCCTTTTGTCTTTGGCAATGCAATAACAATTATTTTCCTTTTTTCTTTCAGATGTTTACAAGTGGAAAAACAGTAATCACCACATGTCTACAGATTATAGTAAGTATCTATGCTATCCTAGTCAACACCTCAACACCTTTTTTTAGATTTAACAAACCAATAAATGTCTTAGTCTTTTTTGTTTTGTTTTTTTAAAGCTTTACTAAAATAAATGTCAACAAGATGAATTTTATTAGAAACTCTTTTTATTCATTCGCTTAAAAGTTCATTTTATTTGATATGATTTATCTGTTCTGACACAAATAGTTTTACGTATTTTATGGAATCTTTTGCAAATGGCAAACTATTCTGTTTAAGATGTCTCATTTAAATAAAGTGCTTTGCATTATATATTTTAAAATTCATTTGTTATTTCAAACCATTTCTCTTTTGTAATATTTAATAAACTTTATATCAATCTAATACGAAATCATTGCAATACAGATAACTATAAATTCATTGTTGAATTCTTATACCTCGTTTTTTTTTTTTTCATATTGTCCAACAATAAGTTGTTCCTCTGCTTTAAATTTTGAAAATTTTGTTTAAATTTTAGTTACCACGCTCATAGAAGCAAGAGTAGATACGCTTGTGCAAATAGATAGTCCATAGTATTGCTGTCAGTGAGCATATGTCAATAGAATTCAGTCCAAAGGTCAGGGGCTACTGAAGACAATTAGTAAACTTCTGCTGGATGTTGCCAAAATTTCAGCTAACAAAATGATTGTGCTACCAAAAATATTGGCTCCTCAAGTTGGTTCATTTATCATTTGCCGAGTCTTTTTTTTTTTCTTATAATATCATATTTGGTGGCTAGACATTCTCCTCAGTGGACAGACTTTGTTTGAAAATTGATTTATTTTATTTATTTGTGGACTGTTATCCTCATCTTTGTATAGTTGTTTCACATTTTGGCCAACTATTCCTCTGGTTGTAACAACCTGACGAAGACCAGAGGAATAGTTGGCAAAAACGTCCTGAAACAACAACTATAAAAAGATGAGGATAATAGTTCACGAATAAATAAAATATACAAATTACTCATCTCAAAAGAATTCCAATAATTAAATAATGATTTGATTTAGTTACTAATGACTGAATTTTATTAATTTTTTTTATTGATATATTCTTTTACTAATCATTTTTCAGAATAGTCGTATGTTGTACAAGTGATTTTATTATATCTGCAAATAATCCATTTACCTTAAAAATATTAAATTCTACATGAAATTGAACTCTGGCCATTATGCTACATATTACTTTGCAGTAATATGCTTTTGTAGTTAAGTGTAGATATGATTGACAGGCTTTGATCATTAGCTAACATGAAAGTAGATAGCAAAGTGGTTAATTTAGTTTTGTAATCTAGAATGATTTGGAGTTCAGTTACTGCTCAGGGCTTAAGGGAAAATTATATAGACTGCAGATAGATAAAGACATTTAGATTTTTCATTTCACTCTGAACACAACCAAAAGCAGCACATAGATAAATGAAATAGTTTTATAATAAAGTTTAACAAAATTTATATTCTCAGTTAAAATTATTACCTTTGCCATTCTTCTTTTATGACCGTCGAGTTATTATTTGAGAGAGAAGTAGTCAAAGAGCATTATCATCCCAGAAACAAACATTTCTAACCATCATAGAATGCTTATATAATAATTGATGGTAATAAAAAATATATAACTGTTTCAACTATCCAGTAAGCTAAGTCTTATTTCTTCAAGTAATAGATTGGATTTAACCTGAGCTTCTCATTTTTCTCTCTAAGAAAGTGATTATTTGATGGTTGGTCTGTCATGCTTAAGTTTATTTTGTCATCCTCGTGTTTTTTTTTTCCCCAGTAAACTTTATTTTTTTAAAAAACTAGTCAACCTTCATGAAAATTAGTGCATTGGATGTGATAGTAATAATTAATATGTATGTTTTGATTGAATTGATTCAACAGCTTTAAAGTTATTAAAAAAAAAAGAACAGTAAAGCTTAAAGGAATAAAATTTTCAATGCTAAGTATGCCAACTGAATGGCCACATCTTAAGAAGGGATCTGTTTTGTTTTTGCTAATCTCTTCTGGCCATTTTAAACTAAGCACTTCTCACCGTGGCTCCACTGCCTTCCTCCTGCTAGTCAGTTCTTATTGGACTGGGCTTTTCTTTTGAAATAGAATTTTCCAGAATGAACTTTGTAAATGATTCTGCTTTTGCACCTAATTTTTGTCTCCTTGTATGATGCTCAGCTGCATAATGGATTTAACTATGTGGAGATTTTTCATTTCTGATTTATATCATAGAAGAATTAAAAGCCATTGTTTTGCAGTTTTGTCTAAAACTCTTGAAGTTCTACTGGATTTTCATTCATCTGTGTTTATAGTTTCATGAATGACTTCGTATCTTCTCCATCTATGATGGGATGACAAGTTGCCAATGTCAAGAGGATTTCTTTTTACAATTCATTACACTGATTTGGCCATCTTTTATTTCAATCAATGATCCCATTTCTACTTTCAATAAAAAAGAATCTGAAAGAATATATAAAAGGAATACATAGATCAATTTCTTAAATATTTCACCAGGGGAAACCTTCCAAAATGTTTTTGTAAATTTAATTTTGTTTGATTTTCATCCCTGTTTACATCCAGTTTGTTAAAATATTTTACACTCCTGCTTATCAACTTGATAATCTAATTTATTTTTAACAAATATATTTTTGGAAAAAAAAGCTAATTATATGATAGATGTTTTTCTTGCCAATAAATTCTCAATTCAAGGAGAAATATATTTAAAAATAAACTGAGTAAAACAAATATTTAAAAATTTGATTACTTTTAAAGCCTCAATTAATTTTCCCTCATTCAAGTAACCAAACCTAGGAATTGTAACCATTTTTTTTTTTAATTGAAATCATTTATTTTTTTATTAATTTATTGATTTCAGTATCTCTTAAATCTACTTCGTTTGGTTTTATGCCTTAAAAAACAATTATAAATTTCCAAACAGGGATGCAAAATTGACCATATATAGAAAGCTACACTGACTACAGTTTTTCTTGGCAAATCTTTCAGTTTTCAACAATGATTGATTTGCTCATTATTAATTTTTCCCGTCATTAAACTTGCATGTTGGCAGCTGACTGAGTCATTAAGAATTTCACATTTTATACGCTTATATATAAGCAATTATATTCAGGCACAAGACTTGAACATTTCTTTAATGAGTTTTTTTTTTTTTAATGCTTCATGCAAAATTCATTTTTCATATTGTTTCTAAGATCCTTCACATGATTTTTTTTAATAAGATTTTATATACAGCATTTGAATACAAAAACGTCTTAATATTTATATCTTTTGATTCTATTGATTTTTACTTATTTTCATATTTGTGCTTGATTAGCACTTAATTGTATTATTACATTAAAAAATATAAAAATTATCACATTTATTAAACATATTTAATCTTTCATTGAAATTCAATATTTTCTAATAAATCGAAGGTATTGATATTTATATGGTTGATATTGTGATTTGATTCGTTTCAACCCTAATGATGTATTACTTAAAAACTATTAATCGTTCTATTTCAGTTTTAAGACTTGATGATCATGTGATGAAGTGTGTTGCTCTACAAATGTAATGAATAAAAAAAAAGCCAATCATGTTTAGAAGATACTAATCATTATAATTTGTAGCAAATCAGTATGACATCGTCATTTATTTTCACCATAAAAACATGTTTATTATTATTATTCTTTTGATATGTCTGTAATTTAGATAAAAAATATAACATTTTTAGCATTTAAGTATTTACGAAATTCCAACTGTAAAAAATGAAAATAAACTAAATCATGCAATTGTTTTCTTGGATTTTCACTGAAAACTAACCATTCACGTTTCTTTTACAACTTTAGTATCATTAATACAAAATAGATATTATTTAATGAAAGGGAGGGAGCTACAACGAACAAATAAAAATGAAATGATTTGTTGCGATTATTTTTTTTTAATTTTTATTTTTTTTTTTACAATACTCTTTTTACTAAAATAAAATTAACCATAAAATAAACTTTTAGTTTAAAAAAGAATCAAAACATTTTTCAGACACTAAATAGATAATGAATGAATGAAAATTGTATTTGTGTTCAAAAAGAATACAACAATATATCTAACAGTTCAATTTGTTAAAAGTTTTGTATGTTGAAAGTTTATTTTTTTTGTCAAACATTTGTTTTATTTGGATTACTGTTCTCATCTTAGATGTTATTCTCATAACATTTCAGCTGATATAACCTTCGACCTTCTTCAAGCACATGTTGTTGAACTCTGGAGTCTGTATAGAATTTCAAACAGAACTCTTTATTTAATCTATGGAGGTAGTGTTCCATCAACCATGATTGGGTGAAAGTCTTCACTAATTCTTAATTATATTCTTACTATCACCTGCACTGAGATTTGAACCTTCAACCTTTTAAAAGACCATCATATAGAACTGATAAATACTTAGTATTTTATCCATTGCATGATGGGTATATGAATGAAAATTCCTGATATATGTACATTTAGTATTTAATTATAACAGGATATGGATTATTAATCCCCTTTTTTTATCTGTATACATGTATCTATATCTGTGCAGTTTAAAAAAGAGATATTTCCATTTCTAATTTCACAAATTGTATTAACATACAACTTTTCTCAAGTGTCTCTCTCAAATCAAAGATGCCAAAAATTATTTTTAAAAAAATCTTGAAAGTAAATTAGTTTGGAATTAGAAATTAAAATCCTAACACTGAATGTAAGTTGATGATTTAATATGAACTTTGTATCGCTCATCTGTACAATATACATGGAACATCATTTTGTGATGTTTCTTTAAATGAATAATAATAAGGCAGATTAAGATATACCATCATCTTCAGTCATGGCTGATCGTGTGCATTCTACAACCTTTTTTTGTCTTACATTTTGTTTATATTTCTTTGTAAACAATTTAAATGAATACAGAATGCTATGATGTCCAATATTGAAAAATGCATTTTGGACATTTCTCGATTGTATTGTAGTATAAGCAAATACAATGCATCCAACTGGATTTGCGTTTGTCTTTGCTGGTTCGAGGATCTGCAACATATCCCCTCCCATTCCCTCGAGTGCAAAAAAAATATATTTTCAGAATTAAATATACACTGAAAGAATATTCATTTTTATTATAACTCTGGCCAAATTCTTCTCCCATTTAAAAATTAAATCTTTTTCAGACTGAATCTAGAGTAATAAGGATTAAAAACGTTATTTTTTTAATACTAGTTGTATTAACCCTGTAAAAACATGTTCAGATTTTTGTGTGATTGTTTATTTTTGAGAGACTCTGTTAGTTTGTCACACTTAAGCTTGAAATGGCATTTTTGTTGTCTGTCATGATAATGCTTGAAATAGCATATTTGTTGGTCTCACACATTTAAGCTTAAAATAGAATTTCCATTTGTTACATGTCTACAGATTGAACGGATATATATCTTAAGAATGAATCTGTTTTGTTTTGTAGTACAAGCTTATATTTATTTAATTGATTGAAGATAAAGTTTGACATTAGCACTGAAATCATTAAAAGTCCTTCATACATTAGGCATCCAAAACCACTTCAATTAGTTTCACCCTATGAAAAAAAAAAAAAAAAAAATAAGCAAAGTTGCATTTCTTTGATATCCCCTTCAATGATATCAAACTGAATTAGACTTACTGGTACAAATTTAATTTTCTCAAATTAAAACTGTTTCAAATTGTTTCTTTATCCTGGTTGACCTCTCTTAAACTATTTTCTTGAAAGTCACTATGTAAAAGTATTTCTTTAAGAAATCCATTGCAAAATTAATATCCATACTCAGAAGTGGTGCTGAGGGAGAATGGCTCCAACGGTGCTCTGTAGGACCCATATTTTCATTTTTGTGCTTTTAAAATCTTGTCAGAAAAAAGATACAGGATTGCTTTTAACAGTAAAAACATTTTAGAAATAGAATTACAAAAACAATGTAATATATGTGCAATGATCTCAACCAAACTTAAATTCTGTCAAACTTTTCCTCTATATTAAATCTTTATTTGTATTCATTATAAGATGCATAATTTACTGGATACATAGTAAAAATTTCATTAAAATTGAATAATTCTCTAAATTACATTGATTTTTAAAAGAACAACAAAATACGAAACCATTGTTTGGAAATATTTTAAAAATCATAATTTTTTGAAGAGTTTGAGAACAAACTGCCTTATTAGTAAATTGCTTTTGTTGTAGGGGAAGTGCCATGGCATTCTGGGTACCCTGACATACGTCCTGCTTCAGCCACCCAGAAAATGGACTCGCCACCCCACAAACGTGGTGCTACTGCCCCTAGATCACCTAGCTTACCACATTGGGGTAAGTATCTTTGTTATTTTATTTAATCAATTTGGCATACAGGTAGTAGATGAAATATCTAACAAGCTTGGCGGGTAGAAATAGTCAGGATTTCTGGATATATGTAAAATAAACAATGCAAAGTAAAGAGGCAAATTGCATATAAAATGCAAATGAATGCACTTTTAAAACGGTCATTTGTATTAAATATATACTGTACATGAATACCTGTTTCATATATACAGCATAATGTATAAGTATCTATGCATGTATGAGATAATACTCAACAAGAGATCAATTTTTGGATCGAGGGACTAAAAAGTAATGAAAATTTAACAAAGAAAAGTAAGAAAAAAAAAAAGTTAATTTTATTTAAAAGATACATCCAGCAACATTCAAAACTAACCCATGTTTTTTTTTTTTAAATAGCTATTTTTCTGGTATTTCCAGAACCCATATAAGTGTTTCACTATTTGTGTAGTACTTTCTGCTACATGGCATTTTTATTTTGCAGACTTTTATCCCATGAGGAGAAATAGCAGACTAAAAGATTAATATTCTATTTCTTGTAACCTTTACTGCAATGCCATTGGTGTAAATGGTCCTGGGAATGTTGATACAAATTCATTTCTAATCTATTTTAGTAACAAGTTATTATTTCACATACACACACACACACATTCATTTTTCTTCCTCTTTCTAGTGTTGGTTTTGTTAATCAGAATTAAATTTTCGGTTTTAAAACTGCTTTTGCACTGGGAAGAAGATTTTGCTTAGTCATGACAAAAATATCATTTGCAATGATAAAAAAATAAAATTTCTTTCTAAACCTAGAAGTTGTTAAGACCAATTCTTAACCATGTTTTTATAGTTTAAGTGGAATGGATAATGTGGACTCATTATAAAATGCTGTTTTTCCATTATACTCCCATTTTTACATCTGGGTGAAGTGTTTACTTAGGGCAGCTGTTTTTAATTAATGGTCATCCATTACTAACCAGATTTAAATTCATTTAAATTTAGTCATCTAACGTGAATCCATTTGTGAACATGATTTAGCTATAAACCTATTGCAATGACGATTACTACTTATTTCTTCTGATCTATAAAATTCTGAATGATTTCAACTAGTGCTGGAATCATCAATCATGATTGAGAATTAAAAATTTTGAACTTTTTAGCATATCGGAATCTGAAAAATTTTAACCTAATTTCCAATTTCAAAAACGATTCTTTTAATTTTCTCTTTCTTTTTGTTTGTTTTTGTTTTAAAACTTAATTTTCCATTGATAGTACTAATGAATTGATAGTTATTAATTTTAAACTACCAGTAAAATTAAAATTTATGAATCATCCCTCTCCCCAATTGCACACAAATGTATTTTTGTAATATGTGCACACATATCACATGGTTTTTAAAGGTAATTTAAAAATTAAAATATAGAAACAAAAACAATAACTCTATAGCAATATATATAATTTAAAAAGAATTGGAATCAGATTGGTAATTGTTTTGGAATTGGGAATTTAGATTGGAATCAGTAATGGTATTGGAATCAGGAAGAATATTGTAATCATATCATTACTAATGTGAATGCACATAAAACTGTTTTTGATTTCTTAATGCAGTGGTGGTAATGGTAGTGGTGTAGTTATTGGTGTGGATTGTAAACTTTGCACCCATGTTTGAGTTTAGTTTTAGCTATTGCATAAGCTTCACTAGTTCTTTTTTAGAAATGTATAAATCCATCTATCCTCTTTTTATGTAAGTGTTACATAGCAGAGTAAACAGGATTCTCAAGCCTTGGGAAGACAACTAGTTTAAGAGAAGGAATTAACTTTGTGATGGCCGAAGGTTATTGTTTAAGGTAACCCACGATAGTGGTCAGTCACAAATGAAATGATTTTTCCTTATTACAATGATAATTGCTTCTGTAAACACCTTCAACTGTTGTTGATTCACCAGTTCAAATAAGCATAAAGCAGCCACCAAAAACAAAACGGCAGGATTTACTTCTTCACACAATTATATTCATATCAGTAAAAAGTCGGGAATATGTTAAAGAATTTTTTCATTTGTAATTTGCAGAAGTATTTTTTTTGTTTTTGGTTAAGATATTAGCTATAAGTAAAACAGATTTAATAACCAAATATCTTTAATTTATCATTTAATTTGATCATTATTTTCATATATTTAAGTTATAAAGTTATTTTGTATAATGAATGTGGAAATAAAATCATTAAATTTAAATCTTTTAAAGTTTCGAGTCCTGTTCAAATATGTCACCTGAAATATTAAAGATAAAATTAATGAGTATTATTTTTTTATGTACTTATTTCCTGAAGTGACCATTCAGGATACATTCATTCCAAACCATTCATTTTGATTAATTCACTCGAAATTATGTTGAAGAGCTTCTTTTTTTTTTTTTTTTTTTTTTTTTTTACAAATCAATTATTTTGTACTTAGCACTATTTTACAGTGCATTCACATTGATATTTTGATTTTTATTCTTTAACATTTCCTATATTATTTCATAATATCTGTACTTATTTTATTGACTCCAGTATTTAACTTCTTAATAGTTGATACAATTTAAAAGTTTGACTTTTTTATTTTATCTTATTAAGATATTACTTTCTTAAAGATGAAAAGTCACATCAAGTTTTTATATTGATTTAATATATTTTCTTGATAAAATAACCTTCAAATCTGTCATGAAGATAAAAATTTGCATAAACCTTAAACAAAAAAAATCATGGAAAAATATCACTATTTATTCGAAATGGCAAAAAGAATTACAAAGAAATTGTTACCAAGTAAATAATTCCTCGTGTTTGTCTACCGTTTATATTATCTATTCACTTTTCATTTTTATTGTGCTTTTGATTTTTAACTATGCATTTTTTTTTTTTTTAATTTTTTTTACCAAATTATTTTTTTTTTAATTTTTTAAATAGGATTTAATGATATCATTTTGTGGTTAAATTATTAACTGAATCAAATTGTTATAAAACTATAACTAATAAAGGTAATATTTTATCTTCTGTTTATAAAACTATTTCATATAAATAACTTCCAAACCTTCCATTTTTTTTTTTAAATACATGAGAATTTATTTTGAAATGTTTGAGATGAGGATTGACTAAGAATATTAAAGCGAAAAATCAGTTTGTTTTTTTTTGTTTTTTTTTTTTTTTTGACAGAATAAAGGTTTCTGAATTGCTTTAAAATTTCGAAAGGTCACAGAGTATTCTTTGTTTTTGTTTTTTTTACTATTAATAAAAAATTAAAATAGCTCATCTGTTGACAAGGAAACCACTATACATTATGGTAAATTTAATTTATAATTAGATTATTTTTAATAGAATTTTTCAAATTTCATTTTAATATACACTATTGCATGTTTTTGATTTCAATAAATGATCGATTAATAGCAACAAAAAATGTATAAAACATGTAAATGCGAGACACACAGACACACAAGAAATGCTTACTCAATTTCATTTGCATAGAGATAAAGAAAATTTTTGAAAATTGATTTTTTTTTTTTCCCCTTTCCCCAAAATAGTTTTACTATTGAGACGCATATAACTTGGATAAGTATCATTATTGACTAGTTGCATGTTTTTATTGGTCTTCATGGATTACCTACTTGAGGAACTGAAGAATTAAAAAATGATAATAATCATTTCAATTTTGAATACATGAACTTGGAATCTGTTAACTTTGAAAGCTATAGATTATTATTTTAATTTATTCCCATTTATTTAATTCCTACTAGGTCATTGTGACCTTTGTAGTATCTAAAAAAAAAACTGACCTGGATACAAATCCAACATCAAAGATACTTAGCAAATGTCAAATTAAAAATGAAAAAAAGAATAGCCATGAAATGTAATTTGGATTGAGTTGGTTAATTTATATTCTATTCATCAGTGCAAGTTGTTGTTCTATTTCTTAATCAGTTTCACAATATGGAAAGGAACAAAAGTGACTAAGCTACAAAAACCTAGGTCATGTTGACTTTGGATTAAAAAAAAAAAAATCTGTTAAAATTTTTCATTGAATATAAGTAAGGCAAGGCATGATTGTTGAGAAGAAGCAAATCTTGTTGAAATGTTAATATCTTTGAGTTGAAAGCTGTTAAGTGCCTAGTGAAATATTGCCCACTCTAATTGGCTGCTGCCAGCTAGGTGCTTGCTCACTGCAATTTCAAAGTGTGTCATTCATTTGCACATCATTGCATCACCTGCAACGACTTGCAGTAAAAATATGACAATGGTGCTTGTGACACCGGCCACTCAACTGAAACTGGACCAATAGCCTTTGTTTACCCTCCCTCTCTGTTTTTCTCTCTCTCTCTTCATCTCTCTCTTTCTTTCTGTCTCTCTCTCTCTCTTTCTCTCTCTCTCTCTCTCTCTCTCCGCCACTGCTAATGCTGCTTATATTTGTCGCCTCCTCTCCATCCGCCTGCAGCGGGCTGACTAGCTTCCGTAGCAGTGGTAGTACATATCAGTAGCCTCTGTATTTTTTGCTGGCAAGCCATCGCTACATTGCATTGCACATGGGCTTGCCACTTTGCTGGGAACTTCACACATGCTTAGAAAACTCGCTCTACTGTCCTACCGCTTCTTTCACTAATGAGACTTTCTACCTTTCTATTTTAATTTTAAAATTGGCCATTACTACATATTTCATACATTAGTTTTATATCTTTCTTCATAAAAACAAAAACAATTCCCTTAATGTTTCGTTTAGTTCCAATGTTCATATTATCATTTTAAAATAATCTTAAATTCAATTTGAATTATTTTAGTATTCTCATTTGTTTTTCAGTCTATTAAATAATAAAAAAAATATAGTGAAGATTAAGAAAAAAGATGTATAAATAGTAATAACTTGTTATTTTTGGTAATACTTTTATTTAAATATTTTGAACATGTAAACATTACAAAAAAAATCTTCTTTCTTTTTTTTTTCGATATTTCCATTGTTTAAGTTGACTGTTATATTTTTCTGATAAGTTAAAATTTTAATTCTCTTTACATTAAAATACACTAAAAAAATGTTTTTTTTTTTTTAGTTTTCAAATACATTAAAGTTTGTTTGTCTATAACTTATCTCTCTCTCCTATCCCATATAATAACATTCTTGAGAGCCATAAATCTTATAAGGCTAGTAATATACATATTTTTTTAGAAAACTTACGAATGTTTTCCTTCCTTTTTAAAGACTTACATCAATGAGTTGCAATCAGTTTAGGATGGTTTTTATCTTACCTATAGGTAAAATACCTTTATAGTCATAAGTCATATATATATCTTTTCATAAGGTTATTATTTGATTATAACTGCTGCTGTTATTTCTTAAATTCCTAAAACTATGTTGATTTCTTCGCAATTAATGTTATATTTTTTGCACATCATTATTTAAAAACAATTATACCATTTTCTGACAATGTGATAATATTGAATCAATTGTCTTTTACCTGTTTTGTATGAAATTAATTGAATCGTTTGGGGAATTTATATTTTTGTAGTCCTCTTGCTTTCAAACTTTTAACACTTTTATTTTACAAGAAATACTCTCTGATATTTCAACTCCCTTCTTATATATATATATATATATAATATATATATATATATATATATATATATATATAGGCTTTAAACATTATTTCGGTTAGTAAGAATTTATGTAATTTCCCTTCACAAAAACAATTACAATGACGGGTCAGTGCTTAATATATTCTGTTTATTTAATTTTTTGTTTATATTAGAAATCACATCTTTTCTTATCTGGAGACAGCTTTAAATTTTGAATTGCCTTTAAATGCAGATATATCATCAGTTAAACTCATATATATATATATATATATATATATATATATATATATATATATATATATATATATATATATATATATATATATCCAGACACTGTTTTGTCATATCATGCCACTTCAGTGTTGCTAGACATAAGTGTTTTCATCCTGACATTTCAAACTGGAAGTGTTGATTGCAAT
Source organism: Euprymna scolopes (assembly GCF_053919585.1). Classification (NCBI taxonomy): domain Eukaryota; kingdom Metazoa; phylum Mollusca; class Cephalopoda; order Sepiida; family Sepiolidae; genus Euprymna; species Euprymna scolopes. The sequence continues at coordinate 27,224,268 of NC_136505.1, read as the reverse complement.
TAAACTTTATCTTTAATTGAAAAAAAATAAAATAAAATAAAATAGATATTTTCACTTGTCAACTTTTCAAAGAAATAATGTCAAATTAATTTGCATAAAAAAAAATCTTAAGTGACGCTTAAGAGTTCTGCTTGAGAAATACCAACATGTTAGTTAAATTTAAACACAAAACCAAATTTCCTTTATTTTTTTAATGACAATAACCTAAAAATACTAGGGTGAAAAGATTGGGCAATTTTAATTATTCTAAAACAGTCCTTACAAAAGATCTGTGTACATTCCTCATTATTTCTGTATATAAATACAATTGTACAGTCTTTTTTTTTTTTTTTTTTTTTTACTAAAAATATATTTGTATGATTTTTTAATTTTACACTGTAAAGTAACTCTTCTTTTCTCTCTATCATTAAAATTGTGTATAATAGAGATGTTTAAAAAAAAAAAATGCCAAGGCCCATTACGAATATAGGCTGCTACTTTGTACGCAGGAGCCTTGTACACAAACAATTAAGCTACTGCACAATTTACATTTTAAAAACAAAAAATCAAGTTACAAAAAAAAAAAGAAAAACGCGTTCAATTATTTATATTAGTCAGAATTAAATGCAAATTACTTTCAGCTTGTTTTCTTTCTTTAATGTTTTAAAAAATTTGAATGGACGGAAGTCTTTATAGCAGACTTAAACAATTTCATCAGCATTTCAATGTCTTATCATCCCAAACAGTTATGCTGCCTGCTTTTTTTTTTTTTTAACTCTGATGACTCATTCTTTGGAAATGCCATTTGTCTAGCAGAAAACAGCACACTTTTCCCCTCTGTTATTGATAATTGAACCTTCTTTTAAAACACAATCCACACTCCCCCAACACCAATATTGAATATTTATACTCTAAATAAAACTGCTGACAATTTTCACTCAGCTGTGCCTGATTCAATTATATATCTACCATCACACCTATTGCCTTTTTCATTTCAGTGTTTACACATGAAATAATTAGCATATACTTATTTCATATTTAATTAACATTATTTAATATTTTTAGTATGGCTAAATACCAATTTTATTTCTTTTGCATCAAAATCAGTTGATTTCTGGGTTGTTGTTATTTTCTTAATAAGAATGTTTATATTCTAAGTCATAAAGAAATGCAGTTAATGTTCACAAAAGTTTAATATGTGTATTCATTTTTAAAAGAAATGTTTTTTTCTCTTCCAAGTTTTTGCACACACAAGAAACAATCTTTTTATAATAATTGATTGATGTCCAGACTAGAAAAGGTATCAGTAAAATAGTAATTCATAAATCATTGTATATAATGAATCATATAGAATAGGTAATATTTTCCTACTAAAAACCGGGTAATTTTCCATAAACCGTTTTGTTTGTCCAGACGATGTTTTGCATCTGTGTTCTATTTTTATCTTAGCCAAAGTCAAACATTGTTTAAAAAAGGTAGAAACATTAAAATTCAAAAGTTTTCTCTTTTTTTTTTCTCTATTCTTGGCCAAGAAGTGTTTTCCAGAAAGCTTTCAAAATCAATGTCACCATCAGAACATTAAAGTTTCAGACAACATTTTTTCAATTTTCAATTTTGAACGTCTACACAGTATTCAAAAAAATATTTTTAATTTGTCTGACAATTTTTTCTTCTGTAGTTATATCTAAACAAAACAAAATATTTTGTTTAAAAAAAAAAATGTAAACAAAAATTTCTTATATTTTTTTCTGCAACAACATTATTTTTAGTTAGATTTCCTTTTTTCTGTCCTATAAAAAACTGACATGGACAATAAAATTATCTATCGATTATTTTCGGGATTCCCTGTTGATAGTCAAGACATCTCATCTTTTCTTCCGAAAGCGAAAAATTAATATTGTCTTCTGTTGTACTTTTAGTGTACTTTTAATAGATTGATTAGTTATTTAAAAGCCTTCAATAAAAATAAATGACACAAAAAAGGTAACTTGCTTTCTTATAAGTTGATTATTAGAAATGTATAATTATTTTTTGAGAAAAGGTCATTTCCACATTTCATCTGTAAATGTTTTGTATTAGCAAGCTTTGCTCTTTTACTTAATGTTGACAAAGAATTCAGATTATGAGTTTTAACCAGCACAGAGTATTCTTATTACTTTGTGTATATTCTGGAATAAGTTTTAGAAAATTTCTTTATCTCATTAGTTATGGCTTGTCTATATATTTTAGTAACTTAAATACATTTTCAGAAAAAAAGTTCTGACAACTTCTAAACTTTTTTCTTAATGACAGATAATACATTAATGATACAGCTTTATGAAATAACTTCATCGATTGCCCTATTTTTGTTTTAAGATTTTATTTATTATTTATCGAAAAGAAAACTCCCCACCCCCTCCTCATTATTGACTTCAACTTCAGGATAATTGACTAGAATTTAATTATTGCATTAAAAATAAATTATAAAAAGTTCATATTTTATTTTAGACTCTATCAGATAATTTGTACCCCCCATCTCTCTCTCTCTCTCTCTCTCTCTCTCTCTCTCTCTCTCTCTCTCTCTCTCTCTCACACACACACACATATATAATGCATGAATTATAAGTAAATAAGACTTGTTTAATTTACTTATTATAGTTAATACTCAATTAATATTGCCTCAATTCTCATTTGTATTTAATTTTTGTTATGAATTTGAATTAATATTTCAATCTAACTAGCCAATATTGTATCTCCCAGATTATACATATGTTTCATTTCTTAATATAAATATAGTGTATACTATATCCATTTTACTTGTCTTTATTCTAAAACGACACTGACACGACACTTTTTATAGATTAAATGAATTAAAATAAAATGCAATATATATTCTCAAATAATTTCTTTCTTTAAAAAAAATAAATAAAAATAAACCAAAAAATGGATATTTTTAGATGGGCCCTAATCCTATCTTAATGCATTTCGAATTTTGATTCTTATTGAAATTCTAAAGTACCCACATAAACACATTCTGAGATTGCATGCTCCTGAAGAACTTTTAGTTTATTTTTGTTTTCCTACTTTCTTTTTTTTTTTATAATCCTACTTTAAATGTTTTTCAATCCATGTCTACTTGTGCATACACAAAGAAAAGTTTGTTACCAGCATTAACATCAGCAGAATTTCTTAAGAAATATTGCAAAAACTAAATCTATCTCAATTTTATATTTGTTTCCTAATAGAGTAATCAAATTTTAGAACAAATTACATAAAACATGAATATATAACATTTAAGAATATACTGGATGAATTCAGTAATAATAATAGAATGAATTTACAATAACCTATCTGATAAAATATTTAATAGAATTTCATCTTTACATTAAATAGTTTGGGAGATTGTAGACATGTATTTTTATTTTTGGTATTCAACGTTGAAATAGTATAAGAATTGTGAATTTTTAAAAAATATATCTAGTAATAATATTCCCAGACCTTTGCATTTCCATTTTATGTATTCCTTTTTTAATCATTTTATAAAGTAAGCACAGACTCAATTTTTTTTAAGTCTTATTTTTTTTTGATAAAAATGTCTCCTCAGTGTGCATTAAAGCTTATTGTATTCAAGTTGAAAAAAAAAAAAAGAAAAAAATGATCCCTGACTGTCCTATATTTCCTTTCTCATCATACAAGGCTAGTTCATATTTATTTTTTATTTAATTAAACCATCTGCTATTTCATTGTGCTTTCTAGCAAATCCCTTAGCCATCTTAGAGTATGTAGCTCCATATTTTTTAATTAAGGCTTTCTATTGATTTAATGCTAGTTGACAGTTGCACATAGTTCTTTCCTTATGCGTACGTTGAGGGAGACCTGATTTGACGAGTGTCTGCTGAAATTAGAAGAAATTTCATTTTCTCTTAGAATCTTGTCAATTTTACATCATTGCAGCACATATTTGATGAGATGCATTTATATAAGTGCATATTGTTTTAGTGGTGGGTAGAGGAGCATTCTTTTTTTTTTTTTTTCACAGTCTCTTTAGTGATACAGCATATTAAAATTGCCTTTATATGCGGATGCATAGCTAGAATTAAACAAAAATTATGTTACATTTAAAAAAAAAAACAAAAAAGAAAAACAATATACATTTTTAAAATTCATTAAATCCATATGGTTTGCAATGAAAATATTATTTAAACGTCACAGGCTGATGAATGAACAAAGATGTGTATGAATGCATCTAAAATGTGACAGACCCTAAAATTTGGTATTTTAAACTTCAACCTGACAGACTGGCTTACACATGTTTTTAGACACACATGAACACATCCAAAGAATGAAATAGGTATGTCTGAATAGCTATTTTCACATGACAACTTTTTATAATAATAAAGTCGTCATGTATAAATAGCTGTTCAGGAATACCTATTTTATTTTTAATCTATATTCTATTTCTCTTAGTTAGTCTGTCTGTCCATTCCACTTTTTTCTCAGAAACTACTGAGCAGATCTGTCTGAAATTTTGTATGGACCTTTTTCATGACAAGGTGCAGCGAACTAAGTATTATGGTACATGTTTGATGCACTATTAGATTAATAGGGATTAGTATTTGATCCAAAATTGAGTACAAATTTAACCATATTCAAATATCAGTTTGGCGTAAACACTCATTCTAAGTTAACAGACGATAACTTTTGCCTGATTTTAAGACTAAAAAGTCTAACTAAAAAATATTTTTTTAACTATTAAAATGTATCTTTATATAAAGTCAAATATACCATGTTTTACTTTTTTACTGCTTTCATCCCTTAGCAATGTATTTTAGTTCTGAAATATTTTAATTTATTTTCTATGTATGATTTTTTTTTTAAATCTATTCATATCAGCTTATATTCTGAATAAAGTCTTTAAATGCATTTCTATTTTATTGAATACTAACTATTTACTGTTTTTTTTTAATCACATTTAATTATGCACATTATTTTTCTACATTTAAAATCCAGTTTCTCAATAAATACGGTCTACTCAAGTCCTTTGTTTTGTGCTACTTGTAAGCAGGAATAATTAATATTGTTTAATAAATTCTGATATCTTCTAACTGGGTTAATTTTTCATTGTTTTTGTTGAAAAAGTCTTGCCGATTGCTTCAAAAAGGCCAATGAGATGAGTGCATTTCAATTAGACACAATAAATGTTGATTAGTGTCACACAACCCCCACCCCACCCCAGCTCACTTACACTCAGCTGCTATGGCAAGTTTCTCTTCATCATTATTGATAGATTATTTAATATTATCAGATGTTATTGTTTTTAAACACAAATATTACATTTTTTTTTAATTTTATGATTTATCATTATTTTCATTTTACTTTGTTTTAGACATTACAATTTGTGTTTAAGGCAATATATTACAGTTATGACAAAATTTATTGGTGATAATTTAACATTATATATATATATATATATATATATATATATATATATATAATGTTTGTGCATATTTGTAGCATTTTTAAGCAAATATTAAAAATAAATCGTTTGCTTAATTATAACTTTTTTGTATTAAAATAAAAAACATGTTTCACATATAATATATATACACACACACACACGCTTCTCTGAGAATCATGTGTTTGCATCATTTGTTTTATTTAGTCATTATTTTTCTTGCTAGACAGGCCATTTTCAAAATATCAAAAACTCTTTAGCTTTTATTTCTTTACTTGTCCCTTATCTTTTTAAATGTGCCAATTATTTGTGATAAATATATCTCCGGCAGACTCCATTAATTCTCTTTGTTATTCCATCAATCTATTTGGCTTCAAAGTGGGTGCAAAAGTTCCTTCTTCAAAATCTTTATTAAAAAGAAAAAATATTCTTGTAATTCTCTTTCTCAATTATCTTTCCCTATTCCAGATATGAAAAGATTTTTCTTTACATCGTTAGATTAGAGTTTATAATATCTATTTATATTCATTTAGATAGTGCTTTTTCTTTCTTTTTGAAGAGCCTTTTTATATTAGTTTAATAATTTGATTTATTTGCTTTAATCTATTTCAGAAAATTATCTTTTTTTTGGCTGGGTGTCAAAACGGTTTGTTTATCAATTCTTAAACATTAATAAACAAAATATTCTATTTTTCTAAACATTAATAAACAAAATATTCTATTTTGTTTATTACTAGTGAGACTCGTATTCTGGTGTTGCCTGGGAAAAATGAGGGAACCAAAACAAACTCCTGGTCCTATCTCATGTTACTATTTTTAGTCATTTATTTCACTTTCAATAAATATCAATTTTCAAGTTATAAGTAAAAGAAAGTATGTTTTATTTACTGTTTATGGTTTTCAGTATAAACACATACCCTCACAATTTTACTTTTAAAAAAATAACTAAAAAAATATAAATGAAAATTGTATTTTATGAAATGAATTTCTCTTTCCATTAATTGAATCAAGTTGTTTACGAATGAACTGAAATGCATTATGATAGAATTTAATGTTGTAATAAAATTATTTTGTTAATTTATCGACTGCTGGGTATGCAGTCAATGTTAATGCAACGTTAGCCTTAAATTATATAAAATATATTTAAAAAAAATAAAAGAAAGTAAGTGATTGCTTTCTATTGGGTTAGCATGAGATTTGAAATAAATCTCAATCACAATAAATAAAGTGCTATTTATATTTTTGATACATGGTGAATTTGATGCCGAGAAAAAAAGAAAGAAAAAGAATAAATTGCAACTTGATTTTTTTTTTCAGTGATTTTTGTTTTGGTTTGGTTAATGGTAGTAAAAAGTAATCATAATAACACATGATTATGTGTTTATGAATACACATGTGGTATGCATAGCATTTGAATAAAATCAAATCAAAAAGTATCTGTTATAATTGTTTATTGAATTTTGGATGAAATTGTCATTCTGTGAATGTATGAAAATGTCGACATAGATATAGAACTAACTGCTTAATACTTTTCATGTATCTGCTAGTGTTATAAAAAGAATTGTTTTTAATTTAACAAACCAGATTTAAAAACTTAAGTTAATGAAAATAAAACAAATCTGATGTCTGTATTAATTAAATTATAGTGATTACTTACTCAGTATATTATGGCATCATTTGCAATTTTCAATGTTAACAAACATTGACTATCCAATGAAAAATGATGTTGAATTTTGGGAAGTATAATTTACTGAAAGTAGTATTAACTGGGATATAATATGTAATCGATGAAAATGATTGTAATTAAAATGTTTTGTAAAGAACACAATTGGAAATTTTCTGTAGTGCACTGGCTATTAAGAATGAAATATTGATTTTATTGAACATAAGCTATCATGGTATATTTTGGAGAATCTGACAAAGTTAATTTTATATATTGAATTAATTTTATATATTGAATTCAGGATTTATATAGATTTTTTTTAAATATCTATATATATTAACAATGTAAACTGAGATAGAAAATATTTCATCCATTAAAGAATGTGTTATTAATTGGAATTTACAAATGACAAAAAATAAAAATTAATGGGCATTATTTCTGCACAAAAAGAAACGAAATTGATAATGCAACAAAATGATCTGACCAAGTTCAAATGTTTACTGTGTTTAATTTTACACTAATACTGTTGTAAAAGGTTTGAGCTCTCCTCACTCGACTATAAATAAAATAGTAACTTACTTTCAGTTAATCATAACAAATTGTTTATAATAGGTAATATGCTTTGATATAAAATAGCTACTCCATTTTTTGTTGTTTCTCTGTCGTTTATTATTTTATTTACGTTAGGAAAGGTATGAAGCAATTAGACAAATTGATGTATGGATAGGTGGATGGAAAATTATTTTCCTTTTTTTTTTTTTTTTTGTATTTATTTTAACCATAGCTATTCACCTCTTCCTTCCCAGCATGGCCTCTCAAGAAAAATAGTTACATTATTTACACCCTATACTTGAAAATTATTTGTTTCCAGAAATAATTTTTTCATCAGTACACATGTTCACAGCTCTTCACCTTTTTTAGAATGATGCCAATATTTGTCATTTGAATTTTCTGTTTGTAAATAACTATTAAATGCATGCATCAGTAATTTAATATTCATGAATTATTTAGGAAAAACCGTAAACTATTTTTTACAGTAATATTTTGTTTTATTTATTGCTGATGATAGTAATACAGATAATGATAAACTAAAAACAAAAGAACTACATGATGTTATTTCTCGAACAAAACTCTTTGATATCACTTGAACATTTCAGGTGAGAAGGTCTTTAAATTATTTTGATGTTATTTCTTTGAAAAGTTGTTAAGATAGCGGTTCAGGAATATATATATATATATATATATATATATATATATATATATATATATATATATATATATACACAGATATATATATATAGAGAGAGGATCATTTATCGGCTTATATACGAGATAAGAACTCTTATAGTGTATCTGCTTACAAAGGCAATTTTCAAATGTGTCGCTAAAAAGTGTTCATATCCTTAAATATTGTTCTGGATTCCTTTCTTCATTAAATGTTTATAAAATGTAATTCTTTTTATAAGACATGTTGTAAGCTTGCTCTTACAATTTAATCTAAAATAATTTATCAGAAGGAATTTGAATGATATAGATCCATTAAAATTAATTTTTGAAAGAAGACATTTTATTTGATTAAATTTCTATTTTTTTTTTCTTCAATATTTGTGTCTATTATCCTTTTTTTATCGTAAAAATGTACGAACTGTGTTTTTGTCAGGACACAAAACATTTCTCTCTGTATTATGTTTTCATATTGATTGTTTTCGTTAATCTATTATCAACTTAAAACAAACTCCACTTTAATCATATTGATCATTGTTAAATTGTTTTCTATAGTTTTTCATTGTATATCACTAGTGTGTTTGGTATTTTATGCAATTCAATTTCCCTCTCTCATTTGTCAAAAACCTTGCCCCAGTTTTCTTGATGGAATCCCCTTGGTATCCTCTTTCAAGGTGCTCCTCCTCCTCCCTGACTTCCCCCAATTCGTCTCCCACTGAATCGCCACAGTTTCCTTCCTTTTTCCTTCCTTCCACTTTAACTACATGCAGCTGTGCTTTCTTCCAACTCTTACCTTCATCTCTCTCTTTCTCTCGCACCAGCCCCCACTTGGTGTGTGCTTAAAAACATGCAATCTAGTCAGAGCAGCCACCAACAGGCCTTGTCACTACTAATTTTAGCATCTTTATGTAATTCATGATGGATCACCCCCTACACATTTCTTTCTTTTTCCAGTGCCTGATGACTTGTTGAATACAAACCGTTTTCTACACTGTCCCGTATACGTTGTCGTCCAACCCAAAACCAGTCATTGCACAATCCAAAGCAGATATCATTCTACACACTTCTTGATTATAAAGAAAACTTATGCACATGATAGTGTTTTTTATTTATAATACTTCTTAATCAATAATCCTATTTTAATTTCTTAGGAATAAAAGCAAGTAAAAAAAAAACGCAATTTCATCGAATATATAATAGGAATATACATATACAAATTTTCTTAAATATGTCATCATATAAACTCTAAAAATGTCTGGAGTTCATTCTATCACCATTTATTTCTGAATTCATCCAATTTATTCTTAAATGTATGTTATTTATAATTTGATTAATTTAATCATGTAAAAAATAAATTAGAAAAAATATTTGTAACCGTTTTAAATTTAGAATGCATTTTAATTTAAATTTATTAAAAGAACAATTTTGGAAAATAAATTTACATCTATAATAATACATGTGAATATGTTAACGACTTTTAAGTTATTAAACTTAGGTGCACAGAATTTGTTAGAAATGATTCCTTAGATTTGATGTCACAATCTGAAGAAACCTTAAAAAAAAAAAAAAAAACTCTGGACTCACCGTATGTATTAGTTAAAGCATGTATTCTGTAATTGAAGTGACTAAGGTTGCATATAATCTTTTTTTATAATGTGGTTAGGAAAAAATGTTTAACTAAAATTACATATAATTGTGCAGAATACCTAAATGTGACCAAGTTTGAATCATTTTAAGCCCTCCTCCTCAATGATGAATTAACTACACAAAACCAAAAATGTTCTAAACCTATAGCTGAGTTCTATTTTTACAGTTTTCGTTATAGCGATTGATGTTTTTGATTGCTTTGAAATCTGTTCATGCCCAACTTCCTTCTTAGTAATATAACTAGTATGTAGTTATATTTGTGAATTTCATTTGAACAAGAATTGTTTGATTTTAAAAACTTGACAAGCTGATGTTGGTTGAGATGATTCAGACTACAGAAAGAGTCAAATACATCCTAAGATGAACTACTGTTGCCATATCTGGGGTGGAACTTATAAGAATATCCTTTCTTGCTTTAACAGAGTGCAAAACCATCTTCAAAACTTAGTGTGTGAAAAACTTTTCGTCTCCCTACTTTTTCTATCTCACAAAAGAGATGTTGCGAGTCTGTCTCTACTCTGCCATTACTTTCCTGCTAGCTACTCAACTGAACTCCAGTCTACGCCCCCCCCCCCCCCCGTAAAACATTTGCAACAACTACTCATCTACTTACAAAAATTGTCAGCAACTTCCCTCATTCTCTTATGCCTAAAAGTAAACGAAAATTCCATGAGCAGAGTTTCTTTCCTAGAACTGTCCGTCTGTGGAATATAATCCCATGAGGTTGCTTCCAGCTGATTACAGCATGGTTGTCTTCAAATTAAATGTGAATAAGTTCCTGCTGAGCCATCCTCTATGATGAAATAGCTAACCCAAGTTTCACCATTAATGATCTGATCATGTTGGCTCACCATTTACCTTACACTTAACCCTTACCCTAGAGCGACCTCTGAACTTGATAAGTGGTTACCCCCCCCCACCAAGTAAAATGAAATAAAAGTAAAATGAAGAAAGTTCACCTGAACTCGGCTCTCATCTCAACTCAGTGACTCTTCATATTGGTCTTCAAAGTTTGCTATTTATTTGCCTATTTGAATTTTTTTTTTTTCAAACATTCTATAACCTTTATTAATGATAAAAAATTAGAAAGGTAGTATCACTTAAACACAAATGCATGAAAAAGACATTTTACATAAAAAGGTAATCATTTTAGTTCAAGTTGAAATGCTTTTTACCTTTAAAGTTTTTTCTCATGCTATCTCTCTAGTGACGGCTACATTTTGTTTATTCATCAATTTGGATTTGATTGTTGGACATATTCACAAGTATTGTCAAAGTTTTATTATCATTAAATATGTTTTAATAAACATGTTTTAGATTTTTTCTACAAATGTTTACATCTATTATTCATAGTATGACTTGAACCTGTTTCTCAATAAATGACATCCTTGTGTATAGTATCTTTTCTGTTTGAAATATTTCTCCATATGAACTATAAAACTAAAACAAATATATTCAAAATGAAGAAAAGATGAAGGAGGGGGCAATCAAAATATAGTCGAACATTGCCAAATGATTTTTTTTAAATTCAAAGTCCCTCAGTTTTTTTTTTTTTGTTTTTTTTTCAGCTGAGTAACTATTTCAGAAAATGTCTGAAATACCTCCTCATCTGCACTTTTGTCTTTAAGTTGCATTCAAAATTTCAGCAAAAACAAATCACGTTTATTTGCATCAATTCTCTTAGTGTTTTAAGAGGGATACTATGAAATACACTAGGAAATAAAGTATACATTAAAAAAAAAAACCCTGAAAATTATTAAAACCTTCATTCGTGCTTATACATTTGTTTTCTTTCATTATATAATACAGACATTTATTATGAGTTCAGCAATCTATACTCCTATGAATTTGGGGTTTTTTAATATTCATATTAAAAATACTTTTTTCTATTTATTTAAAAAAAAATACAACTTTGTTATAGATAGGTCGTGGAATTGCATTCGTCTGCAAAAGATCTAGCTAATTTGTATATTCTTTTAAACATTCATTTTAATTAATTTCCTTTTTTTTTTTTTTTCGTTTTTCTTCTGGGATGATAATCTTTCGTTAACTATTACGTGTAATTATGTTCATGCAGATATTCTACATAATTTGTACTTGCGTAATATTTGTGTAAAAAGATTACAGTAAACACAAATCTCCTATATATATTTGTGTATATATTTGTGTATGCGTATATATATATTTGTTTAAAAATTTTGCCTACCAAACTCTTCTGTCAGTTTTTGGTCTACAGACACGAAATCTTATATGGAGAGTGTTTGAACCCATGTGAAACTTTATATTTGGGTATTAACTGGGGAAAATAGTTGCAAAAGTGAAAATTTAAAAAAAAAATGGAATTTGCCAAGTGAAAGTCGAACGATGGCATTACGAATATGCATGTGTAACGTAATAGCTATTGGTTCAAGTTTTAATTTTTAGCCTTGCAGCAAACATGTCTTCATAGCTCAGGCATTAACATCAAAGGAAAAAGTAAATCGTAAGCTAAACATTTTGGTTTCAATTTTCGGTGGTGGTGCACGAGTTATTTTTTTTTTTTTTTTAACTTTTAAAATCATTACTATATATTGGGTTCAATATAATAAAAAATATGAAATCTACATTAATCAAAATATCATATTTAAGCATATTTTATAACCGGGCAATGCTGGTCGGCCTGCTAGTATTATTCTATATTAAGAAGTGTGTGCATTTTCATGATAATGTTGTGAAAACATTTGAATCGACATTAAAAACAATATTCTTATCCTTCTGATATATGCATAAAGTGTATATCTATATAATTTGTGTATTCTAAGTGAAAACACATTCTATGATAAATGTTCAAAAGTTAAATAATAAGTAGACTGTAACTGGTTAATAAAATAGTTAGCTAATGTTTTTATATAGGTAGAAGAATATAAGATAATGTAAAGATTTGTTTCATAAACGAATCATTTACAAGTTCAACAGAAAAAAGAAATTATGACTATATATAATGAGCTATTATTTAATTAGATACAAGGATTTTATTGTATTTCTTTGAACGAAAATGTGGAGTCATAATTTTCAGAAATATTAACTTAAATGAACTGTTATTTGTGAACAGCAAGATTACAAATAAATTCAATGAGCATAACAATGAATTTTGATAAAGATTTTTTTCTGTTTTTAAGAAAATATTTTTTGAACAAGTCAAAAAGTGGATATCGTCAGAAAAGTGTTTTTCACATAAAAAAAAAATACTCTTTTTTGAAACTTGCTCACAAAATTTTTACATGTTCGTTTTTCTCTCTTTAAAATGAAAGATTTTTTTGATTTTTTTCATAGTTTATTAATATGGAAAAATATAATAAAGTAATACCAAACCGAAAAGTATAATTGACACCTTCAAATCTATTGATGCAATGGATTTATTTTTGGTGAGCCTGCTAACTTTCGCCCTCATCCCCTATTTTGGCCATTAATCCTTGCATTCCATATGAAATGTTTTTGACAAAGGATGAGGGAGAATTGCAGTTTTCTATGTCTGCTGTTTTGAGTGGCTTGTGTGTGCATAGTTTAAATCTTTTCTTAGCATTCATGATTCAGCTGTCAATCTAGCCATCTTAAGTAGATTTTTAGCCTTGATAAATGGTAATGCATTTGAATAAAAAAAGTTTATCATTTTTCTCTCTGCTAATTCTGAAAATTAGTCTTTATACTAAAATTAAGAAAAGAAACACAGATTAAACATCTGGTTTATGTTCATAATATTTTGAAAAATTAAATATTGTGGTAAAATATTTGTATAAAGATTTTAATGAATAATATGTCACACTTTTACAAAATAGATTTCCATAAGAATGGATGCTTATTTAATATTGGGCAAAGATGTAATTCATTTCCGTTTTCTGTTTAGCTTCAGAAACAAGGGTTATATTGTATTCGAGTTACACAAGCAAATGTGTTAATTATCAACCTGCAAAATGTAGACTGGTCGTTCACCCTCTTCTTTTTTTTTTGTCTTCTTCCCTAGTTCAGATCTCCTACTGAAGAGTTTAGAGTCGATACTGCCGTTTTACCTGAAATGATTATCTAGGTCTATGTCAATTTGATCCCCTTTTCACACCTTTCACTTGTACAGCTAAGTATTACAAGTATATTTGGCAAATGCAACATATGTCACCGGCACTATAAAACCAGCTGAGCTTTTTTTCCTTTTTAATTTAAATTTTTTTTTCAAAAAGAAAAAAACAACAGATTTAAATTAATTTTCGATTTACTCCCCCCCCCCACACCCCTTTCATTGAGCTTACCTCTTGAGAACTGCAGATTATAGGTAGACATGGCAGGCATGGAAATGACATTCTCTGCACTTGTCCTACAATATTAAGCTACGCATGCACACACATACATGCACACACATTTACATGTGGTCATTTTAAGACTAGAATTTTTATGGAAATACAATGGAGCTTTGGAGAATTGCCAATGGAAAGATACTGATTCAATTTAACATCCCCACACAACCTGCTAATGAAGTTAGGTAAGCTTTCTTCAACTCACTGAAGAAGACTGCCATCTAATTTACATGATCTTCAAATTGGCAAGTCTCTGCAAATCTGTCTGAAAAGAGTAAAGCCCATCTTATTTAATGGCTATAGAAAATATGCTGTCACCATAGCAACAGGAATTCGCATAACACAAACCAAAAATTATTGCATTCTCAGAAAATTTAGGGGTCAAATAAAAAATATCAAAAAGTCTATTTTTTTATTCGTGCTATGTGATGCTCTGTATTAATTTCATTCTATTTGTACATTATATACGCACATAGAAAATGATGCATGGTTAAGCATTGCATTTTATTCACATGCATATGCACATGCATGTCTGTGTGTGTGTGTGTGTGTGTGTGTGTGTGTGTGTGTGTCTCTCTCTCTCTCTCTCTCTCTATATATATATATATATATATATATATATATATAATTTTTTAAATTTATTTTAGAAAATATATTTTGTTGATTGAAAACTGAATTTTGTAAGGTGTACCTCTTTATTTTAGCTGTTCTTCCGTTGGGAATTTCAGAAATCCCAGTGTAGATGCTTCTGATCTGTATAGATATGAACTGCCTATAAATTCCATATGGGAACAAAAGATTTTTGAAGCACCTAGTACTTACATTTATTGAAATAAGAAAAAGTGAATAAATTTTGCAATTTTATGAACATTAATATCAAAAGAAAGTGAATTTAAATTCTTGGTGTTTCATTTTAGTGTTATATTTTTGTGAAATGATAAGGAATTTCTTGAACAACAACAACAACAACAACAACAACAAAAAAGAAAATTTATGCATAAAAAAATTGAAAAACTGTAGACAAAGGTCTGTTTAATTTTTATAAATGAATATCACATTTTTTATGTTTTAAATATATTAATAAAATGTTGACA
The DNA here is from genome assembly GCF_053919585.1 of Euprymna scolopes. Taxonomy (NCBI): domain Eukaryota; kingdom Metazoa; phylum Mollusca; class Cephalopoda; order Sepiida; family Sepiolidae; genus Euprymna; species Euprymna scolopes. The sequence goes on along the minus strand of NC_136505.1, from coordinate 27,208,902 downwards.
TAAACTAGTTCCAAAAATCAAATAGTCAGTTAATTACAAGAAGTGAACAATTAAATACAGGACTAATCTCCTCATAGTCATTAAAGCTGTGTACGTCATCTATACTATTTTAACATTTTTCTTTTGTAACATTTCTATGCTTATTCTATGCTTTGTCTTTTTTTTTTTTTAATTGATATTAAACCGTTTTCATTTTGTTTTCTATTTTGTGTTTAGTATCTTTCTTTTTATATATGACCTTCATGTGGGAAGGGAGTATCTCATTGGCTGTTCTTGGTTAAAGCTGGATACTTTTTATCTTGGATGGGTTGAGGAAAACAACAATAATTTTACTTAAAATATATTTTATTAATGTTAATTATAGATGGATCCCTTTCTCCTTAAAAAACCTTACCTAGCAGGAATATTATAGTATTATGTTTGTTCATTAACTTTTCGATTGTAACTGATATCTCGCCTCAAATCCTTTCTATGTCACATGATTAAATGAACTAATCAGATCTCTACCCTAATTGATGAGGTTGTATCTGAGTCTGAAGCTCAAGCCTATCAAGTGTACCTATAGTAACCTTACATAAACTGTATCTACATTCAACTTCAAAAGTTTATTGTTAACATATATTCTTTCTATGCTTATTCTATGTTTGTTTATCGATTGATATTAAACTGTTTTCATTTTGTTTTCTATTTGCATTTACTACGTTTATTAGATACCCTTGATGTAGAAGAGATAGAAGAGGGGACATGCATCTTGTCTACCTCCCAGGATTGTAGCAGTCATCGGGATATTTTATCTTGAATGAGTTATTTCTAATCATAAAATATTTATATTATATGGATTCGATAATAAGTCTGTATTGTCAATTATCTTGTTTCTATGGCATATCAACCCTTTGAAGGCTACTTAATGTGGATACGCATATAAAGAGCCAATTTTCTATTGATTCTATTGTTATAAACAAAATTAATTATAGTCTTTTTAAATGCTATAGATAGACAATCATACTCGGTTAACACCTGATTAATTAAGTACATTTCATTTATCTAGTTCCTTTTCCTCTGTATAATTTTGTGAAACAAAAAAGTTTGGATATATATATTCTGTATCTTAAAGGCCACAGAAGTGATATTAAATTCAAATTTCTGGATACATTTTTTTTTTTTTTTTATCTCGGATGGGTTGAAGAGGAAAACAGCAATTTCTTTCATTATAAAGAATTAAATTTATAACCTAATTATTTATATATAAAATGTATATTCACTTCTGTGTATTTCCATACATTTTTCCATAGAACTGAAATATTTTACATTCAAAGAATTCTTTAAAAATCAGAATAGATTATAATCCAAAAATGCATTATCTGCTATATACAGTTGAAAAGTAAATATTTCCTATTCAAGTTGTGACATTGATCTAGTTGTAACGTATACTTTTCTCAATTGCCAGATTTTATTTAGTTTAACTGGTATCAGTACTTGTTAGAATCGATTTCTTAGGTCACACACTGAGGCTCCTAATAGAGTATACTATTTCGATGGCACACACATATTATATATATATATATATATATATATATATATATATATCCAACATGTATCTTTGTATGAAAATCAAGCTTACGATTGCTAGTACTTCACTTAAAACTCACGATTGTTTGTTTGTATTGTGTAGTGTTATTTTTTCATCTGTCATAGTATAGAAAAAATGAAACATTAAATAGACATACAGGATTGTTCATTGGTTTTTATTTACACATGAAAGCAACTCATATTTATTTTGTTCTGACTCCTCCACATAGTGATTGAATTGATAAACAAAAATGTTAACTGATATGAGAGATATTACAGTAGAACTGAAAGATAAAACTACTTTCTAGAAATGCAATTTTTCATATCTTAAACATGGGAATTTGCCTTAATAAATTTAATTTTTTTTTCTGGATTGATCTCTTAATTTTTGGGAAAGCTAAGCAATCAAGTTGTAGATATGATAAAATCTGAAACTGTAGATGACTTAGTTTGAATCAAACTATTACTGTGATAAACATATACACATTTATTGTCATATGAAAATCAGTCTTGAATGTTTGTATAAATGACTTATTTGTTGAAATAAAAAAATTTTAAACAAAAAATATATTTACTATTTACTAATTAGAGTTTAGTTAAAATGAAACAAATGTTATTTCACAATGAAAACAATTTCATCAATGTTTAATTTAAACAATAACATAACCTATTTTGATGCACTTTTTGTGTTTACTTAACAAATTTTATTCAATCTTCCTTTTAATACTAAAATAGATGAAAAAGTAAAAGTTTAGGTTTCATTTTATTAGATTATACATTTTCTGGGGATTTAGTTAAACCCTTATTGATTGGTTGTTCAACTTATTTCTTATTGCAGCATCTTATGAATTGTTACAAACTAAAATGTTTGTATTCTTCATTCAACAAAAACAGATGACCATCTCTCCTCTCTCAGCAATAATAAAGAGGCCGTGCATATATTGGTTATATGCCACCTTTATTTTGTTACCATAATTGTTACAATAATTTATTTTGTTACCATAATTGTTACGATAATTTATTTTGTTACCATAATTGTTATGATAATTTATTTTGTTACCATAATTGTTATGATAATTTATTTTGTTACCATAATTGTTACGATAATTTATTTTGTTACCATAATTCTTTCATCATCTGAAACGTCAGCAACACACAATTCGATGGTTTCATTCTTTTATTCTTATCCTATGCTCAAGAAATATATATACCGATCGAGCTACTACTTTTTGTTCTTGGTGTTTCATCCACGTAGAACTTACCCTCATCTGTCCCTGCATATACCACATTCAAAATTTGCTATCTTAATATTTTCTTTGGTTTTATGTAATCGATGGATCTTTTCATTCCCTTATGTCATCAGCAGCAGCAACTTTGACTAAAATTAATTTCCTTTGGACTCATGCTATTAGAGTTGTCATTTTTGAAATATGATCCAGTAAAGCAGAGTAATGCATTTTACCAATCCCATAAAATAACTTAGGACTTTGTGTTTGCTAATACTATTGCCATACAACCTTTGGGTAGCCCTAGAGCTATTTTGCATATTGATCTCTTAGTCTTTGGGGAATAGATATTTTTGTTTAGTAATTGAACTTTTTGTTACATGACTACTTTATCTTCAGGAAGAACTACAATAATAAAACGTCTTTCTTTTGAGCTGGCTTTATAAAGTCTTAATTGTCCATTCATGTGCAATGAATCTTTTTCAATTCGAGTTTTACTCTTCTCAAAAACTTCCATGCCCGTTTATCACTCTGTGTTTTTACAATGAATCTACCTCAGTTTTGTTGACAGCACTATTACAGACACATCATCTTCTTAATCGCATCTGTTTTTCAATGCCCATAAATAACGCACCTGGCAAAGTCAGAATATTGTTGCACTTTCAAAGAATCGTTCATTTTTACATAAACAATTTTATGTAATATATTAAAAATAATCTTTTCATCTTAAAATGCACCAGCAGAGAATTTTGTTTATGAAGTTCTAAACTAATATTATCTTGTTTTTTTTTTTGTTTTTTTTTTAAGATCATGATTTTAGAATCTATAAAAGTGTAATAATTTAAGATTTTTTAATGAAATTAAAAGTGACTAAATAATTAACTGTGCAGTTACTGTCATATATTAATAAGCATTTAAATGCTAGTTAGAGATAAAAAATGATCCATATCAAACTATAAGTAATTGTTGTTGAATTTAATTTTCATAGAAACAATTTATTTAGTTAAGTGTTTTCTTTTGATAGTTTGTAATCTTTAGCACTGTTTGTTAAAATTTTTAGAAAGACTTCATAATTATTTTAAAGTCTATGGCTACTTGCATCCGCTTAATAATTCTTATAGTATAGAATATAAAGAACCTAATTAAAACGCGTTCAAATAATCTTTTAAACTTTTTTAAAGTTCAGCATTTTTTATTTTCAAAAAAATATTTCTGTGCTTTCTTTGTGTTAACATAAAAGATATAAATAGAAAATTGTAATATTATTAGAAATGTTTTGGAGATTTTTTTTTTTCATTACAATTTTATTCTTTTTCTGATTAATTTAGTATTTTTTTGGATTATGATTCCCTTTCATTTCAATCTGAACGATCATTCATATTTGTTTTACACTGATCTATACTAATAGTCACTTATATAAAACATGTTTTTCTTATTTCACTGTTGGATGTTGACACAAAAATATACTTAGAACCTTAGTTTGGTCATTTCCACAAATTTTTACTTTTTATAAATTTTATCATTCATTGCAAATGTTTATTTTTTTTAATCCATAAAAAACATTATATATATATATATATATATATATATATATATATATATATATATATATATAGATAGATTGTTAATTAAACTTATCAAACTTTTGTTCAACTTGGAATTTCTTAAGTATTTTAAACAAATTCATACTGGTATCATTTTTTCATATATGATAAGTCTACATAAAATAGTTATTTTCTATGAAGAAATAGAAATCTGCTCATTACACTGATACTTTTGGCCTCTTTTTAATGGTAAAACCTTATGTTTATCAGGAAATAAGATAGTCATTTCAAATTTATGGCAGTAATTTATTTGAATTTTTTTTTCATTTGATTTGCTTAAAGTAACAAAATTAGCATTATTTTGACAGATAGGTGTGTGTATTTATGTTTATTTATGTACAGACTAATTTCCTAAACTAATCAATGGCTTATTATGAATTTTAGAATATATACTTTCAACAATACAGTGACTAACATAGCACAGTAATTTTTTTAAGGAAGTGTATGTATATAAAATTTTTTTTTTTTTTTTAACCAATCATTATGAATTTTGCAATATTTTTGGTAACGCAATGATTAAAATAGTCAGATTACTTTAAAACTTTAGGTGAATCCACCCAAGCTTATACCCGTCCTAAAAATAACATTTTAAATAAATCAAATACAAAAAATGTAATAGAGAAAAACATTGCTTTATATAAAAATTTGAGTTATAGTAATACATCTCTAAAAGCATTAGTGTGCGAGTGTCAATATGCATGTGCTTGAAAAAATGTTAAAGTATTTAACTTATTATGGAATAATATAGCGAATGTAACATAAGTACATTTTTTTTTTATTTTACCATTTATGTGGTTGCCACCGAAATTATACCATGCCCTTAAAGAAAGAATATTAAAATATGAAACTAATGCTATTTAATATTACTCATGCCCATTCTGGGACATGTATATATTATTGACCTCTTTGCTTTTTTGTTTTTAGAGTGCCAGATAATAGAACCAATAATCAGTAATTGTTTGTTGATGTGAATGTACCTTTGTGTGACAGTGTACAAAATCATCATTATATATTATCATGTTCAGTTGGGTGATTAGATATAAATATTATTGTGGAAGATTTGTAAATGACCTCATAGGATATTCTATTCAATCCTGGGCAATAATAGGAAGACATGGGAATTGTGATATCATATTAAAATTATAAGCTTTTTAAAGGAAAATGATTAAACTCATGAAAGGAATAATATATCTCACTTACAAAAAATAGATTGAAATCTACTTTACTAGAGATAAGAGTAAAAGTTATTGAATTGAGACATTCATAATAATTAATGTTATTTCCAAATAGGAAATATATATTTTAAAGAAAGATATTTAAAAAAAAACAAAAAAAACACATAGATCTTTTTTCTGATACAATAATATATTTTCTAAACAAATTATCTAATAAAGTTACAAATAGCTCTTGTGGAGAAAATACATTAGAAGAATCTATACATAATGGTAAAAAACGAATTTACAAGGACATTTGTGGGATCTATCTAATGAAATATTTAAGAACTTGATTTATATTTTGTGTGTGTGTGTGTGTGTGTGTGTGTGTGTGTGTGTGTGTGTGTGTGTGTGTGTGTGCTTTGTTTTTGTTTTTCAAAGTTGAAATGGGATTATTTCTTTGACTAAGATGTCCAAAGAAGTCTAATAAATGATTAGTAACAGTAGCTACATCAGCAGAGTTATGATCCAGTGTAAAAGTCGGTCATTCTGCCTACAAATCCCATTCAGAACACTATTTAATTGATAAGATCAATAACTGCGGAATTTAGCCTCAATATCAGCCAATCAGAAATAGGATACATATCATTCTGGTGCAGGTAAGTTTCAGTCAGGTTGCAGTCAGGCTGACCTCAGGGCCAGGTGACGAGGTACATGACTGCCCAAATAAAACAGCCTATTTTGCTGTGACTCTAATGCTGCTGAAGCTGTTAGCACATGGTAGTGAGCCAATTGATTTAGCATCCAAATTATTTGCGATGAATTGTGCCAGTGCTAATAGTAGGCCACTTAAAGTAGTATAGTCTCTCCCTCTCTCTTTCTCTCTCACCCAAACAGCTGAACTAAACTTCAGTCTCTCTCCTATGCCCTGTCATCACCCTCTCTCTCTTATCAACACTTACACTGCTTTATTACACCATCTAACTGTGTTGGCCATAGCATCTATAATGGCAGTAGCAGCAGTGCACACCTGTACACCAGCTTATAATTGCACACAGCTGCACGATACACAAGGTGCCCGGTAGTCAGACAGGAAGCACATAACATAAACACATGGCTACTGTCATCTCATTTTCACTTGCTCAAATAAATCAATTAACAAAAAAGAAGAAAAGAACGGGGACAAGGACACTTTACATGCGTTTGAGAATACACGTGAAGTAAATAGTGAGAATTAGGTGATCAAAAATAGCTCATATAAAACCTTTGGAGAATTTACATACTACTAGAAAAACTATCCAAATGGAACAGGTAGAATCTTACTGAATCAAATTATATTAACGATTTCTTTCTTCTTTTTTTTTTTTTTTCTTTTTTTTTACAAACTATATTAATTAGAAAAATTAAAACATATTTCCTGAGAAACAGAATATATTCCTTTTTTTTTAAGTAGGAAAACCCTGTGTTGTCTTAGATTGAATAAGAAACATGTCTTTTTGCAGCCCTATATTACCATGTTTTATTATAGCACCATATTATTTTTATTTCATAATATTCAATTTTTTGTCATGTAGTCAAAAATGACATTAATTGAAATGCATTCTAGTTAATTTATATTTTTGAGTAGACCAGCACTTTAGACTCTATCACAGAAATTAGAGTGGTTAAGCTGAAATGTGTCTGGGACGTTCAACACCTTCAATTTCCACAGAACATGTTTTTAGATGAAGTACTGTAGTTGCCTCATTTCAAATCTACACCCATCATAGACGTTCTTCTGCAGCTAGACCTATCGTTCCAACTCTGTCTCTTTCTCTCTCTCCCTATCTTTTTCCCTCTACCTGTATCCCTCTTTCCCTCTACTGCTCTCACTGTCTCCTTCCTTCATTTTTTTATGTCTTTTTTACATTCTGGTATATATTGTACCAAGTCCTCCATAGTTCTGCTCAGGGCCTTTAAGATTGTCTGTGACAACATCTTTAAAACATCTCTTTGGTCCGTGTCTGGGATGTTTACCATGCTGCAATTTGGTATATAACAGTTCTTTAGGGAGCAGGTTGTCTTCCATCCTAGCAAGGTCTTCTGCCCTGCACATATATGCATGCATACATATCACTTATCACATACATACATACATACATGCATACATACATACATACATACATACATACATACATGTGTGTATATATACAACCTTTGAGACTTTACAGAACCGGTCGCCACAGTCCATTGAAAATTTCTTGGGGCTACTAAAAGTCGTAAATCACTCGCCTGCCAGTCCATAAAACTTCTTTAAATAAAGAAACGGGGGAGGGGGGGGACTCATTAATTTATGACCCTCAGATATACTGTGACTTAGAATGACCTATGTCTCATCATTTGTGAATTCTTTCATCTCTAGCTGTGAGACCATTGGAATATCCTATTAAAAAAAGAGTGGTCACGCTAAAGGTCAACAAGAGGTAAAATTTACACATTTGGAGTGTAGTCAAAATTTCGCCTTCATTTAGCTCTATGATTTTGAAATTTATCTGGAAAAAAAAAAATTCTTAGACACTACAACTACATACACTTCATGCTTACAAAATTAAAGACAAACATTTGAAAGAGGGAAAAAAAAAAACGCATCGTTCCGTCAAACATCCGAAGAAATGATTCTTATTTCTATGGAACAATAATATGAATGATGCGATATAAAGAAACTGGTGTTGTATTTTAACGTTTTGTTGAATATTTACTGAAATGTTTGTAGTAATAAAATAGTTGATTTACAAGAGTGTCGGCGGTCGAGTGATTTTTATTTTTTATCTCAAAGGCTGTTATATATATATATATATATATATATATATATATATATATATATATATATATATATGTGTGTGTGTATGTAAGATAATTAAAATTTTGTATACCTTACTTACAGGTTTATAAAGGTTTTTGGAAAATTTGAATAAATTTTCAATATCAAGATCTTTATTTTATATATATATATATATATATATATATATATATATATATATATATATATATATATATATGAGCAGGGTAATCCAACGTTGCCCGGGATTGACAATAAATGTTTTACACTCCCATGTTTTTACTGTTAGTCAAATCGGTAAAATCAACAATTTTTCAATCAAATCGATTGATTGCCTGCTCCAGTTGGGGACACAGCGCAGTGCAACAAGAGAAAGCACACGTCTTTCACAGTAAATTAGTTAACAATACAGTGTAGTCTACATTGCACTAGAGAACCTACTGTTGATTTTATCAAATTATTTTTATGTAATGGCTTGAATTAAAGCTTAAAATGCAAAAGTCAAGTATCATGTTTGTGCTCTAAAGACAAATATGTATTCTGAATGCGTCCCTGTCATATCAAAGAACCTACTGTAGATTTTATGTGTTGAGCCTTTGGACTTCTCAAATGCACGGGATGCTTGACTGTGTAAGGTGTTATCTTTGATCAAAATCGCCTATTCCTTCTTTATCGGATTATTTTAATTATCAATACTTATCAAAGACATTCCAACACAAAATCTATCTATGAACACTGACAAATACATAAAGTACCTTCGTGTGAAATTTTGTAAAAAAATTGATCCAGCCATTTTCGAGTCTGTAAGGAACGAACTCTCCGACACACAAAGTTCCTTTTATATAATAATAGATTTATATACACACACACACTTGCATGTATTTCATTGTAAAATTGAGTTTTGTCCTACAAAAGCCTATGTGTGTGTGTGTGTATATATATATATATATATATATATATATATATATATATATATATATATATATATATATATATAAAGCCTGGTAAGGCCACAGGAGACAACCAAGCATAAGAAAACCTTCAGCAAAATTCAAGGCAAAGCAACAAAACTGAAGCTAGCCTGCCAGAACACTGTCTATACAAGTGTAGGTAAATTTGGGAATATTTTATTGGTTTGAAAATATAGGTTCTAATTTGCTAATTGTCATAAAATTTTAACCATAGAATAGTATAATATTATTCAAACGCACATTAAGGGGATCGTTCATAATCCAGAACCTATTTTTGGCACTTTTTACAGCCATAAAACGTGTTGTCATTTTTTCCTAGTTTTTCATATGAATTACAAAATATGTGATATTCCCCCAAAACCTCTGGCCTTGATGGAGGGGAGACTAAAACTTGCTGCTATAGTTTCAAATTATCTGAAATAATGACAAGGGGAGACTTGATTCTAAATATTTCTCATGTTATATCTCCCCTCTTTGGTTTTCATACATAAATTACACAGTGTATACAGATTATTTTATACTGGAGATATTCATAATCATACTCTATTTCCAAAAGAGAGGAGGTATAACATATGAGAAATATTTGGAATCAAGTCTCCCCTCGCTGCTATTTCAGATCATTTGAAACCATAGCAAGTTTTAGTTTCGCCTCCATCAAGGCCAGAGTTTGGGGGGAAATATATATACACACACACACACACACACACATGTGAGCACTTGCATTTTCTAAGGTAACACATTTTAATTCAGCATTGAAAAAAATCTGGAAATAAATTTTTGTTATTGTATTACAATCACATAACAAAAACGAGTTTTTTTTTAATCAAAAATAAATTGTCTAAGAAAATGTATATTGCAAGAATTACTACTTTTTAACTCGTAAAACAATAAGGAATGAAGGGAGACAAATATAGTGTCAATCAACATATTTGACTTATCTCCCTTTTATTTTATTTTTTTCGGTTGACTGACGACTTTATCTGATAAGAGAACCCCCCCCCCTCCACAATAAATCGAGAAATAAGTTACCAACATAAATTTGTACAACAGGAAATGATTGTAAACCGCACGTAAGGATGGAAAGAATGTGTGTGTGTGTGTGTGTATGTGTGTGTGTTATATAATGCACATTTTATTTAATTGTATCATAAAATATAATAATTCAAATTTAATAATTTGTTAATTGTTTGGTTAAAATGTAAAAAATAGTCGAAATTTACTTTATTGTGCACTACAGAAAACATAAAATGAGACGTTTGTTTAAATGGGATGTTTAGGACATGCCATATCCACAGGTGTACCTAAACTAGACACGGGTTGTTATATGTGGAAGCAAGTGTGAAACATAATAAATATAAAACTGCTGTTAATAGATTTTTATTTTAATGATCCATGAATAAATTCAAACATAAAATATATCAAGGACGTTTTTTTTTTCTTTTAAGGTCAAACAATGTTTGGTTTCTGATCTCATTGTTTTTAAGGAATTTCTACCCCAAAAATAAAACTATTTTACATTGTCTATATATGTAACTTACTTTGAAAAAAAAAGATTATTTCCCCATAAAGAAATAAAAACTGTATAGTTTAGACAACGAAGTCAATAATTGTTTCGGTCGATTGATTTGATAAAGATGCATGAATAATAAATAAACTAATTTATTACTTCTCTTCATCGAGAAAATAGATCATCTTTGAAAGATGCCTGTGTAATGCAAAATTTATATTGGTACTTTTCTCGAGTAAAGACAATGATAATTTTAGCTTCTAATATATTTTACAGACTTAACTATTTGGGATATCCATTTCCCAGCTGCTTTTGCCCAGACTATCTTTTCACATCTTCCCCTGTTAAAATCTAGCCTGCAACTGATTAGTCAACTTCAAATCCTTTCTATCACATCATCAAACTAAGCACATCTACTTCTCATAATAGAGGTTCAACCTGAAGTTAATCAGACTTCAACCAATCAGACTGAGAATTTACATTCAACTATGCATATTACATCAAATATGTAACCTTCAATTGTGAGTTTGTGTGAGAAATAGATTGGATGTGATCACCAAAACTCTTTAGAATTGTTATTCTAAACACCTGCAACTTTATCTAAACATTTTACCCGGATATCCAATATTTTCAATGTCATTTTATTTTTATTTTTAATACTCAAATACGCTAATAAATAAAAATGTCATTTGATTTTCCCCCTTTAATTTATGGATGAAATGGTTATAAACAGTATTTTTGTAAAATTTATTTACAAATTTTTATTGATGTATCAATTATTATTGCTTTCTTATTTTAACAATCAGATTTTTAAAATTCTTGTGTATCTACTTTGTATAGAATGAAGACATCATTCAAAGTCTGTCTTGCAGCAGTCCTCTTGTGCTAATTTTAGTTATGATGTTGGTGAATGCATGTAGCTGTGCCAAAAAAATCTATAAGAAATTAACATTTTTTAAAATGGGTGTATATGTTTGTGTGCATGTATAATTGTAGCCAGTCAGCATTCATTCTTTCAGACACGAATTTTAATATAAGCTATATCTAGAAATTATATGTGTGTGTGTGTGTGTGTGTGTGTGTGTGTGTGTGTGTGTGTGTGTGATAAATAAGAAATAGCTAAATGTTGTCAGATGTTTTTCTTGCGTTTACTATTAGACACATTTCATGTCTCATGCAATCTTCTGACTGGAATACATTATTTGTTAATTACTTTTCTCAAACATTTATTCAAATGTTTTCACCTTTGATGTGATTCTGTCAATATCCTTATATATATATATATATATATATATATATATATATATATATATATATATAAATATTTTTTTAATATTTTGTTAAATATATTGTTTTTGATGTTTTTTTCTCAAGAAAGTATCCTCTTTATTAACCATTTTTGAAATGTGAAAAATATCTTCGTTATTTTTGAATGAATAGTAAGGTTAAATTGTATTTGTTAAAAAAAAGTTACCTCAATCATTTTTTTTTTTTTTTTTGTCTTGCATGGATTTTTTTTTTTTTTTTTTTGTCCAGATAAAATTGAAAATACATTTTATGATACAGTATCTATGCTCCCTTTACTAGGCTTTATTAGAAGGAGGAAAAAATGCAAATTATATATAACTACTATTTCCTCTAATAAAATGAGCAATTCGTGCATTTGCAATGTATAGATATGTAAAATTCATATCAAAATTAACTTCTAAAGAATATTTATTCTAAACTAGTTGGATGAGAAAGAAGTTTTTATTTGAGCAAACACTTTTAACTCTCTTCCTTTATCTTAACGCATTAATATTGAAGATCTCATTATGATCTCGATTTAAAATTAACCTCTTGATTACCTTTTTTTCTCTTATTGCATAAACTGTTCAGATAAAGGTAAATAAGCCTCCATTTTTATTTCTATGGTTTAATAAGATTTATTATAGCTATTTACCTCTCATTTGTAATTTTATTATTGTATTAGTATAAAACATTCTAAAAAAAATATCCATTTTTACTTATAGTGAAATTCTGTAGGTATAAAAATCTTTTAATAATAATAATTTTTTAAAAAATTGTGACATTAGCCTCAGCTGGTACCACACAAAATGGTTGTGAAGGATGGAAAATCAAAAGGGGAGAGCACCATCCAGACCTCCACTGAAATGGCACTGGGAATATTGGAATCTTTGGAAGGTTTATCACCACAAAAATTTAAAAAAAAAAAAAGCCAACAAAAAATTAGTTGTAAATTGTGATTTGCAGTGATTATCGAATGTGGCAACGAGTAGTAGAAATTTGTGGAGACTCGTTATCACTCAGATTCCAGATAACACTACCTGTTATTGCCAGTGAGCTATCAAGAATATAAACTTTTGCATTTACACTAATGTGGTTGTATGTTTTTTTCATTAAGAGAGTATGAGAACTTTCATCTGAGTAAATAGTAATTTACACTTATTTTTAAATGCAAAGAAGTTTCAGATGGACCGTAGAAGGGAAATCTTTTATCTTATGTTAGTATTTTTATTAGGTAATTAATTGAATTTAATTAAATATTTGTATAAACTTAAAAGTTCACCACCCCCCTCTACGATTTTTTTTGTTTTTGTTTTTACTATCGATTAAATACCAAATTCTCAAATCATTATTGGAAATGTGTGGAGACGGTAATAACATGCTCTATACCTTTAACATAAATTAATTTTTTACCACTATCTAAAATGTTTATTTTATTTGTTTTTAGATTTTTTAAATCTTAAAAATACCAAATGAACTGTTTTTTTTTTTCTTGTTCGTTTTTACTTTTTTAACGGTTTGATTTTAAGAGGGTCCAGGGGGGGGCAGTTTTCTATATAATTTTAACATACAATGTTTATTCCTGTCTTGGTATATTGCTGGTTAGCTAGACAACTCAATGGGCCAAAGCAATTGTACACGAATATTGCTAATAAAATGCTAATTTATGAAAGGAATAATAAACTTGTGTCTATTTTTAGTAAAGCAGTAGATTGCACTATTGAACTATCTAAAATAACTTTATTTTCTTATATATTTGAATATTATTAGTTATTGTATTAAGATTTTCTTTCATGAAATCAGTTTTTGTATTGAGTTCTTTTATTTGCCAGTCAAGAACTGAAAAGCTTTTATTACAATTCACATGTATTTAGTGTGCCTTTGATCCATAGTACACTATGAAATAATGCAATATTATAATTTTCAAATATTTTGTGTATCTGTTAGCCCAAACTTGGAAAAAAATAATACTGATTTGCTTGCATACAACTCGTAACAGGATACTGTATGTAAATAAGTTTGCCTGATAAATTCTTGATAAGACATAAAATAATGCTATGATGTGATTGCATAATTATTTACTAATTCTTGATAAGACATAAAATAATGCTATGATGTGATTACATAATTATTTACTAATTCTTGATAAGACATAAAATAATGCTATGATGTGATTACATAATTATTTACTAATTCTTGATAAGACATAAAATAATGCTATGATGTGATTACATAATTATTTACTAATTCTTGATAAGACATAAAATAATGCTATGATGTGATTGCATAATTATTTACTAATTCTTGATAAGACATAAAATAATGCTATGATGTGATTGCATAATTATTTACTAATTCTTGATAAGACATAAAATAATGCTATGATGTGATTACATAATTATTTACTAATTCTTGATAAGACATAAAATAATGCTATGATGTGATTACATAATTATTTACTAATTCTTGATAAGACATAAAATAATGCTATGATGTGATTACATAATTATTTACTAATTCTTGATAAGACATAAAATAATGCTATGATGTGATTACATAATTATTTACTAATTCTTGATAAGACATAAAATAATGCTATGATGTGATTACATAATTATTTACTAATTCTTGATAAGACATAAAATAATGCTATGATGTGATTACATAATTATTTACTAATTCTTGATAAGACATAAAATAATGCTATGATGTGATTACATAATTATTTACTAATTCTTGATAAGACATAAAATAATGCTATGATGTGATTGCATAATTATTTACTAATTCTTGATAAGACATAAAATAATGCTATGATGTGATTACATAATTATTTACTAATTCTTGATAAGACATAAAATAATGCTATGATGTGATTACATAATTATTTACTAATTCTTGATAAGACATAAAATAATGCTATGATGTGATTACATAATTATTTACTAATTCTTGATAAGACATAAAATAATGCTATGATGTGATTACATAATTATTTACTAATTCTTGATAAGACATAAAATAATGCTATGATGTGATTACATAATTATTTACTAATTCTTGATAAGACATAAAATAATGCTATGATGTGATTACATAATTATTTACTAATTCTTGATAAGACATAAAATAATGCTATGATGTGATTACATAATTATTTACTAATTCTTGATAAGACATAAAATAATGCTATGATGTGATTACATAATTATTTACTAATTCTTGATAAGACATAAAATAATGCTATGATGTGATTACATAATTATTTACTAATTCTTGATAAGACATAAAATAATGCTATGATGTGATTGCATAATTATTTACTAATTCTTGATAAGACATAAAATAATGCTATGACGTGATTACATAATTATTTACTAATTCTTGATAAGACATAAAATAATGCTATGACGTGATTACATAATTATTTACTAATTCTTGATAAGACATAAAATAATGCTATGATGTGATTACATAATTATTTACTAATTCTTGATAAGACATAAAATAATGCTATGATGTGATTACATAATTATTTACTAATTCTTGATAAGACATAAAATAATGCTATGATGTGATTACATAATTATTTACTAATTCTTGATAAGACATAAAATAATGCTATGATGTGATTACATAATTATTTACTAATTCTTGATAAGACATAAAATAATGCTATGATGTGATTACATAATTATTTACTAATTCTTGATAAGACATAAAATAATGCTATGATGTGATTACATAATTATTTACTAATTCTTGATAAGACATAAAATAATGCTATGATGTGATTACATAATTATTTACTAATTCTTGATAAGACATAAAATAATGCTATGATGTGATTACATAATTATTTACTAATTCTTGATAAGACATAAAATAATGCTATGATGTGATTACATAATTATTTACTAATTCTTGATAAGACATAAAATAATGCTATGATGTGATTACATAATTATTTACTAATTCTTGATAAGACATAAAATAATGCTATGATGTGATTACATAATTATTTACTAATTCTTGATAAGACATAAAATAATGCTATGATGTGATTACATAATTATTTACTAATTCTTGATAAGACATAAAATAATGCTATGATGTGATTGCATAATTATTTACTAATTCTTGATAAGACATAAAATAATGCTATGATGTGATTGCATAATTATTTACTAATTCTTGATAAGACATAAAATAATGCTATGATGTGATTACATAATTATTTACTAATTCTTGATAAGACATAAAATAATGCTATGATGTGATTACATAATTATTTACTAATTCTTGATAAGACATAAAATAATGCTATGATGTGATTGCATAATTATTTACTTTATAAATTGAAAAAAAGTCTACATGTTCTCCGTTAGATATCGTTCCTGAAAATGTTAAGTGTATTGAAAAATAGCCATTTCTTTAAGTATCTGATTTGATGACGAAAGTTACAAATAAAAATTAGATATATACATTGTTTTTAATATTGCTATTATTAAAATCTACTTGCATTGCTTATTTGATGCAGCAACATTCAGTTAATTCATTGGTATTTTTAGTATCTATTTTTATTGGTCCAATAGTAATCTTAATACAAGGGTGAATGAAAAGTGTTGCAATGGGTAACTTATTTGCTTTTGCTGACGTCATAAAACTAACGAACCATGCTAGACTGTGAGATGCTAAACTCAGCTGATGCTCTCCAATTGCGTGGTTTACTTCTATGGCATGGAATACACCCTCAGACAGCATTAAGTTTACATGAGCATGCTTCATCATTGAAGTTCTTTCAACACTAGCAAAATCTTTTGAATCATCTGGTCACTGTACACTGATCAACTGCGCATTAATCTTTCACACAAGAAATTTGGTTGAATTTTCCAAAAGAATTACGGTCTAATTCAAACTCGTAAAGCATAATTTCTCAAATTTTAGACTCTTTCACATTCTTCCGTGCATCTTTTCCATCAATTACTACGATGCTAACAACCACAGTAGGTAACTTCCACGGTTCAAACTGGTCTGTTCACGATATATGCTACACAATCATGCAAGGATTTCCAAACCTTTGAATCAATCTGTCCAGTCTATCCAGAACTTTGAATAATAATTCTTTTATAACAAAAATATCTTAACAATCTGTAATATTAATTATTTTATTAAGAAAGTTGTAGTTTTCTTCTACAGATAAATCACTATTCAACAGTTTACTGATATATTCACTGTATGTGTTAATCTCCTTGCCAGGAAGTTAGACACAAGGTCAGGTGTGGTTTTGAGGAGTCAGTGTATTATATAAGTGCACTCTGCCCCCCCCCCCAAAAAAAAATGGCTGGGTGGATCAAGTTGGCATTTTTCAGTAGGTGTACCTCAGGCGATTAGCAATAAACTAATCTCTTCTCAAAGAAGAGATGAAGCCTGGGAAGGTGAACTTTTTAGGAATGACCAGAACATCCTAAATTGTTGTATTCAATAATGTTTTACACAATTTTATACTATGCTTCTTTTTTGTTTTTTCTAGTAATAAAGATTTGGATCATATTTTATAGACAACAAAAGAAATTGTAATTGTTGAATATGTTTATTGACCAACACAACCATTGAACATAGAAACCTCAGGTCACTAGAAAACAACGTTGTTAGATTTGACTGTCATTTTATATAACGATATGATTTTGTGAATATTTAGTAACCTTTCATTTAAAAACTGCTCAACAGATCTGCATGCTTCCACTGCACAAATTCAGAAGTTGACAGTTGAAGCAATGTAAAATAAAAGATAATTTAAGAAGTTCATTTTGAAAAAGAATACAAAACCTTCAGTTACTTTTTATTTTTGATTTTCTTAATCTAATTATCACCTTCTTTTCATTAAATACTGCATTAAAATTATGGATATCTCTAATTGTTTCTATCGCAACATTCCCAGAAGTCTGTAATTCTTTGTGACATTTATTACATAAATTTTGGTAGTGAATTATTAAAAAAATGATTATATATATATATATATATATATATATATATATATATATATATATATATATATATATATATATATAGCTACTTGTGATGTTTTTATGTTAATAATTGCATTATGTATCTAATCACTATTATCACATGTCTCATCCAATTCTAAATTTAAACTTCTGTAATAATTTTTATTAATTCCGGAGGTTACTTATATATATTAATGTGTGTGTATATATGTTTATATGTATGTACGTACATATATATATATATGTTTATATGTATGTACAGACATATATATATGTTTATATGTATGTACAGACATATATATATGTTTATATGTATGTACATACATATATATGTTTATATGTATGTACATACATATATATGTTTATATGTATGTACGTACATATATATAGGTTTATATGTATGTATGTACATATATATATGTCTATAGATATGTACGTACATATACATAATGTGTTTGTGTATATGTATCTACGTACATGTATGTACATATATATATGCATGCATATATGTACGTACATATATATATGTATGAATATATTTACGTACATATATATATATGTATGCATATATGTACGTACATATATATATGTATTTGTACGTACATATATATATGTATGCATGTGTATTTGTATGTAAGTACATATATATATGTATGCATATATGTATGTATGTGTATTTGTATGTACGTACATATATATATGTATGCATATATGTATGTATGTGTATTTGTATGTACGTACATACATATGTATGCATATATGTATGTATGTGTATTTGTATGTACATACATATATATGCATGCATATATGTATATATGTAGTATATATAATATGTATGCGTATATGTACGTAGTATATATAATATGTATGTGTATATGTATGTATATGTATGCATATATGTAGGTATTTAGGTATGTATAATATGCATGCTTCTATGTATGTATGTACATGTGTGTATATATATATGTACATATATATGTATTAGTGTGTGTATATATGTATTAGTACGTGTGTGTGTATATATATATATGTATTAGTATGTATGTGTGTATATATATGTATTAGTATGTATGTGTGTATATATATGTATTAGTATGTATGTGTGTATATATATGTATTAGTATGTATGTGTGTATATATATGTATTAGTATGTATGTGTGTATATATATGTATTAGTATGTATGTGTGTATATATATGTATTAGTATGTGTGTGTATATATATGTATTAGTATGTATGTGTGTATATATATGTATTAGTATGTATGTGTGTATATATATGTATTAGTATGTATGTGTGTATATATATGTATTAGTATGTATGTGTGTATATATATATGTATTTGTATGTATGTGTGTGTGTATATATATATATGTATTTGTATGTATGTGTGTGTATATATATATGTATTAGTATGTATGTGTGTGTATATATGTATTAGTATGTATGTGTATATATATGCATTAGTATGTATGTGTATATATATATGTATTTGTATGTATGTGCGTGTATATATGTATTTGTATGTATGTGCGTGTATATATGTATTTGTATGTATGTGTGTATATATGTATTTGAATGTATGTGTGTGTATATATGTATTTGTGTGTGTGTGTTTGTATATGTATTAGTATGTATGTGTGTGTATATATGTATAAATATGTATGTGTGTGTATATATGTATAAATATGTATGTGTGTGTATATATGTATAAATATGTATGTGTGTGTATATATGTATAAATATGTATGTGTGTGTATATATGTATAAGTATGTGTGTATATATATGTATTAGTATGTATGTGTGTGTATATATGTATTAGTATGTATGTGTGTGTGTATATATGTATTAGTATGTATGTGTGTGTATATATGTATTAGTATGTATGTGTGTGTATATATGTATTAGTATGTATGTGTGTATATATGTATTAGTATGTATGTGTGTATATATGTATTAGTATGTATGTGTGTGTATATATGTATTAGTATGTATGTGTGTATATATGTATTAGTATGTATGTGTGTGTATATATGTATTAGTATGTATGTGTGTGTGTATATATGTATTAGTATGTATGTGTGTGTGTATATATGTATTAGTATGTATGTGTGTGTATATATATATATATGTATTAGTGTGTGTGTATATATATATGTATTAGTATGTATGTTTGTGTGTGTATATATATATATATATGTATTAGTATGTTTGTGTGTATATATATGTATTAGTATGTTTGTGTGTATATATATGTATTAGTATGTGTGTGTGTATATATATGTATTAGTATGTGTGTGTGTGTATATATATGTATTAGTATGTGTGTGTATATGTATTAGTATATGTGTGTATGTATATTTATTAGTGTGTGTGTGTATATATATGTATTAGTATATGTGTGTATGTATATTTATTAGTATGTGTGTGTGTATATATATGTATTAGTATATGTGTGTATGTATATTTATTAGTATATGTGTGTATGTATATTTATTAGTATATGTGTGTATGTATATTTATTAGTATCTGTGTGTATGTATGTATATTTATTAGTATCTTTGTGTATGTATGTATATTTATTAGTATCTGTGTGTATGTATGTATATTTATTAGTATCTGTGTGTATGTATATATATATTTATTAGTATGTGTGTATGTATATATATTTATTAGTATCTGTGTGTGTATATATACGTATTAGTATGGATGATTGCATATATATACGTATTAGTATGGATGTGTGCGTATATATGTATTAGTATGTACGTGCATGTCTATGTATGTATTAGTATGTACCTGTGTATATCTGTATGTACGTATGTATATATGTATATATACAGATAATTTTCATCCTCTATGAAACAATTTGTAATGAATTAATTACACTTGAGGTTATAATTAAAAACATTTGTCTGAACTAAAGTATTGAGCACTTTTTATGCCTGTTTTTTTTTTTACCGCATATACTTATTAATATATATATATATGTTCTTTGTAGTGCATTGAATTTAGGTCTGTCTTTTTATACTTTGTGGTTATATAAATTGTTCCACATAATGTCCGCCTTTTACTTCCTTTCCCTATACAACTGCATTTTCTCCCATTAGACATACAGACATATCATTCCTACAAGCCTCTGTGGAGGAAAGCATGTGCTGGTCAAATAGATGATCACTTAGGTGCATACGAAGGTAAGTGGACATGCAAACGTATTATTCTGTGTCATCCTCTTTATATACTGACTACTTTTCACTTCTTGTACTCTTTCTAATATTTTTTTCTACCAAGGAAAGATACAAGTTTAAATAAATGCGATAGGAATTCCTTTATCTCTTTCACACTTGATAGAAGATATATTTCACTTGTGCTCGTATAATCATTCAGGACTTGCACAGTTCTGACACTTAAGTGAAAAATGACTTATCAATTGGATACACACTATTCTTTTTATTATAAGTCCCCAGGCTATTTTACCATGCAGCATCAAACATTCAGATTATTAAACACATCGTTTTTTCTTTTTTGTTTCAAACAGATTTTTCCATTTTTGAAGTAGGATTCAGTCTTCTATGTACTTTAAATTAAAAGCCCACCACCCTCGGCACTTCAAGTTGAAAAGTAAAGTTAGTTGACCATTTCTGCTTTTTTACTAATGGGTTACTAGTTATCAAGACCCGGGGTTACTCAAGGATAATCCTTGAAGAAACCAGGTGACTTAGGAGTGCCACCACATCAGGATTGGAAACAACAGTGGAAGAGACGGAAGATGACTTTAGAGAAATTGATTATCCAAAAAGACAACTCAACAAAGATTTATTTACAGTAAACTTGAAGACGACCATTTTTATAGCTGGTTGGTTATCAATTATGTTTTTTGTTCCACAGATAGGATGTTCTAGGGAGGAAACTTTGTTTACAAAGTTCTATTTTGGTCTTTGATACAGAGAGAGAAAGGGAAGTCTTTGTTTGTAGCTAGGCAGGTTCTTGCTGTAAATTTTTTACCGGCGGAATGGAGAAGGGAGGTTGAAGCTCAGTTAAGTACTACAATGAACATGTCGATGTAGGAAAGAGAGGCTAATACCGTTTCTTGTGGGAAAATGACAGCAAGGAACCGAATAGATAATCTGCCATTAGACTGTGAAGTTTATTTTGTAACCTGTCAAGGCAGGACAGAGTGCTGTAAGTGGAACCATCCTCGGATATAACCATATCCATTCCATATATATATATATATATAGATATAACCATATCCATTCCATATATATATATATATATATATATATATATAGATATAGTACTTCTGATGTAGTACTTCTGTTCTACATCTTAGAATGGATATGGCTCTTATATAATATATATATAGAATGGATATGGCTCTTATATAATATATATATATAGAGGATTGCATCAGAAATGAGGTACTTTCAGGAGTTATAGACTGATCCAACCATTTTTCCAGCGACATTAGCAACAGATTTGATGTTAGTCTTCCATTTCAGGTCTGGAGTAAAAATCAGTTTAAGAAACTTATCAAGAAACAGTACTTGAGGAGAAACCTATGCATTTCAACTGGGGAGAAATGAAGATCTGAGCATTTGATAGTAAAAAGTGACACAGTTGGTTTGGGAATCATTAAAACTAAGAAACTTTTTTTCCTCTCATTGCATCACGTTGTCCAAATTAGGAGCGAGATAGAGAGTTAGAAAGATTTTGGTCATGGTGCTCTTCCAGGTGTTACCGAAGATAGTTGGTTATCTGCATAGATGTCGACTGATCTGAGGATATAACTAGAAGATCATTTATGAAGATCAGAAAGAGGATAGGGTCTGTAATGGATCCTTGAGGTATGTTGACATTGATATTATGAAGCTATGGACTCTGCCTGTCAACAAACCACTTTGAGAGACTCATCATAAAGAAAAGATTTGATGTCTGTGAGGACATTTCCAGATATTCCCTAGCTAACAAGTTTGTGAAGCAAACATTTATGCAAAACCATATCAAAGACTATTTTTATCACCTAAGAAATGCAAAACCATATCAAAGACTTTTTTATCACTCAAGAAATGAATTTACTGATTCTATGGGATATTAATCAGCATGTCAGCTAAACTTACATAGAATACTGAATCCGTCTGCTAAAAATTGAACAGTTTTTTGATTGTTATTTGTTATAATCTGAAAACTGTTCAAAGAATTAAAATAATTAAAAAAAAAAAACGTCAGTAAAAAAAAATTATTGGGATGGTGGGGGCGTCATATATGTTCACCAATTTTTTGGATGTACATACTCTCCTTTTTCTCTTTATCTCTCTCCCTCTCACACACACACACACACACAAACACATTCTCTCTCTCTCATTTATAGAAATTTCATAACACTTTTTTATTTGAATGTTTATTGGTTGTTTCACTATGATTAATTCACAGTACACAATTATTCTTTACCTTGATAGTTTTGAATAAATACTGGATAATTCCATTGTTTAATTCAACACTTCTCTAATTCATTGTAAGCTGATTGTAGATAACATTTCTCTATAAAGAAAAGAATGCATGATTTGTTTTCTTGACTCTGATGTTTATAGATGAATCCAATTTGCCAAACCACCCACTAGAAATTTTATTTAGTTTTGCACATATGCTTACTTTCTAATGTGAAACAAAACTGAGAAAGAAAATTCTAATAACAATATAATTTTTTTTGGCTATAATAATATGAATTTTTATGTTGATTTTTTTTATTATTATTGAAAAGTGAAGATCATCGTATATTTTTTCTACTATTTCTCTTTATTCTTTTTTTGTTTCTTTGTGGATGTTGAATAAGTTTTGTCTGTGTTTATATTGAAACTTATTTGATATAATTTCTTTGAAAAATATTGACTCAAAAAGTGATACACCTACTTGTAGAAACTGTATGAAAGTCGTATTTTATTTATTTTGTAATCTTTTTTGTATTCCGGCTACTTAATAGCATTTGTATAATTTGTCCTTTCACCCCATTTGTTCTGATTGCAATTTGTCATGCTTTTAATAGTGGATGAGTGCTTATTCAAAAACGCCATTAGAAATGTGCTTGATTTGTTTAAAAAAAAAATCCGTAATAATAAAATTCCCAAATATCTGTATGATTATCTTTTGTCTTTTTATTTCCTTTCTGCTTTCTATTGTTTGCAATTTTCAAACTCTTCTACCCTATTGTTTGGATAAAAAAAACTTTGTGGAAAATGTTGGTGCATTTTCTTTTCATAAATAAGGATACATTTTAAAAAGTATTAATGAGCAAAGTGTATGATGCTTTGTTTTGTAACAGTCAATCACTAAGTTTTTACGTTTCTTCTCATGACCATATCTTGTTTGTAGAATGATGATTTATTAAAGCATTAGGTCTGAGGTTTTTTATTCTGTTCTTGTAGACCAATCATATCTCATGAGCGGAACCAAATGTAAGTGTTTGAAATAAATCCTTCTAATTTCATACTTAATATTCAAGAATGATTTGAGCCGTTGTCTTGTGCAAACTGTTTTAGGTACGAGGATCATTTCAGCCTGTTACTGGAATGAACTTTTGCTTGTCATCAAAAATGCAAAAAAGAAAATGTTTATCTTATAAGCACAAAAGTCCTTTTCATTTAAAGAAGATGTACATAGTGTTAGAATCCTTCAGTAATTTTTCTATTATATAGTTTGTTTTTTAGAAAATATGTTTCTTGCATTGTTTTCTAATATTTTCTTATTACTATATTATTTTGCTTATAAGATAAATGTCACCCACTTTAATAACCGACTCTTCAATTAGCTACAAAGCATTAAGAAATATTGAATTGGGTGTTCCCACTTTCCGGGGTGGTAACTTTTTGTTATAATGTATCTATTCTGATGCATGCTGTATTGACTTGATAATTTTGTGTTTTTGTTGTTTTATTGTGAAAGTCTGTCCGAACCCTCCTTTTTTTTGTAGATAGCTAATTCATTTTGGAGTTGTGTTTATGTAGCCTAAGTTATTGCCTGTCTGTTTTGTCTGAAAAATTTTTAGTAATCCTTCAATGTTGTATGACTATTAGATTATTATTATTATTATTATTATTATTAGCAACCTTATTTGACTTTCACTTGAAATGATTGTGTTAACCTTATTTTTAATATAGCGTTTTATAAACAATTTCTAATGCCTTTTCTTGTTTTACTGCCCCAAGGAGTTACTGCTTATCAAGGCCAGAAAAAAAAACACTAAAAAATAAGAGTTAATGAGAAAAACAGTCGAATGATGAAGAATATTATGAGAGGATGAATGAAATGAACAAAATGTAATTACTTATAAGGAAGGTTTCATGATAGGGGCCAATGAGATGTATAGATTGTCAGTTGAATGATGAAGAATATTAGGAAAGGATTGAAATTTATGAATGGAATGAACAAAACTTATGAAGACAGTTTGGCAATTTTTATTTTATATCAAGTATTACTTTTAAAAGAAAGATCAATATGAAAGAAAAGTAATTTTTTTCTAAATCTTTCCTTAATAAAAGCATAAAGAAACAAAAAAGTATATTTTAATACAACTGAGTTCTAAAAATCGAAGACTTAATGATTAGGCATTTCTAAAAGATAAAAATGAAGAAATTATTTACCTGTTAAGACACATATGAAAGAGCAACTTAGCAATATTTCTACTTTTGAATGAAAAGTGTTCACAATGTAATTCTCCAAATCTAGCTTAACTGATATAACAGAACACTATTTTATATTTTTATTGCCAATTGTAAATTGCATGCTTTGAACACTACTTCTTACTATCACTTCATCAATGACCCAAACCCTCCCTTTTCATTGGCTATTACACTAAGATGTAGGGGAGAGCGTCACACATTTCTCTTTGTTACATTTACACTTCTGTGCCTTGTGTTGAATGCTTAGCAAGAATGTATCCAGTACCATTTTTTTAGTATTTGGTATGACTTGCCTGAGGATTGAAACCTGGTTTCCTGACCCATTACTGAACATTTATAATATTATGCCGAACTGGCCATTCTTGAATAATATTATTTGCCTTGTTTTTATTCTAACTACAATTGCTCTTGTTATTTAATTTTCAACTGCATTTTGATCAATTTGCTTTATAGCAATCTTAAGGTGGATCCACGTGAAGTACACACCAACTGAAATGTAGTTAGCAAATGGTGCAGACATTACTTTGGATAGAAACAATAAATGTTGCTTAATCAAAATAAGCGGTTTTTTGTTTTTTTTTAGAAATATACCTGTGCTGATTAGAGGGATGTATAAAAACTTTAATCAAATTATCGTTTTTTAAGAAGTGAAAAAGAAGCAACTTCATTTTTCTTTGTTACATTTGTATTGCTAACATGAAACATACTATTCATGCGTGTATGAAACATGCTGTATATTGCCTTTCTTAGTTATGAGAATTCCTTCTTTCCCTTTTAAATTTTAGGTGATTCTGTTTTGTTTTTTTAATAGATTATTTTTACTTTTATCTCCCACCATATTTGGAAGAATATATATTTCAAAGAGAACAAAACGTTTAATCGTTCATCTCTATGAATACAGGATTTCTGAGAGAGAGAGAGAGAGAGAGAGAGAGAGAGAGAGAGAGAGAGAGAGAGAGAGAGCAAGCAATTACAGGAAGAAGATACTGGTGTGTGTGTCAGTAATGGAACAAATGTAAATGGTTTTTAAAATATTTTATCATTCTCGTATAAATATGGAATAAATTATGTCGACACAACTGCAATCTTTCAGATGAGATTTTTCACTGAATCTGAATTTTCTACAAAATTGATGCGTTAAAGAGAACTAGAAAGGAAAAATAATAAAACGATTTTTTTTCTTTAAATGGGATTGTGTGTTTTCTGTACTTATGTGGTGTAACGATCATGCTATCATCGGAATCGTCCGGGCAGTTTACATAAAATGCTGAAAGGTAGCAAACAAAAGTTTCATGATTTTTTGCGCAAACGCTGGCCAATTATTTTTTCAATGAACAATATATTATTTTGATGATAGCACTGTCCCTATATTGTATGAATTTCCTTTTCCTCTTTGCATATTCTTTTACTAAGATTTAAGAAAAGTAATAAGCCATGTTTGTTTCTATGTAAATTGTCTTTCTCTTTTTAAATACAATTATGTTTGAATAAACTTTATTGCTGTGTTGCCCTCCCTCTAAAACACAGTCATACAATTGAGCCAATATTGTCAATTTATTTTCTATTCTTTACCCTCATTTATTGCAATGTACGAAACTATTACAACAATAAAAATGTTTTTACCTCATTTTAAACTATTATTTTTACCTTCTTTATTTAATATTTTATATTGATTTTTTTATCTCTCTCTCTCTTTGTTTATCTTTTGTTTGATTCGCTCATGTTTTATTGCATTTTTTATTCCAAAATTCTGAAATTTGAAGAATATTTATTGAAATGAAAACTATATACCTAACCTCTAAAACAATTTTATTAAATAGGTAACATAGGTATATAATTAAGAATGTGTGAAAGTTTATAATTAATGAGCTTAAGTGTTTACTAAAAAAATTGTTACAGGAATAAATCTTTTTTTTTAATCACAAAAACAAATATGTTATGGCTTAAATCAATATAAATCATATACCACACTCATAATTTCAGCCCAAATTTTTCTATAAGCTCCACCTCATTTTCAGTTTTGTTGAAGGGCATGACCATTGATTTGATTGGTCATTCCATTTGATTATGAGTGGACAGCCACAAAGTTCCATCTTCAACAAGTCTTTTTTTTTATACTGCAAAATTCACATATTACACTGCATCTTCTTTGTCTCTCTCTCTTTTGTTGAATTGCCATTTCTTTTGTCATGTAGTAAGGACAGGACTTGCCATTTATTTTAGTCTAGCAGTAATAATAAAACTAATAATTAGTAAAAAGTATGATAGGAATTGAAAAAAAATAAATATAATTTTAATTGAAAGCATCTTGTAGCAATTTAATATATTTTTCGTCATATCTGCATGTTATGGAAAACTCATTAGACACTATTATTTAAATTATGTAATGTACAAGTTGGTTTAAATTTAATAAACAACTTCCAAGTTGTTTTTTTACCTGAAGAAATATACTAACATAGAAACATTTTACATTATAGTAGGTGTAAATTATTATGATGATGATGAGGATTGATGGATGGTTAGGTGTGTCCTCATATGATTTTCCATCAGCTAAATAAGTTGGAATGTAGTCTATCACTGTTGTTTGCTTGTTGATGGATTGAAGGTGATTTGTCAGTAACATCACTCTCCCTTGCATTTCTCTCTCTCTCCTAAGTATGCAATAACAGCCAGCTGTTGGCTAGTCATTAACTTAACTGTAATAAACACAATGTCATAACCTTCCCCTCGTATTATATAGATCACCTCATTTACCCCCCCCCCCCCAAGAAAAAAACAGGCAGTTGGGTTGCCTCTGTTCTCTATGAACTCCTCCAAACAGCTGTAGGCCATTACACATAATTAAATTAGGAAATGCCATCTTTGGAGAACCTTGCTTCTGACACCATCAACCATGACCACAGTGACTTGTTAGTTGAAACTGTGCATTCAGTGTGTTGTGTCACAATAATGAAAACTATACATGAAAAGAAATTTCAGGAATTATTTTACCCAAATAGACTCAAATATTATATAACGTAAATATATTTAATAACATCTATGTTTGCAATGTTTTCTTAACAATAAACATTTAAAGATTTTACATCAGTCAGATATTGATTGCTAGAAACACTGTGCTAAAAATTGTTTCTTAAAAAAGTTTTACGGTTTAGTGTGCTTCCAAATCATCCAAATGCCCTAAATAAGCATAACGTCTTTCTAAGTTTTCATAAGGAGTTTGTATTAACATTGTTTTTATTTCGACTACTTCCCTCAATATTGCTGTTTATTTTTTTGACTACGTTTCAGTAATTCTGTCGTTCGGCTTTCTTCAGGTACTTTTTTTTTCCTTATTTAATGTTGTTGATTATTTTTTTATTCAATATACTGATATTTTCTACCTACTTAAATACTATAAACGATTGTGTATGAACAATTAACCTGGAGATGGTCGAAAGACAAATCAGTCAAAATGTAATAAAAATAGCAAATGAACACAGTTGTTCAAATAAAACCAATACAAATACATATCACATCTACGTGTGTTTCTTTGATAAAGAATCGTTACAATTTATATATTACATGTTTCAAATTGTTATCCTTATTTTGGTTACCATATTCGTATTTTGTCAGCTAATACTGTCCAATTTTCTTTAGGGGTCATTTGTCAAAAGCAACCTTTTAAATCTATTATTCATTGCATGGGAGTAAACTGCTGAATTTTATCCAACTTGAAAGACAATTCAAATGATGGATGATTTTTCTTAGCATGGAAAACAGAAAGAGAAATAGTCAACTCCTTACATTGAATAATGGTTGAGTTAAAAAAAAAAAGGATGACTTCAACAAATGGTCCCTGAAGAAGGCTGAAGAGTACAATAATCGAAACGTTGTGAATATAGCAGTTAGAAATATCTAAATAGTGTAAACATGACATTTATTTTTTAATACGAAAATATATTTAGTATGTATGTGTGGTTAATTAATTTTTTTTAAACATTTCAAGACCACATTTGGTGAATAAATGTTTTGTTTGCTCAATTTGGAATGACAAATGTGTTGAATTAACTGTATTTCTTTTCCTTAAACATTGAACACATAATTAACAAATGATAAACATTAGTTTTTCTTGGTAATCTCATGATGTAAACTTATAAATGTACTTTGTTTTTTGTTAGTTTTTGTCTCATTATTTAAGAAGCCTAAGAAAATATTCTTTGACAATTGATAACTTTGAAATGAGCAATCAGAATGAGATTTCATTAATAACTGTTAATCAAAATTCATTTGTTGCCCAACTGCAGCACCAACAATTTCATTATATTCTTCATGCAAATAAATAGAAATTAGTTATTTTTGCCGACAAATAAAAATGACCTATCAGTTTTTCACTAGTACATTGTTAATTTCTTTGCATAAATTCAACTTATATTTTAACTCTTATTTACATTTGTTATTTATCTTGATAGTGCAAACAGTTGTTTTCTTTACTTTTCTATTTTGAAATTTTGCCAGTAGTGAAGAATTTGTGTTCAAAAAGATTGACACTTTTGTCCATTAACTTCGTACAGTAATGATAAAAATGTTAATGTTTTTACTTATAAATAATAAAAAGAAGACAAATATTTTGAGTAGCATAGAGTAATAATAGACCAATCATAAATCGATAATAGCTCTCTTTAAAGTAAACTGATCTGTACTGGGTTGGTGCTCCTAACTATAACTGATTTCCTGATTGGGAGGAGTCAGCAGCCTCCTGGAGGCCTCCTTAGTTCTAGTTATGTATTTTAACTCAAGATGTTGAAAATAATTATATGAAACAAGCATTGTGTAACAACATGTAAAAAAATACATTTTTGCACATGTGATAATCTGGTTTAAACTTAAATTCAGTTTTAAAATTTTATTTTTAAAAATTGCTATTATGTTAAATGTAAGAATTTGCATTCCTTGTAGAATATAGAATGGATCAAATAAATGTAAAGAATTTTATGAATATTGCATAATTCTCTGATTTTTTGTGATTTAAAAAAAAATTCACACATCAGACGGCATTGATCTCTTAAAAACTATTTTAACCAGCTAAAGACCCATGAAAAAACAGTCTGTAAAAAAATCCAATCATTTGACGCCTCTACCGCCGTTCTGCAACTATTAGTTTCAGAGGAGATAGTTTGAAAATATGGAGACAGACAGACATATAGCCTTTTATATATTAGATTTTGTTTGCAATACTTTTTGAACTAATTCAATTATTTATATAGAAGAGCATATTTACATTAATACTAGTTGGGAATAATTTTTCCTTCACAAATGTACTGCCTCAAATGTTTAAACAAATAAATGAAATATATATATATATATATATATATATATACACACACTGACATATACATAAGTATGCATATATGTACATGTGTATTTATATATGTATGTTAATGTATTATATATATATATATATATATAATTACAGACTGTAGTGTTTCGTACCTATGTAATCATTGGTGTAGGGGCGAGAATTCCTGCCAGTCATGAGATTCGAACTCAGCCACAAAGTAATTGTTTTGCTTTATTTGCTAAGCCACTACCTCAAGGACACCAAACAACTGCCATGGGAATGAAGGGAATTAAAAACTATTAGGTTGGTGCAAAAATAATGTCGTTTTTTGATGTTTAACGTCAAAAGATCATAACTTTTTTCATAATAAACTTTATTAATCGAAATAGGAACCATTAGAATCAACACATTTTTGCCAATGAGAAACCAGTTTATTTATCCCATGAGCATAGAAATCCAGAGTTCTGGAATCATTGAAGGCCAATTCAGCATCATCTCGGCTTTTGAAGTATTTTTCACACAGGAAGTCGTCAAGATGCTTGAAAAGGTGATAATTGGTGGGCAAGAGTTCCCATGAATATGGCGGATAAGGCAGTCTTGTAGCTCAATTTTTTCAGCTTCAGCAGGGTCAGTTGAGCAACATGCAGGTGAGTATTGTGGTGGAAGAGAATTAGTTCCTTCATATTGACCAATCTTGGGCTCACACATTGGAGATTCTGGTGCATTTCATCAATTTCTCCGCTGTAATCATTTTGCCTGGATTCAAGAAACTGATGGATGAGATCGGCTGCAGACCATCAGTCACCATAAGCTTTTTTTGGTGCAATTTCAGCTTCGGGAAGTGTTGTGGAGCTTCTCAGACATCCAACCACTATGCTGAACGTTGCCAGTTGCCATAGAGAATCCATTTCTCATCACACATTACAATCCGCTTGAGAAATGGGTCATTTTTGTGGCACAGAAGGAGCATAGAAGACACCTCAAAATGATGATTTTTTTTTTACTATCATTCAATTCATGTGGCATCCATTTACCCAACTTTTTTGACTTCCCTATTTGCTTTAAATTGTGAACGACTGTTGAGTGGTTGACCTCAAGTTCAACAGCAACTTCTTGTGTGGTTTTGCAAGGATTGGCTTCAATTGAAGCTTTCAAATGTTCATTATCAACCGCAGTCAGCTGACTGTGACCGTCTACATCTTCGAAGCTCTCGTCACCATTGCGAAATTTCTTGAACCACCATTGTACCACATGTTCGTTCATGGTTCGTGGGCCAAATGCATCATTGATATCACAAACTGTCTTGCCAGCTTTTCAGCCTAGTTTGAATTGGAACAAGAAAATCGTGTGGATTTGAATTTTGTCCATGCTGTCGAAAAGCCTGCAAAAAAATGAATGAAGAGATTGAGAACAGAAATAAATAACACAATTTGATAGTGAAAAACGCACTTCAAAATGATATATAACATGGCGATATATATATCAGTGAATTAATTCAGAAATCGTATATAAAAGAAACAAATGTGAGAAAACGATATTGTTTTTGGACCAACCTAATATCAGTTTAAATATAGGTATATTTTGTCCATCTCATTGCATCAATAGAAAACGGGTTTTTATTTTAATGAATGTCTTCTACTTCATCAGCTGATACTGATTGAAAATGAGTCTCTCATCACAATATAAAAGATATTTAAAGCCTCATTCCATTCATTTTTACTGTTTCAAGTTATTGTTTAATATATGATTGTTTCAGATGTTTGTAAGTCTGTATCCTGATTTTAATATTTCGAAATAGGAAAATGCTATTATGGAGAACTTTTTAGAAAGTTATATTCCATCCATTATCTTACAAATTCTTTACTTTTCCTTTTTACATTTTTATTTCCTTTTTAGTAGGTGAGATCATTTTATTAACTGAGACATTTGCAGATTATTAACCAATTTTTCGATCATATTAACATTTCAAGTGGAATTATTTATTTTTTGGCTTTTATTCTATTGATATTTTAACATGCATATAAAAAATAATCTTATAAAAGTTTTACCACATTCTCTATGGAATTCTCTATTTAACAGAAAAATCGCTTTTGTCTTTTCAGATAATCTTAATCAGGATAATATGAATCGGGTTCAAGATTTGCGTCCGAATACTCAGAGCAACGGAGGCTATCGTACTGCCCATGTTGGCTCAACTACTCCAGCCACCAATTCCCCTTTGGTGGTGCCTCAACCTGTTAAACCAACAAAAGCTGCTAAAACTTACCAGTGCAAGATGTGTGACCAGGTAAGCTTATATATATGTATATATATATATATATCTTATATTTTATACATACTTCCACCATTGGCATCAAGAACAACTGGAACCGAATCAAGAAAAGAGAAAACCTGTTTTATGCATGATATGAACAAATCTAAATAAAAACGAAATTTTTCATACGAGAAAGTTAATCCTGACTTTCTTACAAATCTTTCAATGCATTTTCAAATCAGTTATCTACAAAATAAAGTTTTTCTTTTTCTAATGAAATCTATTGTAGGTGACGGAATGAGAAATAAATATACTAGGTTGAATATGCTAGGTTTTTAATTAAATAAATTAAAGTCAGTTACTTTTCTTTTTTTTAAATCTTTTAATATTGATTTTATAATTTTCTTATACGCCTAAGTTAACTCAAATTTTAAGCTCTAGAAAGATCAATTGATATTAGAATAGATTTGATTATTTTAAGCGCCAAAAGATACCTGAATTTTATTTAACTTTTTATTGATTTTCCGCTCTTGCCGTATTAAAGACTACCCCCCCCCGCCTTTACTAATAACTCTTTAATATACTCATACTGTACCTGTATCTCTGTACAATTGTAACGTCATTGTAAAAATAGCTGGACAGAACTTTTTTAACTACTATTTCTTTTTATTTATGACTTCTATTCACTCCGTTTTAAGATAGTAACATATCAATTATAGAGACTGGTTGGTATTTAAGATTGAATAGGACCATTTCAGTCAGCAGTTCAAATTAGTTTGTGATAGTTGATTTAAGAAAGAAATATATATTCAACAAATCTTGTTTTTCAGATCTAGTTGTATATTTGCTATTGGAATAGCATGTCATCACTAGTGTAGTTAAGTCTTTGCTAGAAAGTTTTCATTTTTTTTTTTTTTTTTTTTATCTTGGGTTGCATGCTTTTGTGGCTGTCAGGGAAACACTTTTCATCATCTATCCATCAAGCATTTACTGTTCCCCACCACCATTGGTTCCCATCTGTAAGTCATCCATCACCCTATGGCAGGCAGAACTAATCATTAGAATGTCATTTCCTTCAAAAGGCAGGCAGGCAAAAACAAGATGGTTGCAAGAGCATGTCTACAATAAAAAAGGTGTGGTGTTTCCCTAGTGACAAGGTTTATTGTTTAAATAAGATTGGTAGCTCTAAAAACAGTTCAGCTATAATTTTTTAATTAAATAATATATTTTTGGAACAAATTACCTAACCAAGTTAAAAGTTGTGCATGTGTAGAACATTTTAATAATAAACTGGATAACTCTAGAAACAACGGTAAAAAAATGAAATAACGTGGTTGTTTTTTAATGGGGTTCATCTAGTGAAATAGTTATAAAAATTTGAACTATATTTTCCTATTATATCATTTGTTAGAACATATAAGTAATTGTTCATGTATATATATATATATATATATATATACCACCTCTGTTT
The DNA here is from genome assembly GCF_053919585.1 of Euprymna scolopes. NCBI lineage: Eukaryota > Metazoa > Mollusca > Cephalopoda > Sepiida > Sepiolidae > Euprymna > Euprymna scolopes. The sequence goes on along the minus strand of NC_136505.1, from coordinate 27,174,039 downwards.
GGCAGCTGACAAGGACTGCATATTGTAGGTGTGTGTGTGTGTATATATATATATATATATATTCTTTTGAAATGAAAATAAGATATACGAAGAGACATAATGAATAGGATAAAACAATGTTTTTCTATCATAATACAATATTCAATAAAATACTTTTAGAATTATTATTTTTCAGAACGGATTGATTTCTTTTATTAATCAATTCTGAAACAATTGATGTATACTAAAAATTACATGTTCAGTAATTACTTTCTCTATTCAACATTTAAAACTAGCAAACAAAAAAATGTTTTTCTTTTCTGAATGTCACTTCACAATCAAATAACTTTCATATCATTTTTTTGCAATTTGGTGTCAAATTATAACTTTAATAAAATTATAAATACTTCTAGGTTATAAATTGAAAGAGATGCTTTTACTATTTGAATAAAATTGTTTTTATTTTTGTGTTTTTTGGAGACTGTTATGGGATCATACATGAGAAAATTTCAATTGAGTAATATCGTGGCATGATTCATAGTTAAAGATGTTAAAATAACATGCTAGTAAACATTGTGATGTTTAGATCCATTTCAAGAATGTCATTTAGTTTAGCGGCCAATTTCAAATTAAATATTCATTATCCATTTGATATTGAAAATACCAGTCACAAGTGTTGGCCATTTTTGTGAAATACTACCTTCTAACCTATTTAGTGTTCTATTAGAACATGTGAATGTAACTGAATAAATTCCCATAGATTTATTTATCAAATTGTTGTAAGAGTTACCTTTCCATAAATCTCTTACTAAATACAGATCATCAGCTTGCAAAGACCATCTAAGTCACATGATTAAGATCTTTTGGTATTCTACGCGAGTTCAGAACAAATTTGATACATTTTGAAAAGGAAAGGAAAAAAGTCATATTGTATCCTCAAAATTCAAGGTGTATCTCTTTAAGAATTTTTTGCCGAATACAGTTCACTTAAGTTACCATGAGCCACCATCACATGAGACCTGAACCTGACGGTTGCTGCGCATAGTGTCCTTTGAGAGATGTCTGAACACCAGTTTGATCTTGTAATCAGTTCATCCTTGGTGTTACAGATAATACAATATACATCTTTTTCAACTGCACACTATGCGTAATAGTCAATCAGTTTGTAATTACATAAGATAGGAGGCCAGGTGTTGAGACCTTCAAGTTGTGGAAATTTTCAAGACTGCAACTTTTGAGTTTTCCTGTTGATGTGATATGGAGTGGAATCCTGCTGCCACATCAGTGCTTGATAACAGTGACAGCAATTTTATAGTCATCTGAATTGAGTCTGAGTTCCTTTTCCAGGGTGTTTGCTGGAAACACATCCAAAGGCGATCACAGTTTGTCACAGAAAATTTATCTTCATGATGCATGGGACTTTTTGGTTAGCCACTTGTTTGTTTGGCATATAATTTAACTGGTCCTAAGAAGAATCAGAGCATCTCTACCTCAACTGGCTGTTTGGCCTTGTTAAAGAGTTTCTCTTGAAACATAACTGAGATTTCCAAAATTTCTTAATCTGGCATTAATCATCATGATGCAGGTCACTCTCTTTTAATATTACTATCTCTTTCCAGCCCTCCATCTCCAGCTTTCAAACCTACCAAAAGTACACATAAAGAAATCTATGGGTTGCACTTTACTGTCATTAAATGCTTCAGAAATGAAAGAATATGAAAAAATCACCAAATTTGTCCCAAATATCCTGTATGCCTTATTTTTTGTGTATAAAGATGTTTTCCTGTATAATCCTTGTGTTAATCCAAGAATTGAAATAGTAATAACATTTATGGACACCCACCTACTCTGCACAATGTTGTATCTTCTGTTTTAGCATTTAAGGCACTAAATACTTCTGTTAAGGTCTTCAAATGAAGTTCACACTATGAATCATTATCAAGACAATTATCGAATTATTTATGCTTTAACTTTGGTAAATATGAACCATCTACTATTATGATGGTCGAATGTTTCCTGTTTTAATTATTGTAGTTCTAAAGTTCTAATTTGGAAAATATTGTAAGTTTTTTTTTCAAGAATCCTTATAACCTAGTTTATAATAACTTATCTTTATTTCCAGATTTTGTTAATTATTTTTTGTAGATTTTAACAAAAGATTTCCTGTTTAACAGCAACTGAAACATACACCTTTCAATGAGAATGTGAATGATTCTAACAGCAATAAACAACTCCTGTAGACTGTTTAAATGATTATAACATTAAAAAAAGACACTTCTAATAATTTATATTTTGATTTTTAAAAATTAACTCTAGTGAATTATTAAAACAGATATAATTGCCTTAACAATATTTTATCATTTCCAATCAATGTGAAATCTTTTGTTCAGCCTCTAATATTAATTTTACAACTTTCATTATCAACTTCAACATTCTTTTATGAATGTTTAATATTTGTTCAAACACTGAGAAACCTTTTCAACGTATAATCATTGGACATTTCAAAAATTATTTTACAGATTAAAAGCTGATAAGATACATTACAAATGTAAACTATTTAATAAATAGAATATATTGATAATCTTTTGAGAAATAAGATTATGGATAAATAAAACCAATAATTCCCTCCCAGCTTTATAGCAAGATAAATCAGGCAAAATATTTGGTGCCAAGTGTCTGCACCAACTGATAGTTTCTTTTATCATTAAAAGATTTTTTGCTGCTAAATATAAACTGGCAATGTTTTGAATGTATTAAATAAATTGCCTGATATTTGTATATAATCGTAATTGATGATAGACGGAGATATATAAAAACAGTGCTTATTATTGCATTCTTATTATATTCTGTGTTAGATATTTATTGTTTATTGTAGATTAATTTTTCACTATTTTGCAGTTATCTTCATCCAATTGATGTTCGAAGTAAAAATTCTCCCACTTAAAGGGTTCATTGCTTATCAAATTTATTCAAAAACAATTTGCAGCTTAAAGATAGTATTCCAAAGAATAAGAATAAAACCACTAACACAAATTTTAGCTTAAAGATAGTATTCCAAAGAATAAGAATAAAACCACTAACACAAATTTTAGCTTAAAAATAGTATTCCAAAAAATAAGAATAAAACCACTAACACAAATTTTAGCTTAAAAATAGTATTCCAAAGAATAAGAACAAAACCACTAACACAAATTTTAGCTTAAAAATAGTATTCCAAAGAATAAGAATAAAACCACTAACACAAATTTTAGCTTAAAAATAGTATTCCAAAGAATAAGAATAAAACCACTAACACAAATTTTAGCTTAAAAATAGTATTCCAAAGAATAAGAACAAAACCACTAACACAAAGTTTAGCTTAAAAATAGTATTCCAAAGAATAAGAATAAAACCACTAACACAAATTTTAGCTTAAAAATAGTATTCCAAAGAATAAGAATAAAACCACTAACACAAATTTTAGAATGGTTATTTATTCACCTTTTAATTAATAATATTTGAAACTATTAAAACAATAATAAAAAAAAAAGAGTTAGAATTAAGTGTCATATCACATGAATCAGGTGATTCTATTGTTGGTATTTGTTTCCACAATATTTTTTTAGTCAGAATTCTTTCTAGAAAGGCATTGGATACTTACATAATGGACCACATGAAGGTTGCCAACATCCCAAGCGAAAGTGATTTTGTGAAACAAACTGGATTCAAAGTTGGAACACCCAGATTGTTAATCAGTGTCGTTAAACACTAAACCACCATCACCTCCGAGCAATTAAGAGTGTAGACATATTAGAGGATACACTTTCTGCCACTTCATCATCCTACTCTCACATCTTAGTGTATGTGCTAATTAGATGGACATCTTTTCTATTTACACTAAAAACGATTTTTCCATAAAAAATTACATTTAAATACTGAAAAAATTTTAACAATTTAAAATTAAAAAAAAATAAATATTAAATAACCATAATTATAAGAAACACCTTTTTAATGTGTTTATTTTTGTTCATAATGGAAATAATACATCATTTCACCAACTCCATTAATATCTGTTAAATTTTGTCATTTGAAAGCAGACAACACTTTATTCAACATAAGCAAATAATAAAGATACTGGTTCTTCATTTGTATTCTAATTTTATTGATATTTAATTCAAAACAGAAATAGATAATAAATATGGCAGTTTCGTTTTATTGATTTCCTTTGAAATTTATCCACCAAATTATTTATAATATGTAATTAAAATAATTCAAAATCGATAATATTCAGGAATTATAAAAATCAATTTTCAAAATCCATACATTTGTTGTAACCCTTATTCTTGAGTGACGTATGTACCTTGATAAGTGGTAACTTGTTACTACATAAAAAGAAAAAGATGTCTGCATTGTTCATTCTGTGAATCATGATTTGTTATAAATTGAATAGAGTATTTAAATAAAGCAGATTGGTGAACAATGTAAATAATATAAGAAGCAATTTAATGATTAAATGTTTAAAAATATATTATCTGAAATAACTATGAAGAAAAGAGAATTATGACTTATGTAGTGAGAGGGAGTATCTATCACAGGGGCACTTCATATATTTAAGGAAAACATGTAAACAAATTAATCATTATATTACTTAAATAGCTGTACATATTTTATTTAATTTTAAGTGTGTTATCTTCTGGTAGATTTGAGTTTGTTTTTAATTCTTTCTTTTATTACAGGTTTGCATGTGTTGATATTTTGAAAAAGAAAAAAATACGTAACAAATAAGTTGGCTTTGCTTTTAGTTGTGAATGGATTCTTGATTTTTCTTTGACAAGTCTAAAAGCAATCTATAAATACTATTTAATAAAACTGAAATGTAATACTTTAATAGAACTTTTATTCTGTATTTAAAAAGACCATTGTATGTCTGCTGCTTGTTATTTCTTATGAATTTTTAATTTAGAAATTCAGTTTTCGTTAATTTATCTTTAAATTCTATTATAAAATTAGAGTAATTTATTGGTTTTTAATTTAAAAAAAAAAAAGAAATGAAATAAAAAAAAATGATAAATTTTATGCATGATATTAAATAATAATTGTGTATAGCTTTAATGTCTTTGGGCTTCTTTTGCTCTTAAGAATCTATGTACTATTATTTCTAGTTTTGATTTTAGTGATAATGCACTTGTGTGCATTGTATGTGTCATTTGTTGTTTGTGTATTGAGCCACTTGTTTCAGCTGGTCTTTTCTTTAGAACTTACAATATTTACCTTTTATTGTGTCAACATCTTTCTCTCGTTGATATTCTTTTTCTATATGGAAATTTATTTGGCTTCACTCTGAAGCCAACTATGTATCATTGCTATCTTGTTTTCAGCTTCAAGTAGTCAAAAGTGGCTGCAAAAAATAGTTATAAAAAATGTTAAAAATAAATAAAAATACAGAGAAACATGCAAGCACTGTTCTGTTGAATAAGTCTTCTCAATAAAAACAAGCAAAGGAAAAAAGTCATCGCAACATTGGATACTCATAAACATATAGGCACATGTTTCTGTCCCTATTAGCTTCATCGTCAGCATCATCATTTCTGACCTCCAGACAGCATTTTAGCATTGCGGCTTTAAAGTGTGGTCTTTAAAAGTTGTTTTCCGTTGAGAAAGTGTGAGGGTAGCTGAGGGCTAGAAAACTGTGGGAATGCCTTGCCACATTTTGGGTACAACTATTTGTATGGAATCATTGGAGAATAAAGCAGCAGCGGTCGACAGAATTTGAATGCTGGTCCAGGAAGGGGCAATTTGTACTATACAAATTAGTGTTTCCTGCTCCACAGGTGTACAATACAATGATCAGGAAATGTTCACGTCACTCCACATTATAAAAAACAAAAGCCCCGATCAGTAATGCCAAACTTGTTTTCAGTTTTCAATGTCCACTGCAAGGACACCTGTCTTTTATTTCACATATCCCCTTCTCTCTCTCGCTTTCCCCTCTTCTTTTTCCTCTTCCTCTCTTTCCTTCTATTTTTTTAACTCTCCCTCTTTTTTTTCTCTCTTCCTTTTGTATACCACTAAAATTGTCTCTAATGGGTAAATTTTATTTTATTTTTTTTTTTTTTATCTCACATAGGTATTTACAACCAAGTCGGACATGCTGATCCATTGCCAACAAATCCACAAGCAGGATCCGAAGCCGTACAAGTGTCCCACATGTTTGAAGTGCTTTGCCAACTCATCATATTTGTCTCAGCATGCGCGTATCCACTCGGGCATCAAGCCATACCGCTGTGAGATCTGTGAGCGTAAGTTCACACAGCTGTCGCACCTGCAGCAACATATCCGAACCCATACTGGGGAGAAACCATATAAATGCTTACACCCGGGATGTGGCAAGGCATTCTCACAGCTCTCCAACCTGCAGTCCCACTCACGCTCTCACATGACCGACAAGCCATACCGCTGCAACTCCTGCTACAAGTGCTATGCTGACGAGGCCAGTCTGAGGGAGCATATTCCCAAACACTCGGACACAAAACACTTAAAAACGCATATATGTCGTATATGTGGAAAATCCTATACTCAAGAGACTTATTTAACCAGACACATGGCCAAACATTCGCAGGATAACTCGAATAAAGTTTCTCCTCGTCCCATTATCAAACAAGAACCAGACCATTCCAGTGACGAGTACGGAAGATCAGATCGCCAGCCAGATAACACAACTGGTTCTTGTGGGAAAGTTTCCTCAGCATTCATGCCAATCCCACACCAGTTTGGTAGCCCTGTCCCAAGTAGCACGACGGCTTCCTCATATCCATACGGCTCAAGTTTAGGGGCCAATAGTCTAACTTCCCCATTGCCCCACATTTCATCAATGACTTCACCACGATACTTTCCTTACGATCCTTTGGGATTTAGAAAGTCTGACCCTCCAGAAAGGAATTTGAATGTGGGTATGTCATCAAGAGACAGTATGCTTGCAAACAGTCTGCTCAGTCTACAACATATAAAGAACTATGCATCACAACAGATGCCATCATTCACGCCAACCTGTTCTGGTGGAGGTTCCAGATTAACATGATTCAAAAGGGTTCTAGAAATGTGTGCAATTTTGTAAGGACAGCCAAGGCCTTGATTATTAAAGGAGGAAATATCAACACTGAACAATTTCATCAATTTTGAAAATTGAAAATGATAAACACAAACAAATACTATTTGATGATGGGTTTTTCATTGTAAAAAGAAACAGACATTTATAACCAAATTAATTTTTAGGAAGTGAGAAATTTTAAAATCATTTTATATGGGAAGTTTGAAAAAGTTTATCTAAGACTCTAAATTAAAACTTTTTGCTGGCCAAATATCATTTGTGTACCTATTATTATTATTATTATCATTATTATTATTATTATTATTATTACTGTTCTGAGCATGAATTTCTTATAGGATTCTCAATATTACAGTGGATAAAAATGGAGCCGGTCTTTCATAAAAAAAATTATTGAAAATGGAAAAAATAAATTGTAAAAACTCAAACAGAATAAAAGGAAAACATTTTTTTTTTAATCGCAGCAGCACATGTCTAATAAGGAGAAACGATCAAGTTACTACATTCGCAGTGTTCGATATTTATTCGTCTGTGATGACTGTCTTTTTAGTCTGCTGTTTTGTTACAGGTTATTTTAATTTTTTTTTTTTTTTTTTTTTTTTTACGACACACCCGCCTAATTTACATATCACTTATAATAAACTGAGTGTGTTATCGAAAGATACTGTTTTCTTAACCAGTAGTTCACATCCACACAGGTGCTTGTGTTTTACACTTGTGATTTGTCTAAATACAAATAAACTTTGACAGAACAAATAAGTTTTCCTACCTTTAGCCGAACCAGGCTTTTAAAAGACTTTCAAACTGAGATTCTTTTTACTTATTAATAACTGTCTCTATAACATAGTAAATTATAAACAGATTTATTTAAATTAAATTATTTTTTATTTGGTTGACAAAACCAGAGACATGTTTCTTTCTTGAAGAATCCAAGTTTTTAGATCAGAATCCAAGTTTTTAGATCAGAATCCAAAAGAAATTTGTTTTTCAGTTACGAAATAAGTACTTTTTAAATTCTACTCATTTTTATTTGCTATAGTATTACAATAGTTGGCAAGAGACACTTCAGTTATGTATTAGTAGATCATTTCATTTTATACATTTAATTTTCATGAATTCTAAAGTCATTTTCAATGTTGGCGATCTATATGAACAGTGAGTCTTGAAATTTCTGAAAGTCAACTCCTTAAAGCATTTCTCACAAAATCTGGAACATGTAGCTGTGATTTCTAAAGTTGAGCAGTTGGACTAGGCCACTCAGAATCTTTCAGCTCTACCTCAAGAGCACAATTCATAGGCAAATACAGTTTGTTTTTCTTCCCTCCCTCTCTAGAATTTTGATTGTTGCTCATGTGATACAATCACATTCTTCCATTCCAACTACAGCAACATTGTTTCCCCATACATTAGACAAATTAACTATTAATTTCCATAGCCATACATTTATTAATTTTATTCATTAAGTTTTGTTTTTAGTTTTTTTTTATTTAGGCAGCAGCATTTCATTTCTTTTATTCTAATAGGTTCTATATCATCCAGCTCCTAAAAAATTATTGGGAAAAATGAAACTTTTCCACCTGTTTTTCTTTCTTTAGTTTATGACCAAATTACATAGAAACACTAGTTCTCATCAGACCAGCAAAGTTAATGTTTTACCTTGTTTAGTACATAGAAAATATATTTCTTGAGAATTTGAGGTACTGTAAGCAACAAACATATAAACTGCTACCAGCCTGGCTGGACGGTAAAATGGGCAACAGTATAATAACCTATCATGGAAGATGGTTTAGGCTTAGCAATACAAAAAAACAGGGATGATTACCAGGTTTAATGGGCCTTTGTACTCAAAAAGGAACTTTTCTTTTCTTGTTCTATTCAGTACAAATTTACATTGCATTCTTGTTGTCCTATCAGATAATTATTTCATTTCAAGATCCTAATATCATTGTTGCATTATCAAGCATTCTATTCATTTTGGGCATTGAAGTTTTTATTTTTGTTTTGCAAATGAAACTTGAAAATGGTTTGGAGTTTTCAAACACAAGAACTTTATCAAATTATGTGCATAAACAAAAGCCAATGTAGGTATTTTTTCATGAGTCTTTTTTTTTTTTTTTAACACACTTTGTAACAAATTGGAAATTACTTTAGGTTTTGTATAATCAGAGATGTCATTATCTTATTCTTTTTGTTGTTTTACAAATTTACAATCATTATACTAAGCAGTCAGTAGTTTTTTTTATCTATATCTTTACCTTTGACGATTTTGTTTGTACCCTACACCAAGTATACTTCATACAGCAGTTTGCTGTCCATGCAGAGTACTAGCATAATTGTAAAAAAGAAAGAAAGAAAATCTGCTATTATCTAGATTGTGCAGTAAAAGTCTATCAATGTGGTATCAACTTTGACCAGTTAGATCATTTGTTTGGTTTTCAATATCCCAAGACTTTTCAAACTGTTGTTTGATTCAACTGCAGTCTTTCTAATATTGTAATATTTGCTATGTCCATTTCATCATAATCTGACATCCATTTCATCATTCACATATTATGACTGATGAACTTATATGGAGTTGTGTATCTTATGGATTCTCAACAAATATTATTCAACAGGTTCTTTGCCATTGTTGAATCTAATTTTTCATTTCTTTTCCCTACTTTTGTTTCCAATTTATGATGAGTTGTCACTTGTTAAATCTACTTAAAAAATTGTTACATTTTAAAATTAAATATAGTTTGAATGATTACAAACCAGTTGTGCAGACCAACTTTTATTTAGATCTGATTTCAAAAGACAACAGTTTTATTTTAGGTCTGCACTACATTAAAATGGTAAAAAGTGAAAATGCTAAATTAGAGATTTAGTCTATGAAAGAACAGTTTTTTTTTTGTACTTATGTATATAATTTTTATTTTTATTTATTTTTTTTTTAAATATACAAATGCTTTTTTTTTTTTTGTCTTATGGGTAAGTCTAATTTATTGCTGGACATGAGTTAATCAAAAAGGCTTGAAAATGCAGTCTGTAATGAATTTACTTTTCTGTTATCATTTGAACAGATTCATGACATTTTCAAATTTTGTACTCTTGTTATGAATATTGCTATTCCCCTGTCCTGTTTAAGTTTTATTTTAGTTGGCATTGTTTTCGCAGTCTGTAGGTTTTCAAATAGTTTGATATCAAATACACCAAACTAAATTATACTGAATTCAATCTACACCAGTGTTAGTAGTTATTTGTAGTTGTTGACTGTTGCTCAAAATAGGATGGTTCTCTTTTTAGCGTAAACTATTTTGCTCTTACATCTCTCTGTCTCTCTCTTTCCCAAGCCCTTTTCAATAATTATTTTCAATACTTAACTATCCTTTATGCTCTGCTAAGTGGACTCTTATCATTCATGGCCGAGGTATTTACCTCCCAGCTCCAGGGTTTCATCCTCTCCATTTCTATATGTAGTATCTCTCTCATTTTACAAAAGGACAAGGGTCAGAGTAAATCCTTCATACCTCAGGTGTCTCAAAAAAAGGCAAGGAAAATTAAGTCTGAGCTGTTTTTGCCCTCACTTTCAGAGCATAATTTACAAGGTAATTTATATTAAGTTTAGACTTATGTGGTATTGGCTTTTGTGAGGAGTCAAACCCACTATTTAAATAAAATTACATATTTAAAGGTCATTAGGTTCTTACAATTTAAGTAGCTTCATATGAAACATGTTCTCTACTTATTGTTTCTACCTTTACATTATCTGGACAATATCTCTTTTGACCGCTCAGTTGAAAAGTATACATTTTTACAAAGTTTTCATATTTAATTCCATTGCCAAATCATATTTCTGAGCTTTAAGATTTGCTGCTGCTGTTCCTTCTTATATGTTACTTATAATCTATGGTGCTGTATTCAGTATGATAAATACTTGCGATAAAATACTTACATTCCTCCAATTCAAAATAGCTGTATAATAAACATAGAAAAAAGCCTGAAACATTTATTTATTCTCTGTTTAAGCAAACAGCTCTTTCTCTCGGTCCACACTGCCATTTGACTTTGCAGCCAATTCAATATGATTAATAAGTTTTAAGTTTACATCGTTGAAGCTGATGCTTAATTACTGTGTCCATTGATGGAAGTAGAAAACCACATGTTCCTTGCTGCTAACGAAGGAGTTCAACAAGAATTGCACAATGTATGCACTGCCAGGAAAGAACGGACTGTGAACTGCAGGTTGTAGTTAATATTGTATTGCTTGCACGGAACTTTACGAGACCAAATGCACATTCACTCTAACATACATGCTTGTATGCGTGTGTGCATGTGTAGATTTGAGTCAGTATTACGTGTATGTGCTCACCCAATGGAGAAAATGCGTAACTTTAAACTGGTACAAACACACACAAATATCAAATTATCCACTGAATAAAACAGTGAAAAAACGATTATTGGAATTACATTCGAAGACTCTTTAACGCTTTATCTTTTATTAATGAGTGCTTTTTTTTTTTTTTTTTGTCTGCACTCTGGAAAAGTTTGTGAATCTCCTCGTCTGTTGGATGTCACATTCTTGCATAGTTGATGAATGCAAGGAGAACACTTAGTAATTCATCAGCATGGCCTCAGCAACTTATTTGGCTCAAAACTGTATTTGAATGGTACTTTCATTGTACCATGTTGTACTAAAAAAAACGTCTTATGGTTTCTGCTGCTACTCTCAAAGACAAATAATCTAAGTAGTCAGTTTTCAACATCTTACCATCAAGACGAGTCAACTGATCTACAGATTCAACCTACCAACACCAACACCGTCATCATCAGTAACCTCCTCTTTCTATCTTTCTCTTCCCTGTTCCCCAACTTTCATCTTCATCGTCAGGCATAACAACAAGCAATCATTATACTAAGCAGTCAGTAGTTTTTGATCACAACACTGTTATCCTGCTTTTGGTTTCATGACATATGTCTGCATTGTACATTTCTCAAGGGGGCAACATTTTTGCTTGCATCCCAACTTGTTCTTCTGTCATATTTATTGTGTACAAACTGTTGTTTTATTCTGGATTATCTGTATACTATGGTAGGTATTCATGGTACAAATTTCAACTGTTGAGATTTAGATGTCAATAGTGGGGCGATTGGAATGTCTTTATTTTTTCCTTTTTAAATTTTTTTGCTCTCTCTCTCTCTCTCTCAGATGTGTCAATAATTTCTAATACTGTCATAAGTCATGCAATTGGCTTATTATACATCTATCTTTGACACACCTCCCCTTAAAATCCCGCAAAAAATTAATTGGTACATTACCAACATGTAGATATAGCTCTGATGTGTGTGACTTAACATTGCCAAACACTAAAATTATTTAATTGCTGTGGGAATATCATTAGCAGTTAAATTACCTATACTGTGTGGGGCAGTTAGAAGAAAACAAATATGCATCTATAAACTAGACCTTCAAACATTTCTGTTTTTGTAATAGGAAACCAAAATATACAATTCTTTTCTTTTGTTATTTTAATAAAATTACCCTCACCAAATAAAAGAAAGCATGTGCTGGTTGAGTCTGAGTTATAGAAGCATATTTGAATAAGACAGTAATTTTAATGATACATAAAATATGGACGTCTAATTGTTGGGCACCAGCACATTATTAAATTTTTGCCCTATATAAAAGATGATTAATATTAAAGTTCAACATACCAAATCCCTCTTTATCTTCATTAAATATATTTCCATGAACAACCTTTGTCCTTTGGTGGCTCATTTATCTATACATTGAACTTGTCTCTCTCTCCTCTCTTTCTCTCTCCTTGTATAAAATCAATAGTAACTCCAGTGGTCAGGTTACTTGGGCTGAGATCGACTCCTCTGATTGTCAAACATATATTTTGGTTGAATAAGAAATGCTTCAGAAGAATCTTTCTCAAATTTGTGACACAGATTGACACATTGTCAACTGAGCTATGAAGAATAAAGTAATTTTAAACAGTATTCTGTATTCATGAAATAAGCATAGCTTTGTTGAAACTCCATGACTAAAATCAATGTTTGACCTTGGTTTTTATTATAAAGTTGTATGAAGAAAATGTTTCTCTTTTTGTCAGGCTTAAATATGAAGCCTGATGCAAAAAACAAGCATTTCTTCTTTCAACTATGGTACCCTGAATTATAAATTGCCCAATTTGTTTTTAACTTGGCTAAAATTAATGAACTAGAGTTACTATTGATACACATTTATGATTGCATATGCATGTATTGGTTGCACATGTGCATCTGAATGCTTGTATAATAAAGGCAGGTTAAAAATGAAGCTTTTTTTTCGTAGTCAACATAAGTGCTTGATCTCTTCATTCTATTGATCCAAGTATTTCTGTTAGCTACTGTGAATATTGTCATTTGTAGGTACGGCCAAACTGACATTCTAAAGAAAAATCTTCTTCCTGCCTAGTAAATTCTTTTGCAATATTAAATAAAATATATGTATATTTTTTTTAAATATTGCATTCTTTTTTATTATAATAATGACTTGTCATAAATCTATCTTTTCCCATGCATATAAACGGTTCTGCTTTTACTGAGTACCAGTGAATTCTCTCAGGAAATGTTTTTCAAAAATGAAAATATAAACAAATCACAAACAATTCTATTTTTTATTATTTAATAACAAAGCAAAGTTGTTTTATTCATACAGTTCTGTTTAAAATGTTCACTAAAATGTCTTGTATGTGCAAACATATCACAATCTATCAAACATAATCTGATCATGTTTGAAGGTATTTGATATTGATTCTTGAAACTTTTCCAGAATTCCCTTTGATTGTTGGCACCAAATGGAATTCAACTATACAAAGTTTTTTTTTGTTTTTTTTGCACAAGACAGTTTCAATGGAGGCAGTTGGTCTGGGTTGTTTTTTTGTTTTTTTTTTTAATCTGGTGACGATAATATATCGGAGAGAAAACTGAATAACTATTAAATGGCTTGAATTTAAATTCAAATGAAAAGGGGATATTTTGAAATTATTAAAAGCAAAAACAAAAATGTGCATAGTGGATTGTGTACATTTTTTGTATTAAAATGTGTAAATAAGCAGCTGGAATTATGCATGGGTAATTATTTAGATTAAACGGTCATTGTATATCAACAAGTTCAAAATTCTGCAAGCTTTAAAATCTATTAAACTATTTTTGACACTTGTTTTTTTTTTTTTACACTATCAAATGAGACAAATCAAAATCTATCCTGTCTCTATAATTTAAATTTATTGTTTTTGACCTAAGTTATTTTGCAAGTGTGAAAAGCTTGCAACTATGTGGGTCTTCTTTGATACAAGATGGACATATTAAGTTTTCTTTCGTTTAGCAGCACAAATGAGCCATGATACTCGACTTTTGCTTTTAATTTTTACTTCAAATCAGCAATTCTGTCTGTCTCAATTTAAAAGTTTCAAAACTAATTTTGGAATGTTTAAAATGAGACAAGTAAATACAAGTCAACCATTTCTACAAAAGTAATTTTGAAGCCTTTACAGTGGCAGGCAAAAGGTAAATTCTGGCTTGAATAAAGTCAAGTATTATATTTCATTTGTGCTTCCTAAGCAAAGTAATTGGTTATATTCACTCTTGTATAAAAGAACAAAAGTGAGTGTATGAAGCCCAACCTTTTAAAATCTCTCAACCATTGCTGCCATGCAGAAAGTGGCTATATCAAAATGACAAGGTACGTTCACTTGTACTGCTGCAACATATCGACAACGACTGAACACTTGGTGCTTTTTTGATTCTCACATTTTATACAAGGTTTCTTAAAAAAATACTTTCTTTAATTTAAAATAAAAAAAAGTGATCAAAAACAGTTTTTATTTTAACATTATATGAGCTACCAAAAGATAAAAATTGTATATCTTTAAAAAGAAGCCTTTTCAGTTGAAAAGTCCTGTGAAGAGGAAGAAATTGAAACATTCCAAATCTTTTCCTTATTGCTTGGCCTCAGTTGTTCTCCCTACATCTCACCTCCCTTCAAAGAAACCTGCCGACTTGTGGCTATTCTTAATTCCCGTAACACATAGCCGAAAGGGCTAGCTTCTCTGTGAACAACATAACAATTGCTATGCATACAAAACTGTTTCAGTATTTGCTTACTTGTCTGTCCATCAAGACACAAAATTCCATCATTGTAAATTCTTAATTTCATTCAGCTAAACAAATCCAAGAGGCAATCATCAAGAGGTATTCTCAAAGACTGAATTATGTTTCCCTCATTTATTATGATCAGCACAAGTTAAAGGTGAAAAAGTAAAAATGAATGTTCTTAAAATGGATCCATGATGAAAATGCTATTTTGAACTTAAGTGTGACAAATAGACAATGGAAATGTTATTTAAAACGCAAGTATAACATAGCAAAGGAAATGCTATTCTAACCTTAAATGTGACAAATTTATGAATTTTTTTATTTGAAACTTATGGATGACAATGCTAAAATGAATGCTATCTTAAATTTAAAGAGGAGTGGGAGTGAAGGAGATAGACCCACCTCCATGTTTGGAATTTTAAACAACAATAGTTCACATCTTAGCTCACTTAACCTGTATTAAGCATTGTTTTTTTTTTTTATTTATTTTGTAAGAAATGGAAGTGATAAACTTATTTCAATGTGTCTTGTTCAGTTTCTTTTCTCTTGGGATGTTTAGCCACATGATGTTTAAGAAGAGAGTTGTGATGGATATAAATAATTCTTGCCTTTGAAATTCACCCCCACCTCCAACCCAACTATTTTTTTTTTTTTACTTTTAAAAATCGTTTTTATTCTTTCTATTTGACTGTGGCCACAATCTTTTGCTCTTATAACTGGGAAGCTTCTGAGTATTTTCCAATAGACAAATGGATTACCGTTTTTTCTTCTGTATCCATTTCATCCCTTATTTTCTATGATTTATCATTTAATATCAGAACAGTTGAAATCTGCCCAACCCACCAGATTGAGAAGTGAGAGTCAACGACTTTCAAAATGCTAAGTACAATTGTTCTGTTTTTTTTTTTTTCATTTTTTTTTTTCATTTTCTTTTAATTTTTTCTTGTCCTTTTTATTTAAAAAAAAATCAATAAATTCTCTTGAATGTATTTTCTGTTTACAAATACAGAGTTGAAGCTTAATGTTGTATAAAGAGAAAACTACTTATAAGACGGAAAGCCAATTTTGGAAAGGCCCAACATGTAGATGTTTAAGTTGCTGTCTTCCAATGGCATTGTCTTTTGCTATGTTGACCACTAAAAGAATGATAACCTTTGTGTAATTCTCCTGAGAAATTAATAAAATATTCTATTGACAACACATCTCCTTTTTTTTTTTTTTTTTTTTTTTTTTACTTTTTTTTACTTTTTACTTTTTTTTTATTGTTCATTTCTTAAAAGGTAGTCTAGGTGTTGCTAGGGTATTGAATAATGAGTTGTACTGCATCCTGGTGCCTCATCTTTTGGGAGTCCAGATGGAACAGAACTTCTGTTTTGCTGAGGTTATTTATGATAATATACACAAGAATTACTACATCATCATTATTTCAAAACTACACACCAGAGTGAAAAGAATATCACAGAAATTAATTCTCTTCTAAAATTACTAAAGTCTGTGCATTGCCTCTCCATCGGATAAATTTCAAACTAATCATTTATGCCACCCCGACCCCTGCAATAACTTCATCCACACAAAAAAATTAACTATGATTGATTGATTTGGGAAAAAAAAAAATTTGAATAAGCTTTTTTCAATCAAATTTAATATATATATATATGTATATATATATATATATATATATATACAACCTCATAACAAAACGGCCAAAAATATATAATATTATTACATGGATGATGTTCTGGACAAGCATTTCGATGTATTATCTACTTTTTTATAGAGTAATACACAAACACACACAATTGTGTTCTCAGCATGCAGGTTTATTACCTTGAAGTTGATAATATATCGAAATGCCATTAAGGAATAGTATCCACATAATTCTATTTATATATTTGAGTGTTGCTTCAATTTTTCACGTTAAGAATCTTGCATCGATTTCTTTGCAAAATATATATATATATATATATATATATATATATAATTCATTGCTCATCAATAATTTTTCTAATGCTGCTGCCACTTATTGCTATTATTTTCATTCTTCTAGTTTCAATGTTGAATTAATTTCTTCTATTTTAATTATAAAATCTAAATGGAATTACAGAATCCGTTTTGTTACTCCATCGAAATCATTTGAAAGTATGTCAGTCTTGTGTAAGTATGATGGCTGGTTGTGTGTGTGTGTGTGTGGTGGTCATTTCTAACTCACTATTTTTATTTTCTTTTATTCTTACATTCTTCCATTATACCTTCCACACCAACCCCTATTTTCTATGTCCCAGTCCTGATTCTAGTCGGATATCATTTTACAAAGGCAACAATGACAATCAGCACCCTGACAACTAAGCTAGAAACCTGGCAACTAGTTCCAGTCTGGCAACGCTCAGTTGTTAGCTCCTTTCACTTATTTTTCTACGTTTCATCAAGTCTTTCTTAAAAGCACAAACCTTATTAGGGCACAATAGACAAAAACAATGAAAAACTGCTAATTAAGGTGAATTACTAAAAAAAAAAAAAAAAAAAAATTAAAATTTTCAAAAATGAAAATCTAAGATGTGACTATTTTACAAATAAACTAAAAATGAATTTTTAAAAATGAGAATTTTGACATGTGAAAAAAGATTTTTTTTTTTTTTTTAAATTTGTCTCTCACTGAAGAGAAACACAAATGAGCAGCGTTGAAACAATTCTGCCAATCTGTTAAATGCTGTATATATTATACATACAATTATAAGTACTAATAGTTATTCTTAAATTCATATAAATACATACGTATACAACTTGTATAATTTAAGTGGATAACAGGATGCTGTTGTATACCATTAAATTGCGAGAAACTTTTTTTTATTTAAATTCAATTCCCGTTATAATTTCTGTAGCCATGTCAGGCCAATGAATCAAGACAATAAAACTGAATTACAGAAAATGCAAAACAATTTCACTCTGGACGTGCGAGTGAATAACTTTGGTGCTTGCGTCATTTTTGTCTGCAGTTAACTTATTTAATATGCACATGCTTTGGGTCTCTATGTGATACTCTCGGATGGATCAGTCTGGAATTCGACTTCACTCTTTCTGCTCACTGATCCTCAGTAATTGCACAAAATAGCCACAACTTCAAAAACTATATTCCCTGATTCATATTTCAAAAATGCTCTTTACTTGCTGTTGGTGGTTTTATTGTAATGTCTTCTTCGCTCACTGTATATATGCTTTTGTTACAAAGAATAAAAAGAAACTAGTAAACTTCACAAAGCTTGTGTCTGTTTTTCTTCCCTTTCCTTATTCTTTAATCATTTTTTTGTGTATTCTTATATCCATCCCTATTTTCAAAATAAATTTTCACCCACATCAGCACTGTTTTTATTGCTTGTCTTCGTAAACTTTTACAAAAATTCTCTAGTTTTTTTTTTTTTTTTTGGCTTTTTTTTTTAGCAAGTCTTTGTAAGATGAGGCACCATTTACTGTTTTTTTGTTTTTGTTTTTTTCATTTTTCGTTACTTCTTTCTTTTTCAGTTGCATAAATTGAGATAGATGAACCAGTTATGTCCAATATTTCACTCAAAATAAACCAGTCAACTTTGTAATAAAGATACAATGCTCAAGTTTAAGATATTATACAACAATATAGTTAACCAGATATATATATAAATAACTGGCCCTGAGGAAAAAAAAAAACCGGAGGCCTTTGTCGCTTGATGAAATCTTTTTAGATTGAAACAGTATGTTTATTGTAGCAACAAATGGTAATTTTGTTTGGCTAAATTGAATAAAATAATATTCTGCTCTTTTTATTAGGCACTATCAACAGCCTCGTTAAATTCAATGGTTTTTACTTTTAGCTATGTTTACCTGCAATAAATAAATAAATATATTCTAGAATATATATCTGCCACTCAGAAGGGTAAAATTAATTCCCTGAACAGGACAGTTTTGAACTCTTACGTACTTTTACAAAGATTAAAATCAACATATAATGATACTAAGCCTTATGTCTAGAATTCTTATTGATCAAAATCCATTACATGATTTTGATTCTAGAAAATGTCTAAAAGCTTAAGTATAAGGGGTCTTAAGAAAAAATTAAAATTCAAGGAATTTTGCTTAATGCTTTCCTAATCACAATGGATCACATTTAAAACAAATCTGAAATATTTGAATTTTCAAATCGGAGTTTGTACACATATTATGTCCCTAAAAATACTCCAAAGAAATTAAAATGTCAAGAATATTTACTAGTTGATGCTTAATATCTTTTGTTAAAATTTAACAAATATTTGCCGTATCTGGATTTTCACAAAGTCCTA
Source organism: Euprymna scolopes (assembly GCF_053919585.1). NCBI lineage: Eukaryota > Metazoa > Mollusca > Cephalopoda > Sepiida > Sepiolidae > Euprymna > Euprymna scolopes. The sequence goes on along the minus strand of NC_136505.1, from coordinate 27,154,545 downwards.
TCAACTTCTATTTATCCCCTTTGCATGAAAGAAATTTCAACTAAATATAGTCCACATTATGATTCCTTACACCTAACATCTACATTCCAAAATTCATAATGATTGGTGAATTAGTTTAGCAGTGAATACTGCACATAAAACATGCAGATACCTAACACACATATATAGATATTATTATTTATTAAAATAATTATTAAAATTTATTAAATACCTACAGACACTAATGTTTCATCCTTTCAGGAATCATCAGTGCAGGCTGTTACGATTAACGCCGGTCGAGAGATTCAAACCCCGGCAACAGAAGTAATATTGGGCTTCATTAGCAAGGATCCAAACCATTCGGCTGCCGTGAGAGATACAGTTGAAAATAAACATGTATTCTTATTAAATGCTTTTAACGTCGGTCAGAGTGATATAATCATTATATGATGATCTGCACGTATAAGCCAAGTTGACCGACTTTATTACAACTGAAAGTGCTCAATCATAAGAAACAATTTTCTTAAAGGGGATGATATTATTATTTACTATAATAATTATTAAATACCTACAGACACTAGTGTTTCATCCTTTTGGAGCACAACAATATTTTTAGAAAAGAAACCCGTAAAGTGCTCAATTGCAAGTTTTGCACAAGCTAATTTAAATTATCCTTCTTAAAAAGTATATAGCACTCGGAATACAAAGACAAAGTGGGAATGAATGAAAAATAAACAGAAAATTTTTACCATTTATGAGACGCGCGCGTCTTTTTCTACATGTTCTTTAATTGTAGAAGTTAAACAAAGATTCTATGCTCACAATAATACCTTCAGGTACATAAGAAAACAGAGTATCACCTCCCTAGCAACCTGCATATGAAATCTCAAAGATTCCAACACACCCTACGAAATTAAATGAAGAACCATTGAAAAGTGATAGCTTACAAGCATATTAACAAGATTGCCTTTTTACTAGGCATCACACAAAAAAACCTACAATCCTACAAGTAATTAATAACCCAACGTATAATCTATATAAACATAAAATTTGGAGTTTTCAGAATATACTTATTGCAGAAAAATAATTCTTCTGGCCAAATGTGATGATAATGGAAATAGATAACATGCTGAAAACCGTCAATCTCAATCTCACCCCCAAATTACCACAAATAGAATCAAAACACACCCTAACATATGGAAAATACCAGATGTAGCCATATACTTGAGAACCCACCATCCAAATATTTTTTTATCATACTAATAATTATAATCTATATGCTTATAAAAAGGAGAATGTGTGTGTGCGTGTGTGTGTGAGGACACTTTTCAACTTATATACTCAACGATTTTTTTTATCTACAGATTTGAAATTTGGTATATAGGGCATTCAGACATGTGGAAAATTTGTAATCCATTTTTATCCGGAATAAAGGCCAGCTAAGGAGGTCAAAATAGAAAAATTTGTATGTAAGGGTGATCAGATTTTTATGTTTGTCAACCATTTCACGAATGCGCATATGTGGCTGTGAAACATGACAGCTTCTTTATGTTAAGAATAAGTAGGTTTGAAAACACTTTTTAAAGATCTTATCAAGCTGTCGCTGACTTTAGATTTTGGTTTCAATCTCAGCTTGAGTATTGTTTTTTTTATTATTTACAAGAAGTGAACTGTTAAGAAAAAGCATAATACTGGCATGCACGTGTCTCAGTTTCTGTATTAATTAAAATGTAATATTTATGCGTATTTAAGATCAGGCAATGTCGGGCGGCCTGCTAGTAAAAAAATAACATTAAAAATACAACATACCTTATCCATAGTTCCACCCAGATCCATTGTCATATACACAACCACTTTATCATTGCATCTTCCCACTAAAAACCTCCAATAAAATTTATTTCCCCACTTCCATAAATTCAAATCGAACATATGTAATCAACATATACTTTTTTTTGTTTGTTTGTTTACTTGCCTCCCCACGAGGGCAGAGTTAGGCATGAGGTCGGTTTTTAATGTGGGAGGAAATCAGCTCCCCAAAAAGGGGCACTTTGGTCAGTAATAAAAATAAAAAATGTATCAGTCATGAAGGATTTCTCCTCCATTAACCAAGACCAAAAAGGTGTAGCGCAGCATCTGAAGAACAGATACTACAGTTTGATCCTGGCCAATAATAACGGAAAAATTTTTTTTTATAATCAACATATACTTTAATATATAATATGTGTATATTTGATGACAAAAATATACTAACATATTTAAATGAATATATGACTAACTTGGAATATTATAAGGTATACAATAAACTAAATATATATATATATATATATATTTATGCAAAATAATAACTCTTCTAGAAAATAAATCTGACCAAGATGTACATGGCTTTAAAAAGATATATATATATATATATATATATATGTATATGTATGCATATAAAATAATATAGAGAAAAATAACAATAAAATAAAACATGAGTTCATAAAAAACTATATAAATACTAAAAAGTAGCATCCCAAGTATAAATTAAATCCATCTGGTCCCCCCCCCTTCGCCAATCTTTCATGAAAAACACTAGCTGAATCCACGGTGAAAATTTTCCCCCACTCTTTATCTGTGCCTAAATCAAAACGTGGATTCCATGAACAAAGCTTCTTAGAACTGCACGCCTATGGAACTCTGTTCCGTTTGCCTGCTTCCCACCTGACTACAACTTGAATGTCTTCAAGTCCAACATTAACAAATTCCTAATGAACCGCCCCCTTAAGTAAACACTTCATCAAATCTCCACACTAACGTACTGTACTTGCAATAACCCTTATCCTTGTGTGACTTCCGGGCCTTGATAAGTGGTGACCACCGTGTAAAAAAAAAAAAATCTATTTTCCATGATTACCATCATTTAAGCCGTCTGAGCCTTCTACAAGAGACTTTTTTCATAGGTCGTAAACTTCACATCTGCATTTCAGCTTAATGAGTTCAAACCCCATATGATGAAGAAATAACATAAGTATATATTACCTTTAAAACTCAAACATAGAAACCTTCCAAGGATAAATGATACACACACACACACACACACACGCACATATATAAAAGTGAATGTGTGTGTCTGTCTGTCTGTCTGTGTACATTTCCCTATGCAATAACTCTGTCAATTTTAAGTCTACAGACTCGAAATTTGATATACATGGTACTGAAATTTGGGAAAATCTTTGTAATCCATTTTCGGCCAGAAATCTGGCTGTTAAGGGGTCAAAGTTCAACGATTTGACCTTTGATAACTCTACCAAACTCCACCGACAATTTTGGGTATAAACAATTGAAATTTTGGATATAGGTTCCTTAGACGTGGATCTAACTTAATAACTTGATTTGAGCCCAAAGCAATAAATGTTAAGGGTTCATACTAGGGTTCAAAGTTTAAAAAATTTTGACCTCAGCGGTCTCTACCAAATTACTCAGACAATTTCTAGTCTAAACATTTGAAATTTTACATAAAGGGTATTCAGAGATAGGACAAGCTTTTTAATCGGTTCAGGTCGAAAATTTGAGCTACATATGTATGTATGTATGTTTGCATGTCTGCCTAAAACTTTTGAAAGAGGCGACGGATTTTACAAAATCAGTATCGTTTTGAAGCTCGACCCTTCAGACGACAAATACCGAAAAATTGGCTAAAAACATTAATTTCTTCACCCTCAACTGAGCACTTTTCAACAAGGAGGGGTCGCTTTTTTCGCCGATATTTTCGAAAGTCATCCCCTCTTTTCGATTGTTTAGCCTTAATTTAAACCTACGTCACTTCCGGTTTGGCGGTGGCCCTAGTATATATATATATATATATACTAGCAGTTCACTTTGCTCGGGCCCTACGCACTGTTCATAACTTTATGTGCATATGTATATTTATATTAAAAACTTTGACTCATGTCCAGGTAACCTACATCTAAAATTTCAAGTTTTTAGACCCAAAATTGGCGGGGGAGTTTAATAGAGTCTGTAAAGGTTAACTCTTTCAATTTTGACCTCTTTGCAGCTAAATTATCGTTCAAAAACTGATTGAAAAAGCTTGCTGCATGTCTGAATACCCTTCATGTAAAATTTCAAATGTTTAGACCCAAAATTGGTTGAATAGTTTGCTAGAGACCACAAAGGTAAAATCTTTTGAACTTTGACTCTTTCGTAGCTAAATTTTCGGCCAAAAACAGATTAAAAAGCTTGCCCTGTGTCTGAATACACTTTATGTAAAATTTCAAATGTTTAAACCAAAAATTGGCTGAACAATTTTGTAAAGACCGCAAAGGTCAATTTTTTAAAAAAACTTTTACCCCACTTTTGACCCCTTAACATTTATTGTTTTGGACTCAAATCAAATTAAAAGGTTTGACCCATGTCCAAGTAACCTACATCTAAAATTTCAAGTGTTTAGACCTAAAATTGGCAAAGGAGTTTGGTAGAGTTTTCAGCCAAATTCATGGCCGAAACTGATTAAAAAGATTTTCGCAAATCTTAATACCTCTTATGTTAAATCTCAAGTCTGTAGACTGAAAGTTGATAGAGTAGTTTGGTAGGGAAATGTACACACACAGACACACAATTTCACTTTTATAAATATATATATTGTTTAATATGTAATTATCCACTGACACATGTTAATCATCTACGACTCATCAGAGTGGCTGAATCTAGCAAGATTCGAAATCGGGACTACATATATATATATATATATATATATAAGTCTATATTCCAAATATCATGATGTTGGCCATCTTACAATTTTTCCTTTGATTACATTGACATTTACACTTCTATTGTTATTTGTTTGTTATATGCTCTGTAATTACATTGAGCTTCATAAATTAAGGATTAGTATATAAAGAAGGTGACAAAAATCATATTTCCACATATATATACACACACACATACACACACACACCCTTTAAGATTGATATACCATCTATGAATATACAATTAATAACAGATGGTCACATGGTTATTTAAATTACCTGATTTAGTGAAATACAAAATAAAACATCGTACTGGTTGACCACATGAATAAGAAAAACTTTTAAGCCAGATACATAAAATAAAAATGTAAATAAATCATCTCCATAATAAATAACATTGTGTTAGAATGAAATAGGCCGCCAAAATACCCAAATAATCGATCTAGACAGTCCTTCATAAACACGTAATTTGTATTAATAGGAACGAATTCCAACTCAGAAACTATATCATCTATAACAATGTAACCCTGGTTCGCCTAACAGAAAATAATAAAATCGCACACACACACACACACACACACACACACACACATATATATGGCATAATCACGTTGACACACCGGTTCTCGTCAGATCACAGAAGTTAAGCAACGTTGAGCCTGGCTAGTACCAGATGGGTAACCATTTGGGAATTTTAGGCACTGTATGTGCTTTCCGCTTATCTCGGCATTGTTTCCAGTCGTCCTGAACTTCCACTTGCCACTGGTATTCAACAATGTCAACTCAGGAGAGATGTGGTTGGAGTTCATGCAACTCTTGCCATAAAAATTTTACGCGAAGGCACTCTTACAGTGGGTATCCATAGTCTGTCAAGATTGAAGGAAGCTATATATATATATATATATATATATATATATATATATATATATATATATATATATATTTCTTATGAACGGCTGTGACATATCTCACGAAGAGGTGCGTTATCAGCAGATATGAACAAATGATTTTTTTTTTTAATTCAAATGGGAATAATAATAAAAATGAGAAAAGTGATTATCTGTTCCTCGATTCCCTTTTAGGCTTCAAATAAAATATCCATAAACACAGCAGGCTTACGCAGAAATTTACATAAAATGTACGCATTCATTGGCAGGGATATTAGTGATACAGCTACGAACTGAACAACAGAAAATATAAAAAAGATATTAAAAAAAGGGATAATGTTCTGGTCTGAAGTAAATAAGGTTTTCAGTAATGAAGCAAATACAACAATGTTAAGATGTTGGCATGAAAAGAAATATTTGGATTTGGATTGTGAACAATTCAAAAGTTACTTATCTTACTTATAACGGACATGGGTGTCAGCTGCTGAGGAATTAATATTTCTACAATCAAGAAAATGGTGAAATGTTCAGTTATGTGGATCAGATGCTGGTCAGCAGAGTTTAGTTAAACATTGGTACGAGTTGGCTTCAATAAGTTTCCAGACTTTTTTTTCATATGGGCACTTTTATTAATAGTACACACATGAAACTCTAGTTCCCTTCGAAGTAATCTCCTCTGGCTGCAATGCACTTGTTGTACAATTCCAACAACTTCTGGAAGGTTCCATGGAAGTCCTCTTGTGTAACCATGTCAATGACCCTCGTCACAGCTACTTTCATCTCCTCCGTTGTCACATAATGACACTCTAAGGTTTTCCTTGAGCTTATGGAATAACCCAAAGTCCCAGAGAGCGAGGTCTGGATTATAGGGAGAGTGATAAACTGTTTTGAAATCTGTACAGAATTTTGCAAGGATCTGTGGCGTAACGGATAAAAGTGCTAAGTTTATTCAGTTCTATGTGACAGTCTTTTGAAGGTTGATTGTTAATAGTATGTAATTATGTATTACTTAAGACTTTGGCCCACTCATAGTTGACAGAATGAGAGCAAGTTATTCATGTACAGATTCCGGAGCTTGACTGGTTAATCTGGAAGAAGATTGGAGCTTACATCAGGAGAAACATTGTGAAAATGCTAGATAATAACAATAATCCAAATAGTCCAAATTATGTTGGAATCTTCTGCTTGAAAAGATACTATCTCTAGTTGAAGAATTTCAAAATAAATCCTTCCTTTCTTTTTTTTTTTTTTTTCTTTTTTTTATATTCAATTTTCACGTCAAACAAGGCACAACGCCACTTTGAAGTCGGGAGCTACTATCTACTATCGGGGAACATAAGTTGCGGGTAATTTATAGCGTAAAAGTTAAAAGGAATATTATGAAGGGAGATGAGCAGCAAGATGTCTGTTCACATTACACTTGAACTTTTACATGTCAGTGCAGTTGGGAAAGCAGAATCCCAGAAGAGAGTTCCAAAGTCTAGCAGTTCTGGGGAAGAAACTATTGGAGTAAAAGGCTTTCTTACACCTAGGGATCTCTACTGTGTAACTGCTTGTCGGGTTTATTGGGGGCATTTATGCCGAGAGGGTACTTTAGCTTTTAAAACATTGGAATGAAAAAGAAAGCAACAGTTTTAATGATTTTAAAGCATTCTTTGAAAAAGCCTGTGTAATTTTTAGATTGTCCAGCAAGTGTCGAACTTTAGAACTATGTTTGTAGAGAGATATTATTATGTAGACAGGATGCAGGATCAGCAATTGAGCCAATCATCATGAATAGGAACGATATTGTGTAGAATGATGGCCTCACAGAACATAAAAGCATCAGTCTCCATAGGAGAACAGCTTTGGGCATACAGGAGCAAAATGCCTTAAAATCAGTTTGAACAAAGCTCTGAGCTTCTCATAAGGACATCTGGTGCTTGTGTATATTGGTGATATTTTAAACGGATACATTTCAAGTGAAAATATTATTACGTACTTGCGTATCATATCAAAATTAGTATAAATTACAAAAAAAAAAAAAAAATGATCCAGAAAAATAATTACAATTAAAAATAAAATTTATCAAATTATCAAGTTTTATTGTATATTTTAATGTAAAAGAATTGTGCGACCAATTCAGTATCCCTAATAAAGGAGATAACTCTTGGCTTAAAATGATTCAAATTAAGGGTCCACCATTGTTAATCAGATCATATCAGAACGTAATTGAGAAGGATTTTTTTGTTAAAAATACATCTAACACATCTTCTACTGAATCATTTTTTTGTGATTTTTGTAATTTATATTAATTTCGACATGCCACGTAAGTACGTAATAATGTTTTCATCTAAAACGCATTGGCTTAAAAGATTTCATATCTACACAAGCACTATAGCTTTCTTTCTTTTCCACCATCTTGCTGTTATGCAGCAAACATGAATCCAGTTAAATAAAACCGACCTTCTTCCATTAAGAAAGTGTTCTTTGATTAACTTTGTTTTTGGTTGTGCCAGATTTTGATTCCAGATTGAGAATGTCTCCAGTCAAGTAAGATCGCTATGAAACGCAGGACCATTGGAAAACACACAAAGAAAACAGGTATGATTTTATTGAATTAATTTGAATTTCTTTTTTGAGATGAGTAATTTGTATAATTTATTTTATTTAATTATTTGTCGACTGTTATCCTCATCTTTTAGTTGTTTCACAACTTTCTGGCCAATTATTCCTTTGGCCTTCGTCAGGTGGTTAACTGCAATGGGATAGGAATGCTGAATCTCCCAACTGCATCTACAGCAATTACTGCCTTCCATAGTTGTCGTCTAATCACAGTTTGGCCAAGTAATCTTCTGGCCGGCTTTCAGTAGGATTGAAACCGCTACCTCCAGACAATGCTCACCTGGTTGGTTGGTTGTTTTTGTTTTACGGCATATCAACCCTTTTCGGGTTATTTAATGCCGAATCCAAAGATTTTGAAGAAAAATTTTTTTTAATAGAATATATTTGTTGTTTTCATGTCGTATTCTATTTAACCCATAGTTGGGACCCTAACAGGTACTACCACTCCGGGTCAGAGTGGACCTGGGAGCAATAGTAATTAAAGGGTGGCTCCACACTCCCCAAAGCCCACAAGCTGGGGCCTCACCACTGGATATAGTTTAAGGTCATATCCAGGACCCCCATTGAAGGACTTTTACTCTCTGCAGGGGGGCAGTAATGCCCCACCGACAGGGGCAATGTTCACCTGGAATCGTAGATATTCCACATCTCTATCCACTGCACCACGGGCCCCGAAGGGCAATCAAGGTTAGATTTTTTGGTCTTATCCACATATTTTGTATTCTTCAAATTGTTGGGTCTATACCGAATTTTATATTATTGAATTAATTTGGAATTATTTTGAGATAAATAATTTGTATAATTTATTTAATTATTTTTGGACTATTACCCTCATTTTCTAGTTGTCGTTTTCACAGTTGTTGGCCTTCATCAGGTTAACTGCAATGGGATAGGAATGTCGAATCCTTCAACTACATCCACAGCAATTACTGCCTTCAATAATTGTTGTTATCTCACCACGGTTTGGCCAACTAATCCTCTGACTGGCTTTGGGTGTGACTGAAACCGCTATCTCCAGACAATGCTCACCTGGAATCATAGATATTCCACATCTCTATCCACTGCACTATGGGCCCCGAAGGGCAATCAAGATTTAAATTTTTTGGTCTTATAAATCCATTTTTATATTTTTTGTTCTTCCAATAGTCAGGTCCGTACCGATTGGAATATTATTGAATTAATTTTGAATTATTTTGGAGATAAATAAATTTTTATAATTTATTTAATCATTTTTGGACTATTATCCTCATCTTGTAGTTGTGGTTTTACGAACGTCGTGAAATAAAAACGAGAAGATGAGGATACCAAAACAATCAGTATGTGAGAGTCCTCCAAGAGCCACATAGTATCTAACACATTAACTAAAGAGACCTTCATCTCCTGTTTAAATTAATCGTTATATAAGTCCATATAAATGAATGCATTCAAATATAATATGATTGGTAATATTTTGGTTGTTTTTTTAAATCTTATTCCAGAGGTTACCTGATAAAGTTTCCAATACTTGGTCGTTATGTTTTTATAGACGTTTAAAAACGTACCAATACCATTACCTTGTAAAGTTTCGACTACTTTCCTTAAAACGTCATCTTACCATTCTATTTAAAAGTCTACACAATAAAAGAAACAACTGAGGATAAAAAATGAATTAAAAAAAAAAAAGAAAAAATAGTATAGAAAAAATAAACTGAAAAGTACAGTTATTTATTATCATTGGAATTTCTGTAGAGGAAAATTCTCAGAATTTTAAAAGGATATATATATATATATATATATATATATATATATATATATATATATATATTATATTACTTGCGGAGAGGGGGCGCCTGGCTTTGCCTGGCCATAAAATACACTTTAAACCTGATATTGATATTATAATTCGTACAGATTTTGTATATATTATTATATTATTATAGCGTCGTGCTTTCAAAAGTTTTTTTTTTAAAGTTGTATTTGTGTACCATCAGCTAGAATCCAAACCAAAAGCAAAGCTGGTGACGTTACCACAATATCAACGTGACACACCTATGAACTGATTGAAAATTAAAATTAAAAATAAACTAAGATGAATATACAAAATGTATAACAATTTTTTTCAATTTTGACCCATTTTTGACCCCTTAAAAACTTTTAACAGGCTAAAGACCCATAAAAGAACAGCCCATAAAAATCCAATCATTTGAGGCCCCTAGCGCCACTCTGTGATTTTTAGTTTCAGAGGAGATAGAGTTTGAAAATTTGGAGACAGACAGACAGACATATAGCCTTTTATATATTAGATTTATTTATTTATTTTCATCTATTATTTATAATTAATGGTTCCCACATTGTGTTAAATTCTATACTAGGTTTGCTTAGTAGGTGATTTTTGCCCGGTATATATGCTGCTTCTTTGAGTCGTCTTTCGCTCCACCATTCTCCTCTATAATTTTTACTTCATCTTATAAGAGTAGATTATCTCCCTTTTTCTTCCATATGTGGTCAGTCATACCCGACTTTTCAATATCTCCACATATTTATCTACTAGCCAGACACAGAGGTACGACCACAGTCTCAGCAGAAACACCCAATGATTGGCCTTGTTTCCTTTCCCCACTTCCGTTTCTTTCCCTTCCTCCCAAACTGGGCATATTGGAGGTGCTTGCTTGCCACATATGTTCATGCAACTGTCTGTTACTCTTGTCTGACAGGTTTGAAGATACCAGTTTTACAGTTTGTTTGGCAGCTGTATTCTGACTGACAGTACAGGCGCCCTAACTTTTTGGTAGCACTTAAAGTAGCTACTCTATCATCAGTTGCATAATATCGGGATGGTTGTAGTGCCATGTCCCACATAGAAAGGAACCTTGCACCCATCTCTGGTGGCCAGAAATGCTGTAGATGAGGAGTCGGCTAATGGTCTACTTGTGTGTGTTTGTTTGGTAGCATACACACCCATTTTGTCCAGCTCTTTACATCTTAAAACCAATTTGCCTTCTCCCTTGAGGTTTGCATTCACAATTATTTGTGGGTTTAGAATTAACCTTGATGATGTAAAATCAGTTCTCCTAGTAAACTTTGCGGATATCTTAGCACTAAGTGAAACTAACCTACGCTCCTTCATCCTCTCTAACCACTTTAACATGTTTACCACTATCATAAGAAATCAGACAGACATATGCATAGAGTCTATATTCATAATACTCTCCCCTTGACTAGAATCATACGATCAGGCCTTCATGTGCTTTAGACTACATAGTGCTAGTTACTTGTATTTTATCTACTACTTTCCCTCGACCCAGGACTCTACTCTTATCCGTCATCTGACAGCATAGATACAGTGCTATCTCTAGATACTAGTGCCCAAGTATATGTATTTGGTGACTTTAATTTTACTATTATAATTGGTTTGGTTTCTTGAGTTACACAAATGCAGCTAGTAACAATACACATAGTTTTCTATATCCCATTCCCAACACCAGCTGTCAAATTCCCAATCTGCCTCTGAGATCAGCAAGCCTCACTTTTAGACCTATATCTGACCACAGTTACTGAGAATTGTGTGAAAAATGGTCATAATCCGCTCAAGAATACTGATCGCTTTTTTGATATTAGTAAATTCTCGATCTTCAAGTTGCAGAGCCTTTGCTCCAAATGACAAGATATTTCAAGAAGGCTGACTGAGAAGCCATCAGGTATCACATCAGAGATGCCCTATGCAGTAGTATCTTTTCTCTGTCTGCAGAACAGTGTGCAAATGATGCTACTGAATGGTTCAAAGGAACAATTGAAGCACATGTTCACATACAAAAGTTTTATAGGAAACCCCATTCTCCACAATGGTTCGTTTATACCTGCACAGTTGCCATTGCTCAAAGGCAGCATGCATTCTGCATATTTAACTGCCATAAGTCAAGTTCAAATAGACAAAAGCTTATAGAAGCTAGAAATAATTGTCAGACTGAAATAGCTGCGGGCAAGAGTAGACATACCAAAATCGCCAGAACACACATGGAATCACAAAAATTAGGAATTTGTGATTTCTGGAAAATTTATAACATTGTACTAAATAATAGAAAATCAACAATTACCTCACCATCCAATAACCATGAGGTTCTTTCCACAGTGACCTAGAAGGCTGACTTGCTTGCCCAGCAGTTGCCTCTAACTCCACTTTAGATCCAAAAAATCACTCCCTTCCTAATTTCCCTTTGCAGACAGAAGCCACACTTAATGATCTGAAAATCATCCTTTCTTTTTTTGTATGTGATATTATAAAAAACCTACACATCTCGAAAGCATGTGAGTCTGATGTCATCCATGCTATACTATTTAAAAAATGCTCAACTGAGGTTGTCCCAGTTTTCTCCAAACTCTACATGCCTTATAGAATCTTGCTTTCTTGATTACTGGAAAATTGCTTCTGTGGTGTCAGTATTCAAGAATTCTGGTGAAAGAACTGACCCACTCAATTATAACACCATTAGCCTCCTTCCTCTATTGGCTAAAATCTTGGAGTCTTTGATCAGTCCGACACTAGTCCATTAATTCAATTCCCCCCCCCACTCTTTATCTGTGCCTAAACCTAAACGTATTAAATTAAAAGTTTCGTCATATTGAAACAAAGAATACATTTATATCTCATACTAATGTCTTTCATTACATCTATTGCTAAACTACATGTTTTTACTTGAATTCTTGAATAGGGCCAAACTATTGCATGTTTTTTACATTAAAAGAAAAATATTCTGTAATAATTTTTGATCCCCCGACAAAAGGAGTGTGGACCTGTAAATTCACCCTTGTCCGTTCGTCCGTTTGTCTGTCCGCACTTTTCTTAATAACTACGCCTTGAAATTTTTTGAAATTTTGTACAAACATTAAACATGATATGAATAACAGAACGGATTTTCTGGGAAAACTCCGGTTGCGTTTCTAGGGGTGCTTTTGAGTTAAAATGGCTAAAATTGACACTTTTGTGCTTATTAAAAAAAATTGATGCTTGAGATTTTTATAAAACTTTCTAGAAAGTTATAATTAACTGATTTCTATATAATTTTGTTTGTCTATACTTCATGATAACTCTTGGGTGTGCTCCAGGGGCTCTTTTATGGCTAATAAAAAAAATCCATTTTTGAGACTATTTTACCATATTTGTCCAAATTTTTCTGTGTATGTCTATTTAGCAGTTTTGCATGGTGCTGAACTCAAATTTAAATATGTTAAGGCCTTGGAGACTTTTGGGGCTAAATGGGGGGGGGGGCAAATGATGAGCTTAGTCATTTCTTTCTTGCATGGTGCAGAACTTAAATTTACATATGTTAAGGCCTAAACTTGCACCGTTTGTTCATTTTCACCAGGATTTGACGTCCCCTGGGGACTTTGAGGGCTAAATGGGGTGAGGTGAGGGCAAATACTGAACTTAGTCATTTTTTTATGCCTCGTTCACTGTGCACTCACGGGGGACCATGCATGCTTCACTTGTTATTTAACAATTTCAGGTATAATTTTAGGAATGCAACCGTTGGGACAACACAAACTCACTCCTATGGCCCTTGCGGTTAGACATGCTTGTGCTAGATGATATTATACTGTAGTTATCTTTATATATTTTTGTTATAAGGGACATAACTACGTATCGAACCGGATACGAAACAGGATATAAAAGAGCTACCATTTTAAGGTAGGGGCGTCTTGTCTTGTTTGCAGTCTAGTCTTACGTTTTAGTCTTGCAGTCTTGCCTTGCAGCCTTGCGTCCTACCAGTCTCGCGTCTTACACTCTACAAGTGTACTCCAGTTAACCAAGCTTCCCAGGGACGTGCGTTTAGCTCTCACACGCTAAGTTCCTTTTTCTTTACCTTCATTTACATTTATCTAACTTCAAAAGCAAGTAGCCATTTTGTATTTGTATTATTGTGAAGTACTAATAAACCTTTTTTTTGTTACACATCCCACTCGGCATATTTTGTCATATTATTATATACCGTTGAAACCGGATATAACAAGAACAAAGACATCCTTTTCAAAGCAAGTATATTTTCAAATATTGTACTAGTATTTTATTTTCTTGAAATTTATCATCCTGAGGAAGTCTTGAAATAATGATGAAACGTTAATGAACATACTGTTGAAACAGAATATAACAGTTTTAAATCAAACAGTGCTTGTTGTTTTCTACTCTCTGAATATCCAATGATCGTATCATAAATTAGTTGTGTTCTTTTTTATTACTTGACTGAGGAATTGAACCCCAGTCTACCATCGTCTACCCATCGGCAAAGACTTTAATCATTGCACCAAATGAGACGTTAAATGGCCCCGTGAGGCCTGAGTATGGATCGTATATTAAGTGTGACTGAACTGAATGTACAAATGTTGAAGTCCAGCAAATGAACTGAGTAAAAAAAATATTGGTGAATCGAATATCACATTTTATTTTTTGTTAATTAATAAAATTGCTTTAAGATGTTTTCTATCCAGGAAAGAGACTTAAATTGCTGACCAACTGAAGGCACAGGTGAGAACAGTCTAAATGTTAAAAATAAAATGTATAATAAAAAAAAAAAAAATCACAGGCGGGCAGAAAATAGGAAGGATTACAAATCCTGATGTTAAGAATTTAGTGCCAATTCATTGCCAACATCTTCATAAGAGAGTGAATCATTCTTCTTCTTCTTCTTCTTCTTCTTCTTCTTCTTCAGCAACAACAATAATAATAATAATAATAATAATAATAATAATAATAATAATAATAATAATAATAATAATCATAGAAAAAGAAGAAGAAAAAGAAGAAGATGAAGAAGAAGGAATACAATACTGATATTTTGTATATAAACATAATTTAATGTAAAAAAATATTAAAAAAGAAATCATAACTTTAATACAATCGTATGTGATGAACTCACTTAGCACAGCTTAAATTTGTGACAAGTCTACCGTCTTTAATAGAACTAGTGGGAGGGAGACAAGGAAAGGGAACTCATGCTACAGGAAAAGCTAAGCATAGAAGGGGCAAATTTTCCTCCTCCTCCTCCTCCTCCTCCTCCTCCTCCTTCTTCTTCTTCTTCTTCTTCTTCTTAAAGTGGTTTATACTAACAACATATTCCAAAATAGATTTTTTTTTCTTTAAAAATAGAAAAACACAAGAAAAGAGTTTGAAGAATTAATGTATAATAATTGTCAATAATTACTTTGAGAATTGGAATTTATTCGGAGTTGTTTTTTTCCAGCTTGGCATCGCGTGGATCTGCAAAAATATAACACTCAGCGCAATGTGTGCTCAGATAAATGAGATTTAAAACGATGTGGGGGAAAATAGTAAAAAAAAAGTTATCTGATGAGGTTATTCGTTAGAACAATTAAAAAA
Source organism: Euprymna scolopes (assembly GCF_053919585.1). Taxonomy (NCBI): domain Eukaryota; kingdom Metazoa; phylum Mollusca; class Cephalopoda; order Sepiida; family Sepiolidae; genus Euprymna; species Euprymna scolopes. Next base: position 27,138,997 of record NC_136505.1, on the reverse strand, counting down.
TTCTATAAGTTTCTATTTACGTGCATTCCCACAAGGAGAGAGAGTAAGATATAAGGTCGTTTTATTTATTTAATAGCATTTCAGCCCGGCGTTGCCCGGGTGTTTGGAGGTGTGTGTTGAGCAAAAAAAAAAAAAAAAGTGGTAGTAGGAAGGCAAGCTTGAACACGTACCGCGAAAGAGGAAAAGAACATGAAAAAAAACACATGACATCTTTACTGTTACGGCCACTGCCAAACCAGAAGTGACGTAGGTTTAAATTAAGGCTAGACAATCGAAAAGAGGGGATGACTTTAGAAAAGTGCCCAGTTGAGGGTGAAGAAATTAATGTTTTTAGCCACTTTTTTGGTATTTGTCGTCTGAAGGGTCCAGCTTCAAAACGATACTGATCTTGTGAAAATTCGTCACCTCTGTCGAAAGTTTTAGGCAGACATGCAAACATACATACATAGATTTATATATTTGTAGCTCAAATGTTCGACCCAAACAGATTAAAACGCTTGCCCTATCTCTGAATACTCTTTATGTAAAATTTAAAATGTTTAGATCAGAAATTGTCTGAGTAATTTGGTAGAGACTGCAGAGGTCAATTTTTTTTTTAAACTTTGACCCCTAGTATGACCCCTTAACATTTATTGTTTTGGGCTCAAATAAAGTTATTATATTAGATCCATGTCCAAGGAACCTATATCTAAAATTTCAAGTGTTTGGAGGAGTTTGGTAGAGTTCTCAAAGGTCAAATTGACAACTTTGACACCTTAACAGCCACATTTATGGCCGAAAACTGATTACAAAGATTTTCTTAAATCTCACTAATCTGTATATCAAATTTCGAGTCTGTAGACTGAAAATTGACAGAGTTATTGTGTAGGGAAATGTACACAGACAGACACTTTCACTTTTATAGATATACTAGCATGGGTTCCTGGCGTTGCCCGGGTTTTTGGAGGTGTATGCTGAGCAAAAAAGAAAAAAATAACAAAAAAAAAACGGTCAATTTTTTTAACTTTGACCCCTATTATGACCCCTTAACATTTATTGTTTGGGGCTCAAATCAAGTTATTAAGTTAGATCCATGTATAAGGAACCTATGTTTAAAATTTCAAGTGTTTAGACCCCAAACTGTTGGAGGAGTTTGGTAGAGTTCTCAAAGGTTAAATCGTTGAACTTTGACCCCTTAACAGCCAAATTTCTGGCCAAAAACCGATCACATAGATTTTCCCAAATCTCAGTACCCTGTATATCAAATTTCGAGTCTGTAGACTAAAATTTATAGAGTTATTGCGTAGGGAAATGTACACAGACAGACAGATACACAGACACACAGACACGTTCACTTTTTATATATATATATATATATATATATATATATATAGAGAGAGAGAGAGAGAGATAGAGATAGATAGATAGGTTTATTCTGAAAATCCGTGTAAACAATAACAAATTTATTCTGAAAATTACTTAAATGACAGTAATGACAATGCATGTACACTTGGACCACCTATTTATTTCAATGTACATATGGACCACCTATTTATTTCAGTGTACACGTGGACCACCTATTTATTTCAATGTACATATGGACCACCTATTTATTTCAGTGTACACGTGGACCACCTATTTATTTCAATGTACATATGGACCACCTATTTATTTCAGTGTACACGTGGACCACCTATTTATTTCAATGTACATATGGACCACCTGTTTGTTTCAATGTACATATGGACTGCCCATTTATTTCAATGTGCATATCAACCACCTATTTATTTCAACAGCATATGGATTACCTGTTTGTTTTAATCTACATATGGACCACCTATTTATTTCAACATAAACATGAGCCACCTATTTATTTTCAACGTACATATGGACCACCTATTTATTTCAATGTGCATATGGACCACCTATTTATTTCAACCTGCATATGGGCCACCTATTTATTTAAAAGTGCATATGGACCACCTATTTATTTCAGTGTACACATGGGCCACCTATTTATTTCAACCTGCATATGGGCCACCTATTTATTTAAAAGTGCATATGGATCACCTATTTATTTAAAAGTAAATATGGACCATTTATTTATTTCAGCATACATATGGATCACCTATTTATTTCAAGTCCATTTTATGAATCAGTCTGAAGATAGTAAATACTGCATTATTAACTACTTTCATGTGGCATAATCATGTTGACATACCGGTTACTGCTGGATCACCGAAGTTAAGCAACGTTTAACCTGGTCACTACTAAATGGGTGACCATTTGGGACTTTCAGGTGCTGTATGTGCTCTCTGCTTATCTCGGCATTGTCTCCAGTCGTCCTGGACTTCTCTTTGCCACTGGACTCAAGCAGTGCCGATTCAGGAGAGGTTGAGAATTGCGCGACCCTTGCCTCACGATTACATGCACACTTGCCCTTACAGGGGGTATCCTTTGTCTTTTAAGATTGAACGGAGGCATCGATAACTACTGCATTATTTTTATAGCTATCTTTAAAAAGAGTATGTGTAAGTTAGGATACTTGGACTCAATCATCAGAATGTGCGCTCACTTAAATGAGGCAGAAAACATTGTGGAAAAAATAGTTAAAAACAAAGAAGGATACGAGGACATTCGTTAGAACAAATAAAGAATTCTATAAGTCCCAGTTTACTTGCATCCCACGAGGGCAGAGTTAGATACAAAATCGATTTTTTTTAATTATTGATTTTGGTACTTATTTTTGTTACTCATATAAATAAGGACCATGCTATCATTAGAATCACCCGGGCGGTTTATGGATAACACTGAAAAGTGCCGAAACGCTGAGCACCTTACCTAGTGCAAAGAAAAAAAATCATTAAGAAAACGTTTATGTACAACCATCGGTTTAACACCATAAGAGAAGACGTTTTTGGCCTTTGCGTCAAGATCAAAGTGTGGTATCTGTTCTTCAGATTCTACCCTTCAACTTCTTGTTCTCTCTCAGTGGAGGAACAATCCTTCACTACTGAGACAATTTTTATTTTTGTCCCTTTTCTCCACATTTAAAAACGACCCTGGTGTCTAACTCTGTCCCCTGGGGAGGCATTGTAAATAGGAAATCATCGGTTTATTATTTTAAAAAAATAATGTATTTTAAATTTTTTTTTAAATTAGCTAGCGTTTGCATAAAATAAAAATTCACAAATCTTTAATTCTGCATCTTCCGACTTTTTCCGTAAACTGCCCAAACAATTCCAACAGTAGCATGTCTTTATACTGCATGAGTATCTTTACTTTTTTTTTTTTTATAGAAATCGTTGCAGACAAAGCATGAAGCCACTTGATGTAAAAAAAATACTTCAAAGTCAAAAACTAAGTGTTATAAGGATAGATTCCAAACAAAGAAACAGCAATTCTTTCCCCTTTATCAGAAACATTTCTCATAGAATGTGATAATAAGGGAAGTGAGAGTTACGAAGCTGCAGAAAGTAAAACCAAGGTTGGCTTTCTACTCCCAAATCCAGTCTCCCAAGTCTCTGAGTACCTGCTTCTTATATGCTGCTTGGTGAATCACACTAAAATCGTTCTCGTACACATGTCTTTTGAAGTTTTTTCTTTCATGCTTCTATTCCTTATACAGCGTGATGATCCGGTATATTCTCCTATGCTGTGTTATTATGCATTTGGATTTGAGATGTTCTCAAATTTATCGAGTCTGAAAATAAAACGTGGAAAGAGAAAGCGGATAATGTTGTGTAGGTTTTTATATTATATGCGAAATGGAGGAGTGAATATTTCAGATAGAGTAAGGAAGGTGCTGTAGAGAGTAGAGGACAGAAAAGATAATTTTCCCACTAGATTGCAAAGTCGATTTTGTGTAACACAGCACGAATACGCATGTGTAAATGCATGCAAAGTCATATCACCAGCAGGGGGGAAAAAAGGACTATGAAAAAGAGAATGATCACAAGAGAGATGAAATAACGTTTGAAATCTCGTGAGAGATGTGGAAAACGTTCAGGATCACGTGGATGACGTCATGGCTGTACCATTAAGGAAATAGATGCTGTTGCTACAAAGAACAAGCGAGTTGGAGTTATTTCCTATTATTTGTCTTGGTCTCAATGAGCGACTGAAACTGGATAAAACGTATGTAGGTTCATGAACAACGTTACATGTATACTTTTATAAATGACCAGGCATTGTTAGATATGAAATAATGTATCATAATTGACATACGATTTAAAAACGAAAGAAAAAATTGTCAATCTGTATTTCTAACCATACCAATAATGTTTTGTAACAATCTTTTCATATTAGTGTTCAGTCACATTCACAGATCTGGTGATGTCCTAGTAATATACAAGACCAACTCCTTGATTGTATACCCACAAAACTCCAGTATAAGTCCTAGCACTGAGAAATAATAATGAAAAAAAAAAAACGGAGATCGTTTGCATATGATCGATGCTCCTATCAATTTGGATGTCTAAGGCTACCATTCCGTCATTCTCTTCTGCACTTGCTTGATGCCAATGGGCATAAAATATACCTTTCTAATTTCGGTTCAACGTTCTAACACCCGAGCTATCGGCCGTGACTTATCAGTTTTCAAATTGCCAAGTCCCACCTTATTTCAAAGCTATAATCTCTTAAATCTTATGACGACTTGTCTTATCCTTTATTCTTTCAGTTATTAAGTAACAATTAGTTATTATTGATTTGTTTTTAAGCCGACATCTTAACAGCAATGCCAGAACCGAAAAAAAAAAAAAAAAAAGTTCTAATAGCATTTTTTCACTTAAAAAAAAAATGTCCCAGACTTTATGTTAAAAACAAATAGAATTGATCCTATGTATTTTTAGCCATGAAAGTGGCTGACCTAGAAAGTATTCATTCTTTGCAAATACCCCCAACTTTGTTGAGACGACCCCATCCTTCTCAAAAAAAAAAAAAAAAAAAAAAAAAACTTGGCTTGCAATTGACTTGGCTTGTTGTTGGGTTGGTTGACTCACAAGCCAAGATATTCACATCATTCAAGATATTCACAGACGGAAGAGGTTGGCTTGAAATTTAAAGTACGAATTGGTTGTTACAAACGCCTGAGGTTCAGGAGGCCAAGGTATTGACCTTCGCCCTCCCTTCCCAGTTTGTTTTCCTGTTTTATGGTATATCAACCACATTGGATCGTTTAATGTTGAATCACACTACCTATTGTTAACAATTAATTGCATGCAACTTTTTTTTTTTTACAAAGGAGTTACCTCTTATCAAGGCCCGGGGGCTACTTGAGGATAAAGGGTTAATGAGTGTACGGTAGTCAATAGGACAATATCGTAATAATCGTTAGTAGTGGAAATTTGGTGAATTGGATTACTTGAGGGCAAATCAATGCCACAAACAAAAATATATAAAGAATCCATAGACAACCTTAAGTTTTTCGTTTCTTCTTTTTCCTTCTCCGACCTTGTCACCTGACACTAGAGATTGGCTAGTTTGGAAGTTAATTCCTAAAAGCCTTACAACACATACCAGTAAATAAAATGGACGTAAAATGATGATGATGATGATGATGATGATGATGATGATGATAACGGTGATGGTGATGAAGAAGAAGAAGAAGAAGAAGAAGAAGAAGAAGGATTATCCACCTTGCAATTATTGTAAATATAAGAACCAGTTCTAATGCTTGTAAGGTGATGCAATAAATATGAATACATCCGGATTCCTCTACACATAAATATGGCATAAATACGGACAGGTATAGCAGCCTGGGAAAGACTTGTAACATTTGCTGCAATCCCAAAGCTTAAGCAAATTACCAGCCACGACTACAAACAATTGTTCATTAAGATGACTTACTAGATTGTATTAATCGATTACTGTAGCCAAAACTACTCAGCTATTTCAAACAAATGTATCCTTTTTTGAGACACATCAGGCATATGGTTTGAAAATAAGACCACAAATTGATTGTTCCACTATACCAAATCGTCTAGAAGAATGTGGTATAAAATGGAATCAATAGTTGAGTTTAAAAAAATCTCAGTATTATGTAATAATTTTTAAAAAATCTCAGTATTATGTAATAAAAAAAACCCTCAGTATTATGTAATAATTAAACATCTCAGTATTATGTAATAATTAAAAATATCAGTATTATGTAATAATTAAAAACTTAGTATTATGCAATAATTAAAAAATCTCAGTATTATGTACTAATTAAAAAATCTCAGTATTATGTAATAATAAAAATCTCAGTATTATGTTTTTTTTTTTTTTTTTTTTTTTACAAAGGCATCACCACATTATCAAGGCCCAGAGGCCACTCAAGGATAAGGGTTAAAGAGTGTACAGTAGAAATTGGTCAATATAGTAATCATTAGTAATGAAAATTTGGTAAATTTAATAACTTATATGGAACGGCTCATCAAGAACTTATTTACTTTAGACTTGAACACAACCATATTGTAGTCAGCCGGAAAGCAGGAAAACGGAAGACAATTCCACAGGCGTGCAGTTCTAAGAAAGAAGCTTTGTTCATGGAATCTACGTTTAGGTTTAGGCACAGATAAAGAGTGGGGGAAATTATTGATAGTGTTTACAGCTAGACGAGTGTTTCTTGTGAAAGTTTGGCGAGGGGGGACCATAGATTGAAGCTCAGTTGAACACTTTCCATGAAAATAACGATACATCAGAGACTCGCAACATCTCTTCTGTGAGATAGAGGTTGCAAGGAGGAGAAAAGGACATCTACTACGAGGCTACGAAGTCTATTTTGAACTCTATCAAGGCAGGACAAGTCCTTTCTAGCAGCTCCTGCCCAGATGTGGCAACAGTATTCCATCCTTGGACGTACCTGGCTCTTATATAGATAGAGAATAGCATCAGCAGTGAGATATCTACTGGATCGATAGAAAGATCCCACCATTTTTCCAGCGGCCTTGGCAACAGATTTGATATACGTGTTCCATTTAAGATCAGGAGTAATGGTCAAGCCCAGAAGCTTGTCAAAACTTGAGGCCTCTTGAAGACGAGAGCCATTCATTTCAATTGATGACAAATGTGGATTAGAATGTTGATGATGTAAAGAGAGAAGCTTGGTTTTAGATGCATTAAAAGTAACCAGCCACTCCTTTCCCCATTGTACTACGTGCTCAAGATCAGAGGAGAGAGAATTGGAGAGAACTTGGTCGTTTACTGTCTTAGATGTGGTACCATAAATGGTAGTGTCGTCAGCATAAATGTCTACAAATGATGTAAGGATATGATTTGGAAGATCATTAATGTAGATCAGGAAAAGAGTTGGGCCCAGGATGGATCCCTGAGGGACACCGGCATTAATACTGTGAGCTTCTGATTTTTGCCCCTCAACTACTACTCTTATGAACCTATCAGAAAGAAATGATTTAATAAATGAGAAGACTTTTCCAGCTATACCATAGCTAGCGATCTTATGAAGTAAACCTTTATGCCATACCCTATCAAAGGCTTTAGATATGTCAAGAGCAATTGCCCTAGAAAGATTGCCACCGTCGAGAGATTTGCTAATCCTATGCGATATAACTGTAAGGACATCTGCTGTAGATCTAGCAGAACGGAAACCATATTGAGTGTCACTAAGAAGGTTATTTTTTTTGAGATGTTTGATTACTTCTGTATTTAACACAGATTCTAGCAACTTACTCATGACGCACAGGAGACTTATTGGCCTGTACTGAGAGGGGGATGAGCGATCACCTGAATTCTTAAATACAGGGCATACTGATGAGATTTTCCAGGGAGATGGGAAACTATTCTCCTTAAGACAACGTTTAAACAGTTTTGTAAGTATGGGCGCTAGTTCAGGTTGAAGTTTTTTGAGTACTATAATTGGAATACCATCAGGGCCAGTTGCTTTACTGGAATCAAGGTTTTTGATTAGCTTGGCAACATCACGTACAGATATACGTATATCACATAGTAATAATTAAAAAAAATCTCAGTATTATGTAATAATAAAAAAATCTCATTATTATGTAATAATTTGCAGAAATGTTGCATCGTTTTGATTATTGACTCCAAAAATCCCGTTTCTGAATTTTTGAGATGAGGTTTGATAATTCGTATTATTTTGATTATTCAGACTACTGTTCTCATCTTGATCATTATTTTTAAGGATTTGTGACCTAACGGATAAAGTAAAGTCCAATGGTAAGTGACACTCGTACAGCAGTTGGAGATTCAATGTTCAGTGCAGGCAATACTTAGACTACAACTGCAAATTAAAAAGAACTTCTACCCAGTTGTGGCTGATGGAACAAGAACATGCTACCTCCGTGGATTAAATAAAGAGTTCGGTTCAAAACTCGATTCAGATTCTCGAGTTTGACAGAATGATTTCTGAGTTCAACAAGATACACCCGAAGAAGGCCGGAAGTTACATCAGCCAAAATGCTGTGCGCATAACACTCAAGATGAGAACTATTGTTCAAAAAATAGATCTGGCCTTCGATCTAAGATCACAGTACATAATTTTTTATAATAAAAAAAAAAACGATAGGATAATTTATTCAGTGGATTTAACTCCACAGAGCGAATGTGGTATTGTGGTAAATGGTGTCAGTCAAGAGTAATCACCAACATTTTGTAAGACAAATTAGAAAGACCCTGTACTCTTCCTCCCTCCCCCAAATGTCTTAAAGGGCTTCATGTTTTTTGTCTTGTGATTTTGTATGTTTTTGTAAATTTCAGACAAATAAACTATATAAAGAAGATCACAGTGTAGTATCTGTTCTGATGTTACACTTAAGTTAATTTGTTCTTAATCAATGGAGGAGAAAGTCTGTATACTAAAGCAATTTTTATTTTTGCCTACTTCCAGAGTGCCCCTTTTTGGGGAGCTGTCCCCCCCCCATTAAAAACGACCTTGTGTCACATTTTGCTTTCGTGGAGAAGCAAATAACAAAAAAAAAAAAAAAATATTCGATTGTAATAATATTTCTAACGCTTTCACAACTTATTGATGTAATAGTAAGCTTAATATTCCTTGACCTTTTTTTTTTTTTCAATTATTTTTTTGCAAAAATTAACTTAAAAAAAAAAAGGTGATACACTGTTCCATCGGATGAATCAACCACCTTGCAAATGTTGTGAACGCAGTAAGAACTAAAAATAATGGTCGACGATGGAAAGCTTGGAGATAAGAGCATAAATTGATTTTTCAAATTTATGAAGCTCTCTAGGTGAAGGCGATACAGAATGCAATCAATCGTTTTGTTGGGGCTGGAGGTGGGAAACGAAAGGGGTCGATTTAGTAGGCAAAATAAGGAGACGGGTGGGTCGGGATTGGCGGTTATAATTTATGTCTCTTTCTTCATCCAGATCAACTGTTCTGATCTCCCCTTCACCCTGATGGGAAGGAATCGTGACGAGGGGGTGGGCTGCAGGTTGCTGAAAAAGGAAGTAGATGAATTTTATAAAATTTTTAGAAACAATTCTGGAGGGAAAAACCAAAAGTAAAAACAGTTTAAAAATTTCAAATAAAAGTAAAAGAGAAAATTGTAAAAAATAAAATAAAATAAATTCATTGACGGAAGGTTAAAAATTGAGTGCAAGAACAAAAAAAAAAAAAAAGAAAAAAAGAAAAAAGGTAAATGCATGCAGTGTTTAATCATAAGAGGAAATAGGATATATATCACAATTATGCAACTAGAAACTGGTAGATAACTGGGAATAGTTGATATATATATATATATATATATATATATATATATATATATATATATATATATATATATATACATACACATATATACCCGTTCACATACACCTTTCACGATAAAGCTAGAACCCAAAATTAGATAGAATCGAGCAATTGCATCGACAACGGACAACGCCAGACCCAAAGTAGGTTTCGATGTACTGCATCTCATCAGTGACGTGCTCCGACATAGGCGCGAACCCAGGTCGTCGCACTCATGAAGTGTGCATCGAAACCCACTTTGGGTTGCTAGATTCTATCTAATTCTGGGTTCTAGCTTTATCGTGAAAGGTTTATGTGAACGGGTATTTATATATATATATATCTATAATCTCCTCTTCATGTTTAATATGTGTTGAAAAAGCGGGTCATCCTTCGTAGGGACGTGATGTCCTTCAACAAATAGGTTGTTCCGAAATCGTGTCTGGGGAGTCGGCTAATTTCAGTTAATGTTTGTGGATGTGATATCTACCGCCTGCATACCAGCACTGCAGTAACTATCTTAGTTGTATAGGACGCGTAGAATGTAGAACTGGATAAAAATATAAGAATTAAAAAAAAATCGAGGCATAGCCAATAGATTGCGCCGTGGCCCATATGGTTAGGTCGTCAGTATTGCACACTTCATGAGTGCGACGACCTGTGTTCGCGCCTATGTCGGAGCACGTCACTGATGAGATGCAGTACATCGAAACCCACTTTGGGTCTGACGTTGTCCGTTGTCGATGCAATTACTCAATTCTGTCTAATTCTGGGTCTAGCTTTATCGTGAAAGGGTATTTATATATCTATCTATAATCACCTCTTAATGTCTAATATATATATATATATATATGTTGGGACGAGTAAGAAAAATCGGAATATTTGACGGTATCGGATTCGGAAAAATCTGTACCGATTTTCCGATGCAAAAACGATCTTTTAATTGTCTTTTTTATTTGATTTTGTTTAAAGCAAAATCTTCCATTGCCGGTAATAATGATAAAATAATAAATATTTATTGATTTTGAACCAACCAGGCAAGCTAAAATCGATAGACTTTCTCCCACACGTATATTTTTACATTGAGGAATATAGCTGCACATTTAACATGAATGTTTTTACCATAATCAGAGAAAAATACAGCTATATAGTTAAGTATTTGACGATTTATAAAGAATCGGAATCAGAATTGGGAATTGTGTCGAAATCAGGAATTTAGTACGGATTCGGTAATCGTATCGGAATCGGGAAAAATATTGGAATCCTCTCATCACTAATATATATATTTATGGATTCTCCCGTCGATTTTAACATAAGAGGTTCTGCCACAACAACTAAGTTGTCCGAAATCCACACAAATGATTTGTTTATAGTGGTGAAGGCTTTGTGTAGAACCAGGCACGCTTTTTGGTATTACTGCTAACCTTTGTCGGTGCAATGGCTGCCACAAGACAGAGCATACAGTAGACCGCAGGTTTTTACATCTAAGTTTTTCCTTCTCTTAGATACACGCCTTAAATAAGACTGGGGTGCATCTCTCCCAGTGAATTGATGCACCCCCAGATACCAAGCTGGAAATTTTCACAACTCAGCATGGTACATACAGTACCTAGCCTTCCCAAATAGTCACTCATCTGATACTGGCCAGGCTCATCATTGCTTAATTTTGGTGATCTGTCGAGAACCGGTGTGTTAACATAATTGTGCCGTATATATATATATATATATATATATATATATATATATATATATATATATATATATATATGTATAGTCATCCACAGACTGTTTCGTTGTATCTCATCTTTTCAGTGTGGCCAGATCAGCACCTATCCCAAGCCAACAATCATTGAGTTGAAAGTCAGTAACTCTATCCATCAAGCCCCTGGGACAGGCGCCATCGGTAATGATATTTAACAATGTTTTATGCAAACGTTGGCCGTCATTCCATAGTACGTCATTCCATAGTACTCCATTTGTTTATTTACAAAGAGCTTTGCAATATGCTAAAGCAGTAACAGACAACATCAATTTCCAAGAGTGCTTGACCCGAGCACTCTTGGAAATTGACATTGTATATATATATACTAGCTGGACACCCAGCATTTCCCGGTCATACGATACGCTAAATGATGATTTTTTATTTATGCAGATTGCGTATGTATTATTACAAAATCAATCCTCTACTGAAGATTATATATTACGAGGAATAATAATAATAATAATAATAATAATAATGTTGTTCATCAAATTCCGTCTGTGTTTGTTTACAATATCACGTCAGCTGATATTTGGGTTTGACTATGAATGCCCCAGAAAAGTCACTTCTGATTAATGTTTAGTTTAAAAACATGTAAATGAAGAAATGATTTACAGCGATTTTAAATGGCACCTCTTCTTTTATTGTAAATTGAACTCGTTAATAAGAAAAAAATTAAAATGAAATGATGAGGTACAACCGGGCTTGAACAGGTCACCATTCGTTTTGCAGTTGAATACTGTACTATTGAGTTATACCTCCAGATGATAATAGTTCAGTTATTTTTAAGAACAAATTATTTGCTGAGAATTATCTTCCTTGACAGGTGTAAGTAAAAATATTCCCCCTGTAAAAATTCTTTTTTAACTATAAGAAAAGAAGACTATTTTTAGGATCGGATATTTTTGTTTTTCAACATATATATCAGATGAATTTCTGTACAAAACATTTTTAAGAACACTGCTAGACATATAAATTAGCTTTATGTGAAATTTGCAAAAGATAAGCTCAGCTGTTTCAGAACCTATGAGGAAGGAACTCTCTCTCACACACACACACACACACACACACACACACACACACACACACACACACACACACACACACACACACACACACACAAAGTGACTATATATATATATATATATATATATATATATATATATATATATATATATATATATATATATTAGTGTTGGGACGATTAATCAGATTCGGGAACTGGAAAAATCGGAGTTTTTTGGGGTATCAGAATCGGTATCAAAATCGGAAAAATTTGAGCCCATTTACCAATGCCAAAACCGATTCCTTAAATTATCTTTTTTTATTTTATTTTGGTTTAAAAACTTCTTCCACTGATTGTAGTAATAATAAAATAATAAATATTTATTAATTATAAACTTCCAGTCCGACTAAAATCTCTAGATCAACCCATCACAAGTGTGTCTTTACGTTTGAATAAATATAGGCACATTTAAGATGTGTTTTTACAGTAATCGGGACAACGTAACCATTTTTTATAGTTAAATATTTAGAGATTTATAAAGAATCGGAACCAGTAATTGTATCGGAATCTGGAATTTAGTACGGAATCAGTAATTATATTGGAATCAGAAAAAATATTGGAATCGTCCCATCACTAATATATATATATATATATATATATATATATACACACACACACATATATATGTATGTGTGTGTATGTGTCAAAGAATATTAGAAAACACATCAGTACCATCGGTTTCAAATCCAACACAAAGGGAACCGGTCTCTTGTCACTTGTGTTGATCTCTCTTCAGCCTTCGTTTATATCTGTCTTCCTGGGAAACAGATATAAATAGAGACTGGTCCTCTTTGTGTCAGATTATTATTAGTTCAAGTAATTGGTTTCCATACTTATCCACTTATTCCATATATTAAACGTTCTATTTTACGCATATAATTATTACTATGTTATGATATAATATATTACGTATAAATATACGTTTTTAAAATATATGAAAAATAAAGTTAAATATATGAGAAATAAAGTTAAATAAAGTTGATGATTTAACAAAGTTAAATAAACCTTTGTTAAATCATCAAATCAATAAGGAAAAAACCCTCTTTAGGCCATAACATTTCGAAGCCCAGTGGCGTATCTAGGGTATGGCAGGCATGGCCCGTGCCATGGGCGCCACTCTGACATGGGCGCAAAAATTGCTTGACAAAAATTAAAATTAGTAGTTAGGTATATCTAAGGTATAAATTAGTAAGAAGGGGCGCACATTCAAACTTTGCCATGGGCGCCATTTTACATAGGTACGCCACTGTCGAAGCTTAATACTTCTCATCAGAAGAGGAGTAAGTAACCAGTTTTTTATAGTCATCCACAGACTGTTTTGCTGTATTGCATGTATGGCCAGATTGGCACCCATCCCTAACCAACAACCATCGAGTTAATAGTCAGCAATTCTATTCATCAGGCCCCTGGGACAAGCGCCGAAAAAAAGAAATAAAGATATAGTATCTACAATTATATAAATGCAATTTTGTCTCAGTGTGTGTGTGAGTTTGTTCCTTATAGACTCTGAAACGGCTTGAACAAATTTTGTTTAAAATTTACAGAAATTTAGTGAGTAAGTCTGGGAGCGATCTTAGTTATCTCTGAATACCCACGAGAATTACTGATAATTGATAATCGAAACCGTTATTTTAATTTATCTATCATCGGTAAAACCATTTTTTCCATGCCGTCATTTAGTAACCATGATATAACAACAGGCCGTGAAAATTCTACTGCGAGTTGATAGCGTATTTTTTTTTTGTTGTTTTGTAAAACGTGGTTTGTAGGTTCAAACTCCGCATGTAAATTTCTTAATGTTTTTTTTTATTAACAGCAAAGAATTTTATAAGACTTGAAAATTTACGTGTTTTTTTTTTTGCATGTATTAAATTTGCATACCTTACTTTGTAAAATTTATAAAAGTACACTTTGAAGATAAATAAATTTCAAATTGAATCTTGTACCTTTATTTTTAAAGCCTATAGTAAAAACATTTTGTTTAACAATTTTCATGCCTTGGATGAAATGCTTTTCTAACTTGTATCCTATTTTTTAAGATTATATTTTATTTAATTTATTAATTTGGATTTAAAAAAAGATGAATGTGATTTTGTATGTATTTATAAAAACTCTCCTACTCTCTATTTCAGATTGTATTTCTCCTCACACCACAACTCATTTTTGAAACCCCCTCTTTGTATTATTACAGGTCTGAATATTCTCTCTGTTTCAGTTTGTAATTCTCCTCACTCTGCAACTCTTTTTTGCAACTCTCTCTTTGTCATACATGTCTGAATAATAAGAAAATCTGAATTTTTTTAACAAAAACTTAAAAATAACTTTTTTAGATTAATTTTTTTAAAACTTCTTTCAGAATAGAAAATCTTTACAATTTAGTAAGGAACATTTTTTTCATATAGGTTTCATCAAAAATATTCAGAAGATAACGAAAAAAAATATTCAGTAGATAATGAAAAAAATAGAGATGAAAATTTCAAAAGGAGTGTATAACTGGTTACGCTCAATAGTAGCCCTCGCTAGCGAAAGACTTTGTTATTGTTATTCTATTATTATTATTATTATTATTTAAAACATTTTGTGTCCTGCACTTTCGGGCGAGGACTAATATAAAATAATTTTATAAAAGAAACAGTAAGTTGTCTAGAGTACAATGTAGAATAAAACATATTTTAACTAAGTTACTGCATGGGAGTATGTGAAGCTTCCTCCCGGGCAATTTATCAGATTTTGATGACAATAAAAATGCTGGAGTGTGAAATATTAGTTGATCATTATTCAATCCCGGGCAACGTCAGGCCCTCCTTCTAGTATGCATATAAAAGCAGAAAAGATAGTAAAAATATACATAAAAAAATAAAATAAATGAAGAAACACATAAAATAATAGGAAAGATATATAAAAAGAGATATACATTTTAAAAAACATGGGCAAATAAAGCAAAAATAGTAATGTTAATATAATAATCAAATTAAAAAAGAGTAGAGATGAAGATACTAGTGTTGGGACGATTAATTAGAATTGAAAAAAATCAGAACTTTTGGGGGTATCGGAATCGGAAAATTTCATGCCTATTTTCCGATGCCTAAAGCGATTCTTTTCACAGTTTTTATTTCTTTTTGCATAAATATGCATCAATAAAAAATATATAAAAATATACGATAAAATATTCAGTACAGTAAAAATAAAATTGCAATGAGAGAATTAAAAAAAATTGCTTTCTTATATTTTTAATATATACATAATATATTAAAAGTGTTTTTTCTACTAGAATAATCTATTATATTATATAACTAACTATTAAAATAATCGTTTCTATTATAGCAATTGTTTGTTTGTGTGTTTGTCCAGCTAAAGTATTAAAAATCGGTAGACCTGAAGAATCATGCTCTTTCTCTATTTTTTTTATTTTCATTTTTTTGTTCAATTATTTCAGTGTATTATTTTCAAATAGACTATCAGATTACCAAAAAAAAAAAAAATGAAAAAAGTCAATATTTTAATATTTTTAGGGTGTGTTCAGTTTCTAATGCAACGTTCCAGTGAATCGATCATCCATTTTAGAACAATTCCATGTTTTTAGGCCAAATTTCGCAAAGTTAGCTTTTTTAAGCAGTTTAGCCATTTTTTTAGATTATTTTAAAAAAAAGCGAAATTTTAAAAAAAGGCTAAACTACTTTAAAAAAGGCTAAATTCACAAAATTTAGCATAAAAACATTGGGTGGTTCTAATATGAATGATGGATTTACTAGAACATTGCATTAAAAACTGAGCACCCCCATACAAAAATTAAAATATTCACTTTTTTCTGTTTTTTTTTTGTTTTTTTTTAATAATTTTTAGATTTGGTAGAGTAGTGTCCATTCAGTAATAATCTGATGAAAAAAATTGAAAAAAAGACAGAAATAAAAAATAGAGAGGGGGGGGGGACAATATTCTTCAGGTCCGCCAAAAAAATTTTCACAGACTTTTTTGTTGTAATCTTTATTCTTTCAGAGTTCCTCAGGAACAAATGATTCAAGGAAGACATTTAGAATGAATTTTTTTTCATCAACATTTGGTCTGAAACTTGGATACAATTTTTTGACCTTTGGGCTGATTGTGTTTTTCTAGCACCAATTGAAGGTCAAGATCAAATGTGACAGAACGAGATTACATTTCGTGGTTTTGAAAAAAGGAGGAGACAAGTAGCGAGCTTGTATGTACGTAGAGGAGTCAAATCTGAGTATGTGTTCTCTGCATGAACATGGCACATATGGATCTTGATTCAAGCCCTTTGGGTAAGTTTCTAACCTCTTAGTTAGTCGAATGAATGAACCTCCTTCATCCTGCCAGTAGGAAGCCATCTCTAAGATACACACTCAAATTTTTTTTGGTCCCTGGCTACTTCCAAATTGTATTCATCACTCTCCAAACTCCACCTGCGTTCTTTCTTTTCTGACCCTCCCCCCTTAGAGCTCTGCATGTTTAGAAAATTAGCCACGCCTGACAATATCCTCTATCTCTACAAAACCAACATTCATCCATCCGAGCCACATCTAGTTTGGTGCATCTATCGCTAGTCTCTCGTTAAAAAAAATATCTCAAATCTAATAGATCCTGCACTTCAACCTCTGTCACATCTCCAAAATGTTGGATCCCTGCGCCTGTTTTACAAGTGCGTTAATGGGATGTGTTCTGACAAACTAGTAGAAACATGTGTCCCCTCGACGTACTTACTCCCAACTAACCTGACAAGCACCAAAATCTTACCCTTTCACTGTTGAAGTCCTTAGATGCCCTCAAATTGTTGGACTTTGGAATTTCCACCAGGTTCACTGCTTCCCTGACTGTACTGACATTCAGAAGTTTAAATGTAATGTTAACAAACATCTTGCTACTCAACTTCCTACATAGTGTGCCTGTAGATATCGTACCAAATACTAGTCCCTTACGTCCGAGTGGCACTGTGCTTTGTTTGGGGTGAATAAGAGTAATAAAACAAAGAAAATATATATTTTGTAGGGCATTCTAATTATTGTATCAAAATTCAATCCGGGCATCATGAGAAAGCAGATTTATCTCCCTTGCATTTGTGACTCTTTGGTAATTTTTTTATTTGAAAACACGATTATCTATAATATAAATATCACCTGTCTGTTTAAAATTTATGCATGTATGTATGTATGTATGTGTGTATGTATGTATATCTGCCTGAAACTTTCAGCAGAGGCGACAGATTTTCATTTTTTTTTTTTTTTTTCATGAGATTCGTATCATTTTGAAGCTCGACCCTTCGGACGACAAATATACAAAAATTGGCCAAAAACATTAATTCCTTCACTCTCAACTCGGCACTTTTCAACAGGGAGAGTTCGCTTTTTTCGCTGCTATTTTCGAAAGTCATTCTTTCTTTTTGATTGTCTAGCCTTAATGTAAACCTATGTCACTTCCGGTTTGGCGATGGGCGCAATAGCAAAGATGTCACATTTTTTTTCACATTCTTTTCTTCCTTTGCAGTATGAGTTCGAGCCTGCCTGCGTACTACCACATTTTGTTTGCTCAACATACACCTCCAAACTCCCGGGCAACGCCGGGCACCCAGGCTATTTTAATAACTAAAAACAAATAAACAACACTGTAGGATGTTCTTTTATTTCTTTTTTTTTTTTATTTAATTTTCACTCAAAGCAAGGCACAATACCACTTTGATGTAGGGGGTTACTATCTGAGACATAATTTGGAGGGATACTATGTAGGGAGTTGAGCAGCAAGATGTCTTCTCTGACTTTGTTTATATGAAGATAGAAGATTACCTGTCCCAGGATATGTAAAAATTCATTCCCCGAACTGAACAGTTTTTCATTACTTTTACGTCCCTGTATGAAGCTTCAAACCAAGATATAAGGATACTAAACCTTATGTCTATAATGCTTATTCCAATTTTGTAGTATTTGGATTATCCAGAGAAATGTTCTCATCTTGAATGCTATTTGCATAGCGTTTTGACTTCTTAGAATGTATCTTGTCAAACTCGGGAACTTGCATGAAATTTCTAATGGAATGGCATTCTGTTTCCATCAGCCATGACTATGTAGAAGTCTTAAGTAATTCACAATTATATTCTTCATATCGTCTGCACTGAGGATTGAACCTTCAATCTCAAGGGGAGGCTCACTATCAACTGAAATACATAGTGCTTTATCCATTAAGCCATAGGTCTGCAAGGATATAATAGTAGGTACAATTCAGTTATCAATTCTCGTCTCAGAAATTCAGAAATATTATTAATATTTTATTTGAAAAGAAAATGCATTACATTATCTTGATTGTGAAAAATGTCTCAAAATTAAGGCTTAAGGTGTCTTAAGAAAAAGTTAAAATTCAATGAATCTTGCTTTATTATTGTCTAGTAACAATGCATTGAATCGAAGACAAATTTGATATGTTTGAGTTTTCAAATGACAGATTGTGCCCATATGATGCCCGTGAATAATATATAAAAAGATTAAAAATAGCGAAGAATAGTTGTACTGTTTATCCATAAAAAGGTTAGAGTTTCACATATTTATCAAGTTTTGTTAATGACTAGCACGGCTACCCGGCGTTGTTCAGAGCAAAATGTAATCTATTTCTATTACAACATCTATCTCTCTACCTCTCTCTATCCCCTTTTCATCCACTTCCCTCTTTCTCTTCCCCCCATCCCATTCCTCTCTAGCTGGACACACACACACACACACACACACACACACACACACACACACACACACACACACACACACACACACACACACACCGGCTTTATATGTTAGATTCTTTGTATGATGAGTCAGCATTTTCTTTTTCAAATTAGTACATAATGACACTGAAAAACCAAGCAATTAATCAGGAAATTACAAATATTATGAGTCTTTGGTTAGTAGTTTGGAACTTTCAGCCGAACATACAAACATACATACACAGACGTTTGGTCTTTATATAATAGATTTTCAACATATTTGACACCCTGGCAATGCTGGATGAATCCACTAGTTCTATGCGGTTTAATAGATTATGCTGGTCAATCGTCATTTCATAAATTTCTTTGAAAGCAAAAAAGTTTTTGAATCAAATGAGAAATACTCTTGAAGCACTTTCCGTTTTTTGTTTTGTATTTTTTGGCAAAGAAAGGTGTTTTGCTTGGCTGTGCTTCTTATTCCCAGTCCGGAAATAAACCACGGATACTCGGAATCGGCATCTTCAAGGATAAGGCAGGGAAGGTGAGTGAAAACTGCAGGTAAGTATCTTGGCACATATTACGATTACACTTGTCTGCGAATTGAATTTGCACTCTTTCAAAGAAATAGATTACAGCAGCAAACATTCAAGTCAGAAGTGATAATTATTTCTGCCAAGTGGAGGTTATGTATTTGGTCACGTTTGCTAGGTTGTGTACAGCCCAGCGTCCACATCCTATGACCAATCGCCACCAAACTTAGGTAAAATATCAGTCATGGTCTAACTTAGGACTGAGTTAATTTTGCATAGCATTTTCTAAATGCGTCCACAATCCTTATAAGAGAATCTCCCCGCGTGTTGGTCTGTCACACTAAACTTTGAAATCGCATTTGTTTGGAATTCTTTAATGGAAACAATATTATTCTAAGGCAATATCAATTTGAAAATATGCGGTTTGTTTATTTTGGTCAAGATATTGTTTTCAAGGGGCATAAGATATGGAGTCATGCTAAATCCGACCCTTTCAGTTCAACTGCTAGATGTTTTTTGCAAGTACTGAAAATGTATGTACGAGTTGGCTTCAATAAGTTTCTGGACTTTTTCGTATGGGCACTTATATTGATAGTACACACATGAAACTTTAGTCGCTTTCAAAGTGATCTCCTTCGACTGCAATGCACTTGTTGTATTGTTCCAACAACCTCTGAAAGACCCCATGGAAGTCCTTTTGCGTGAGTGTGTCAGTGACCCTCATCAGCCTCTTTCATCTCCTCAATTGTCTCATAATGGCAAGGCTTTCATTGAGCTTATGAAATAACCAAAAGTCACAGGGAGCAACGTCTGATGCCCATTTTGGTCGAATAGTCTGTGATTTTCTCTGAGCACCCTTTAGATAAACTTTGCACAAATTTTCCGCATCTACAGTTCCTCGCGAATAATTGTGCATACAGTTCCCACATTGACATCAAACTGAACACTTATTATTTTTATAAACACACAACATTCCTTATCCGTGAAATTCTTCATTTGACCAATCAACTGTGGTGTTCTGACTTCCTTACTCTTCCCATAACTCTCATCATCCTTCACAGACTCCTTTCCTTCCTTGAATCTCTTATGCCATTCAAAAACAGATGTTCAATTAATGCAAGATAGTCCAAAAGCAGTCTGAAGCATTCCATACGTGTCTGTGGAATTTTTTCTAAGTTTAAAACAGAATTTTATTGCATATCATTTTTCCAGTCTCCACGCCCAGATTTCATTTCTGAAATTCACCAGCTGTGACAATGAGGCTTTAGTAGGGTGTATTCCAATTCCTTCTGTAGCTGTTCATTTAAATTTGAAATTTTAAAAATTGATTAATCGTCTCATAAGATGTATAGCATTAACATACTGAATTTTCAAGAGTCTATGGCGATTTTAAATGTTTGTCAGGATCAGTATTTAATTCATTTAGAGTTAGAACTTTTGATTTCATTAGTCTCACCAGTTTCCTTCTTCTTCTTCTTCTTCTTCTTCTTCTTCTTCTTCTTCTTGCACTGGCACTTTAACCAGAAAGATGCCAAAGATAATAATAAAGATGGTTTATTTTTATAAAAATAGCAAACAGAAATCCATGCATCTTTTTGTGATACTTAAAACTACCTTTAGCAAACATGTTTTTTGTTTACAAAAAATAATACATTTTCATTAAAATTTAAAAAGAAAATAATGCGTTTCTTATATTCTGTTATGATTAATTAATAAATACTGAAAATTTCATTAAAATTGGTTGATTTCCTGAAATTTGGTCAATTTTTAAATGAAGGGAGGGGTCAAAATGTTTATGCATTTCAGGGATCGGCCATTCATTTTGCACGTACCTACTCATCTACAGATTATGGTTCAATTAAATAAAATTTGTCAGGATCAATATTCAATGCATCTAAAGTTTTGGTTTTATTATTCTCATCAGTTTTTTTCATCTTTTTTTTTTTTTTTTTTTTTTTTTTAACTCACGTTCACCCCTAACGAGGCATATCGCAACTTGGACGTAAAGGGATACTATTTGGAACCATGGCTAGAAAAGATTAACAAGATATTGGTTTACATTACATTTAAACTTCTACATATCAGTACAGTCGATGAAGCAGGTAGCAGGAAGGAAATCATAAAGTCTAGCTGTCCGAGGGAAGAAACTATTAAAATAGAAAGCTTTCTGACATTCAAGGACCCCACCAACAGTGAAGGAGTCAGATGTTGTTGCTAGGCGGGTGCGTAGGGGATATGTACGTCAAGGGTTCGTTGGGGATATATACACGTGCAACAGGTTCTTCGCCACTCTTATATCGTGAATTTCAATATAAGCAAAATAATAATCCGATGTGAAAGAATTATTCAAAGATTTGAATAACACAATCAGGTTTATTGTACGAACGGTACAAAACAAGAATAGAGTCCAATGAAGGAATATATATCTCACACACAATTATTTCGCTCCTAATGTAGCTATCACTAGACGTCACATCCTTAATATGTTACCTAGCATCTTCTTTCCTTTTCTGATGAGAAGCATTAGGCTTCGAAATACTCTGGTATAAAAAGTTTTACTTATCCTACACCTTAACTGATGTATCATCCTTATTGAAACAAAAATAAATTTCTATGCATTAGTATATATTTTTATATTGTCGTTTTCTTATTTTATTGATATTTATTATAAATTTTTGTTTTGAAAATTCTATATTTTACTGGAAAAATTTATATATAAACCCTACAATTTTTACTTCGCTCTATCTTGTATATTGAGCTATTTAATTTAGCTGAAATGTCTTATATAAAAATATTTCCAGGCAATAATATTTTGTAAGACTGTGAACGAGGTTAATTAAACTGTGATTTAATTCATCACACACACATGAACAGTTGGAAATGACTTCAGCCACCTACCTTGAAAATATTGCAGTCAAATCTGACATAGTTATATGGAATAAGTCAGAGAGAGTTGCAACCTTGGCTGAAGTGAGTGTCCCTAATGATGGCGGTCTGAACAGAGCTGAAAGGGAGAAACAGACCAAATATCAAGGTCTCATGTATGATATGAAAAGAAACTGGAATCTTAGGTGGATATCAATCATATCAGTTATTATAGGTGCTACAGGGCTTATGAAGAAGAACCTGAAGTCCTACCTAACTAATATTCCTGGAGAACCAAGTGCAAAAGAGATCCAGACAATTGCACAA
Organism: Euprymna scolopes; assembly: GCF_053919585.1. NCBI lineage: Eukaryota > Metazoa > Mollusca > Cephalopoda > Sepiida > Sepiolidae > Euprymna > Euprymna scolopes. The sequence continues at coordinate 27,116,059 of NC_136505.1, read as the reverse complement.
CGAGGATACTGAAAAGAGCTCCTGGTTGGTTTCAATAAAAAGCAGGGCAATGTTGGCGGCTGGTTAGGCTGCCCCATACCCAGCGTTACAATCTTGAAAGGAAGAAAATTAAACACACACACACACACACACACACACACACACACACACACACACACACACACACACACACACACACACACATGTGTGTGTGTGTGTGTGCGTTTGATGAATTCAATCAAAGATTGATTTATGTGTGTGTGTGTATTTTCTTAAAATAATAATAATAATAATAATAATAATAATAATAATAATAATAATAAAAAGAAGAAGAAGAAGAAGAAGAAGAAGAAGAAGGTGTTGTTGTCGTCCTGACAGGCCGGCTTGTTTAGTGACATACACTAACAGGTGCTTCTAGAGTAAAGAGATTCCAGTTGACCTAGACACCTTTTCTTTTCTTTTTTTTTTTGAATAGACAATTTTCCTCATATTACCTCCCCCATCCAATCCCGTCTTTCTTTCTTGCCCCCTTTTATTTGCTTATTTGCGGAGAATCTCTCCAGTAGGACCTATTCATGGTTGGTTAGCCATTGTAAAAGCTCATGGGTTGGGTTTGGGAGCATTTCCGATAGCTAACCCATTTCACCAACATTATCACCGTTCAGACCCCCCACGTCCTATTAAAGTATGGTTTGGAGTTTTGGATAATGCCAGGTCAACATATTTTTCCAAGAAAGAGAAACTTCTAAATAATGGGCGGGAAGGGGGGGGGCGACAAAATAACTTGGAAAAAATTAAAAACAACATTTTTTGCTACTAGTCATATAAATATATATAAAGTATATAAAAAATGATTTTTATCATTAAAAAAAAAAAATTATATAAAATTATTCGTTTTTCTAAATTTTCAAATTAAACTTACGAAATAATGTTTTAAAAGATGTGACCTAGTTTCTCTATTCAAAATTTGCACTAGCACACATCGTGTCAGACTTTACGTCAACCGTCATCGGACGTATGCGTTTATTCTCTCTAAGAGGGACAGGTTAATATCACAATCTTAAGTGTGACATGTTAAATGTATGTGGCGGTCGATATCAGTAAAGGGAAAGGTCCACACGCGTAGACGGGTCATCAACGTCTTTACCTTAAGAAGGTTAACACCAGAAAAAAAAAAAAGGAACATGACTCCTTAAGGGGAGAGTTCTCAAACCAAAGGGGCATAACTCAGGATATTAAGATTTACTCTCTTAACACAAAGCAAAATAAATTAACACATCGTCTTTTTCATAGAAAAAGTTGATTTAACAACGAAAGTTTCGGGGGGGGGGGAAATGTTCATCATTTAATAAAAAATTATAAAACATTATTCCGTTTTCTATATTTTAAAATTATATGCACAGTATATCCTGCATTATTCTACTTTTGTGTTGAGGTTATTGTTTGCACAGATAATATTACCGAACAAATTAGTTTTTTAGTCCACGGGGCTGGATAAAAGCAAATAGTACTATAAAGTGAAAAATGAGGCGTACCGGGTTCGAAGCTCTGCCTCAAAAGAAGCCCACCTAAGATAGACGTCGTCTTGAACCACTTGACTAGTGATCCATACGTTAAGAGAAAGACGGGATCTGTCAAGCTTATGGCAAATTTTTGTTTACGATTTTACTAATAATGTGATCATATCTCGTTTCTGTATCGGGGAGGTGATATTGGCTAAGTGGTTAATGACGCAAGTGGCAACCTAAGTGCGTCATGTTCGAATCCAGTTCATTCCACAAAAACACTTTCACTTAGGAATGTTGGTATTTTATGAACATGGAATTAAAAAGGTTATTGCCAGATGAGGTCACAAAGAAAAATGGAAACCAAATTAAAGATAAAATAAATGAAATAAGTAAGATATTAGTTTTGTTTTATTGTTTTAATTAGCCTTAAAAAAACAGACAGGAATTTCGTATCAAGCTGAAAAATAAAAACATATAACGCCTCTAATAAAAACTTTACCAGCTGATGGCCTTCGTGTATGTCATGATTTGATTGCTAAAGTATTAGTTCGACAGAAGACACATAAAGATGTCCGGAGAATCCGACAGATGAAACGTTGTGGAAATGAAAACAACATTAATGAGTCGAAAAACACGCAAATAACAAAGTTTATAAGAAAACTGGAAGTTCTGGATAGTTTAATACCTATGTGAACTGAAGAATATTTTTTTCTAGGAAGAAGGAGCACTTACCAAAGCCCAAAGGCCACTCAAGGATAAGTATTGCTGAGTGTCAAGTGGTCGGTGAGACAACACTATGATGATTGGTAATGATGGTGGAAGTTTGGCACAATTTGATTATTTAAGAGGACACCTCAGCAATAATTTGTCTATATTAAACTTGAAAACGACTATGTTGTAGTCAGTTAGGAGTCATTGTTAAAGTTATGTTGGGTCAGTTTCATTCACTTTTCTACTGATAGCGCAACCCCAATCCCCCAAAATGAGCATTAATCTACCCTTTCATTCGACTGTGTGTAAAATAGAAAGATGAGAAAATAGTAGGTCAGGTCAGGTCAGGTCAGGTCAGATCAAGGTCAAATTCTTAAAAAAATATATTATTTTACCCATAGTTATTCATACTATCTGTATTACATATCAACCATTGCTTATTTATTTTAGTCGTTTGGCATAAATAGTTGAAAATCAATTTAAATCATGCCTTGTTCTCCCTCAGCTGATTTCGTAGTGTCCGCCTGTTGGTCAGCATGTCTTCCTAGACCAAGGAAAATTTGCTAGCTACAATCAAAAGGTTTCTTGCGTTTGCCTTACACTGATTATCATTCGTTTAACCAGTTTAACATTAGATAATTTATTTTTGTAAACTTGAAAGGTACAAAGAGAAACGCTGAGAAAAAAAGAAAAGAGAGAGAGAGAGAGAGAGAGAGAGAGAGAGAGAGACTAATTTATATGCGCATGGCTTAAATAATATAAGTCATTTGATCACCTTAAAAAATACATCTAACTGTATCCAAAGCTACTATGCAGATTATACATTCACTCCTTGTTCTCACTTGCACGTTTGACATAACTTCCACTAAACTTAGCAGTAATTCATTCCCACAACAGGGTAACGTTTCTCATATATTAGGCTCTTTGTTAACAAATAAATGACAAAGGCCTATATTCGAAATTTCAAGATGTTATTCCTTTAAGAAGTAAACGTTGACATGCACGATCCTTGACAGCACCTTGATTGATAAAATAATTAAATGAATTATTTTGCACTACAAAACAGGTGCTGTCAAAAATAAAAGCAATAAATTGTAAGATGGTCAACATCTTGGAATTTGGAATATAGGTCTTTGTAATTTATTTGTTATATAATCTGTAATTACATTGAGCTTTATAAATAAAAGGATTGGTATATATAAAAGGTGGAATATAATAAAAAAGAAAACAAACATATATATATATATATATATATATATATAATTATATATATATATATATATATAATTATATATATATATATATATATATATATATATATATATATATATATATATATATATATATATAATTCGGCAGCAAGTTGTTATCTAAACATGTCTGGTTGAACACGACTGCTGTCATTTTTTGCGATTCTACGGTTAATTCGCTCTATTTGCCGGGCAATCTTTTCTTTTTCAGCTGGTAAGTTGTATATTACGACTGTGTTAGGATCGGAAAAAATGAAAGCTCAGTCGTGTTCAACCGAACACACACACACACACACACACACACACACACACACACACACACACACACACACACACACACACACACACACATAGGATTACTTCACACACACACACACACACACACACACACACACACACACACACACACACACACACACACATAGGATTACTTTATTTAATCACATAAATTAATATACGAAAGTATAATTTTATGCATAAACTTTAAGTATTTATTTCAATAGTGCTCAATACATAGGTAGAGCTAGGTAGTAAGTTATAAAGATAAAAATATATTTTTATAACTTACTATATATATATATATATATATATATATATATATATATATATATATAGAGAGAGAGAGAGAGAGAGAGAGAGAGAGAGAAATGTAAGCCATTGTACCTATTTACTATGCCTCCCCACGGGACAGAGCTAGACACCAGGGTCGTTTTTTTAACGTGGAGATAAGGTAAAAAAATAAAAAATTGTCTCAGTCGTGAAAAACTGATCCTCCTCCGAAAGAGAACAAGAAATAAAAGTGCAGCATCTGAAGAACAGATACTATGCTTTGATCTTGACCAAAAGGCCAATTGTAGTTTCCAAACAAAGAGCAGATTTTCCGATAGGTAACAAATTGTACATGAAGTTAACTTATAATTTCTTTTGATTAAGCCATTCTAGTTTTAGAGAAGAAAAGAAATGTCGTTCCAAACAAAATGGCGGTATCAGTCCGACGAAGATGAAGACAAATAGTTGCTTCCCGCGTGAAAACGAAAAGTTATTTGCAGGAATTCTAAAACATTCATTATATTTCACATTGGAACAAATATATGGAAAATATGTGGGCTCCCTCTACCATGCTAGAAAACTGCTCACACATGATAATATTCTATATCTCTACAAACTTACCATTCACCATGCATGGAGTATTGTTGCCACATCTAGATTGGTGCATCTATAACTAGTCTCTCGCTTTTGGAAAAGCTCTAAAAAAATCTAATAGATGTTGCATGCCTGTGCTTGTTTTGCAAGCACTTTAGTGGGATGTGCTCTGACAAACTCGTAGCACATGTGCCCCCTCGACGTACATATTTCCAACTAAGAGAGAGAGAGACATTTATATAGACACTAGCCTGGGTGGCCGGTGTTGCCCGAATGTTTAGAGGTGTGTGTTGAGAAAAAAAAAAAAATGTTTTATTAGACAGGATCGAACCCGTACCACATAGCAGGAAAAGAACGTGAGAAAAAAAAAAACGTGACGTCTTTGTTGTTGCGCCCATTGCCAAGCCGGAAGTGACATAGGTTTAAATTAAGGCTAGTTAATCGAAAAGAGGGGATAGCTTTCGAAAATATCGGCGAAAAAAGTGACCCCTCTCTGTAGAAAAAAGCGACCCCTCTCTGTGCCCAGTTGAGGGTGAAGGAATTAATGTTTTTGGCCAATTTTTCGATATTTGTCGTCCGAAGGGTCAGGCTTCAAAACGATACTGATCTCGTGAACATTCATCACCTTTGTCAAAAGTTTTAGGCAGACATACATACATACACACATACATACATTTAAACAGGCAGGTGGGATTTATATTATAGATGGCTTAAATAATTGTTTTAAAGTTAACATTTTTTTACACAAGAATCACCACTTATCAAGGTCCAGAGGCCACTCAAGGATAAGGGTTAATAGGTATACATTAGTCAATGTGATTATAGCGTAATAAACATAAGTGGTGGGAATTTTGTAAATTGGATTACTTATGGGGACGGTTCATCAAGAACTTGTCTACATTGGACTTGAAGACAATCAGATTGTAGTCAAGCGTGGTTGTTTTTCTTTTATGGCATATCAACCCTTTCCAGGTTATTTATGCCGAATCCAGTGATTTTGAAGAAAAATTTTTTTCATAGAATGTATTTGTTTTTTTTTTCAAGTCGGTTTCTATTTAACCCATAGTTGGGACCCTATCAGGTACAGAGTGGACCTGGGAGCAATGGCAATTAAGAGGTGGCTCCACACTCCCCAAAGCCTGCAAGCTGGGGCCTCACCATCGGATATAGTTTAAGGTCATATCCAGGACCCAGATTGTAGTCAGCTGGAAAGCAGGCAATCGGAGGATTCCACAGGCATGCAGTTCTAAGAAAGAAACTTTGTTCATGGAATCTGCATTTTTAAAAGTTAAAGCACAGATAAAGAGTGTGGGGAATTATTGATAGTGGTTTTGGCTAGACGAGTGTTTTTCATGAAAGTTTGGCAAGGGGGGACCATAGATTGAAGCTCAGCTGAGCATTTGCCATGAAAACAAAGATAAAACAGAGACAGATCGCAACGTCTTTTCTGTGGGAAAGAGGTTGCAGGGAAGAGAAAAGAGCATCCCCCACTAAGCTACAAAGTCTATTTTGAACTCTGTCAATGCAGGATAAGCTGCTTCTAGCAGCTCCTTCTGAGATGTGGCAACAATACTCCATCGTTGGCCGTACCTGGCTTTTATATAGGTAGAGAATTGCATCAGGAGTGAAATATCTACTGGAGCAGTAGAAGGATTCCACCATTTTCCCAGCGACCTCAGCAATGGATTTGATATACATGTTTCATTTCAGGTCAGGAGTAAGGGTCAAGTGTTGTGTTGGATGTATGTTTGCCTGGTTTATATTAAACTAATGATATACATCATTATCACATTGACACACCGGTTCCTATTAGATCACCAAAGTAAAGCATCCATAAAGGGGAATAACTCAACTGCTTTTTAACATGCGAAGAGAGTCATGAGTTTAATGGATGGTCGTTCATCAGAGCAATGAAGACTGTCTGATCATCCTGGAGGCATGATGGATCATGCATGCTGAATTGTGAAACAAGGGTTGCATAATCTCTAACCACTTCTCCTCTGAGTTGGCACTGCTTGATTCCAATGATAAAAAGTCTACGACGATTGGAAACAATGCCGAGATAAGCAGAGATCACATACAGTACCTGGTATTTCTAAAAGGTCACCCATTTCAGTACTAACCAGACTCAACAATGCTTAACTTTGGTGATGTAACAGGAACCGGTGTGTCAACGTGATTGTGTTGTATATCATGAGTTTAATATGGACCAACAACTTTTTTAAAAATGATAATGATGAGACAATTATTTAAGCCATGTCTATATAAATAAGCTTTTCTTTCTCTTTGTCTTTCTTAATGCTACCGGAGCTGCACAGACATATTTTAGAACGCTGCCTTTTTTATCGCACTTTCTGCCCTTAATGTCATATTTCTCGTGTTGGGAGAGAAATAAATACCACGTTTCATCCGAAAGTAATGCACAAAAGTGAAACCGTAATTAGATTGTGTCATTTTAGTAAAGCACTTACTCATAGTTTTTAAAAGAGTTTTCAAGAATCTGAAAGAAATCCAAATAATCTTATTCAGCTTTGTTTTTTGTTTTTATCTTTTTGGAATCGTTTGAGATGAAGCTTCATAATTTGTGCATTTATTCTTATTTTATGGACTGTTATCCTCATCTTCATATTTGGTGTTGTTTCACCATGTTTCGGCCAACTCATTCTCTGGCCTTCTTCAGGTTGTTAACCGTGATGGGATAGGAATGCTGAGTCTTGTGCAGTCAAATATGTTGGTATTATTAGAAAGTAAAGTCCAAAGAAAGAATTCCCAGCCACTATGTTCTCCTTCTTGCAATTCTCGGTATCAAACCCCAGCGCACATCTGTCAGAACTTACTTCTGCAATAGAGACACACGCTCTCTGTCTCTCTCTCTCTCTCTCTCTCTCTCTCTCTCTGACAGACAGGCTTTTTATTTGAAAAACCGACTGCATTTCATTTGCCTATTTCCTTCCCCCGCCAACTCTCATTACTTCACATGACTACCAGCCAATCCATAAATAGCAGGAGCAGCCATTTTTTTCTGCATACCTTTCCTGAAACGGACGGCACGTTGTACAAGGTCAGGTTTGTACTATTTTTTGACCACATCTTGTAACTGTAACTCCAGTAATTACTGCCTTCCACAGTTGTTGTCATCTCACCACGTTTTGGCCAACTAATCCTTTGGTCTGCTTGGGTAGGATTGAAACCGCTATCTTCAGACAATCTCACCTGGAACCGTAGAGACTTAACGCCTCTATCCACTGCGCCATGGGTCCTGAAAAAAGCCAGAGGATGAATTGGCCTCAAACCATCACTGTAATCTCGCACCCCTCTGCCTGTTTTACTAGTACTTTAATGGCATGTCCTCTGATGAACTTTTAACACTTGTGCCCCCTCAACGTACATACCCCCAACTATCCCGACAAATAGAAAAATTCCACCCTTTCATTGTTGAGGTTTTTAAATACTAGAAAGCCTTCTGCTCCAATAGTTTCTGCCCTCGGACTGCTAGACTTTCGAATTCCGTACCTGTTTCCTGCTATCCTGACTGTACTAACCTGCTGAAGTTTAAATGTAATGTTAACAGACATCTCGCTGCTCAACTCCTCAAATTATTTAGCATAAAATCCCAAGAATTATATAAAGGTCATAGTTTCAACTCAGTTTGTCTGCTTGACAGTGGAATATCGATGCATGTTTTGTTTATTTGATGACAAAACGTCTGTTGTCATTCATTCCATACGATTAACTGAAATCAAGGAAGGTAGCTGGGGTGAAATGGATTCAACATGGTGGGTTCAAACCCTGTCTGTCCCATCACAATACCAAGTTGAACTAAAAAAAAGGAATTTAACTTGTCCACAAGGACCTATGGCATAGCGGATAAAGTACTTGGTAAAATTCTGTTATAAGTTACAATCTTCTGGAGTTTGAAGGTTCAACTCTAAGTGTGGGCAACACTCTAAAATACAATTGTAAATTTCTTAGGACTTTTACTTAATCATGACTGACGGAATGAGTGTATGCTACCCTCCTCTTTCTGTTAATAAAATAAAAGGGTTTTGTTTGAAATTCTGTGCAGATTCCCAAGTTTGACAGAAGGATTCCCAATTCCGAAAAATACACCTGAAGAAGATCGAAGATTATGTCGTCCAAAACATTGTGTGAGTAACACTCAATATGAGACCAGTATAATAGAATAATGCAAATAATACAAATTATCAATTCAGAAATATAAAATTAGTTTCTTTTAGTTTTGCCTATAGATTTCAAAATTCATAATCATCCATTTATTAGTCTACTAGCAGGAGTGCGCGGCGTTTCCCGGGTGTTTTGGAGGTGTAAAAGAGAAAAAAATGTTTTGGTAGGAAGGTAGGCTCGAACCCGCAACCTTGAGGCTAAGGTGGAAAAGAAAGGGGAAAAAAACCCTGATATCTTACTGCTCGGCCACGACGGACGAGGAACTGAAAAGTATTTTAATTTAATGGTTAAAAAGTTAAATGACAGGTGTGGGAATTTAATGAGGTCAAGCATCACGCCATAGGGAATGAAATTAACTTTGGCTGCAAGCCAGTTTCTGCGTTTTCCTCCAAGATATTGGGGAAAACCAGCTCCCCACATAAGGGGAAGTGTCCAAATGAATAGCAATTGTTTGATATAAGGGGTTTCCCCCACATTGATCAAACCTCATTGCTTTTCTTGACGTCCCTGTCACGAGTTCCAGGGAGTTGCCTTTGCTACGGATTCAGTTTCTCTTTTTTATGTGAAAAAGATGAACAACCACATGTAGACCAAAAAGTATCGCAAAAATAGCGTGTAAAAGTTGCCCAAATTAAAGATACACATGACCTCGTTTTGTAAATCGTAGATATTGTAATCTAGGTAGCATATAAAAGGTTCTAAGAAACAGTAACTGGCCCGAGCGCATAAAAAAAGCCTTTGCCAGACATACACAAGAAATACACACACACACATACACACACACACACACATTTTGCCTTTTATATATATAGATGACAAAAAAGTTACATTTTCTCGATGCATCATGGGTGGGCATCAGTAATCATTGTCTTCTCTGCCAATTTTAGGTCCTGCATCATATCGGCTCAGATAGTTACTCTGACCTAAATGTGGACACATCAGGTCATCCCCTTGAAAGCATTTTAGCTACACACGTTGATATTGCAAAAGTTTTCCTGGGTTTTATTTACATGTAAGAAAACTACATCTAAAACGCAGCACAAGACCAAACTGGAAGGGTCGGAACTATCTCCAACTTTAACTGACCAATCTAGTTTCATTCTCTAATGATCAGTAACCCAGACAACTCACTTATCAAGCATTTAACAAAACAAACTCATATAGTATCTACCCTACTTTAAATCCATACATCAATATGCAGTGGGGTGTTGGGGAATTGAAAAAATTGTATATATCATAAATATGAATATTTACAGTGGACAATAATTTGTGCGTATAAGATCCCTCGCTCCACTTACTAAACATAGCAGATAAACTGATTTGCCAGTCGAAACGTTGATGCATGTTCCTACATTTTATGTGCACACCTTTTCAGAGTTTCATTAAAGGATAACCTGCATCTCTAGTGAATCAAGATACCTGTCACCTAATTGGCAAAAAAAAAAAAAATGGTGTCTAACGAATTCATACATACACTAGTCAATTTAAATTTATTAAAACTTGGCCCCAATCTAGTCTTGCAAACTCATAGTGTAGTGAATAAAGTACTTGGTAAAATTTCAGTGGTAAAGTTACACTTCTTCTGGGGGTGGGGTTGAAGGTTCAATCCTAAGTGCGGATGACAGTCAAAATACAATTCTGAATTATTTAGGACTTCTATTCAGTCATTTGTGATGGAACGAGAATTTGCTGCCACATAGATTAGGTAAAAGTTTCCATTAAAAATTCTATGCAGATTCCTGAGTTTCACAGAAAGATTCCTGAGTTCGACAAAATACACCCGAAAAGGTTGGAGGTTATAACGGCTAAAACGTGAAAATAACTCTCACGATGAGAACAGTTGTCCGGCTTTTCGAATTAAAAACTAATCGATATAGCTCAAAAGCTCTATCAAACCAGAGACGCATCTAGCTGTCCAAGTCCGTACTCTATCGCAGAGTTTTTCATTTCATTTTGGAAGTTGTCAATAGGATCAAACTGATGCACGAATTTGTGAAACACGAAAACATCTGAATTAGTGCAACACATTCATCTGTTATCTCATTTATTCTAATGAGAGATCTGTAAGGATTCTAATTGTCTCTTTAAGTGCTATTGTTTGTATCTCTCTTGCACTTAGTTCACTGAATATATTCTTTGAATGAGTTTTTGAAATTCTTTTTCACCAGTCCAGTTGCTGCTATAATTACTGGAATGATGGAGATCTTCCTAAGATTCCAATTTCTTTTCATGTCATACATAAGACCTCGGTATTTCATCCTCTTTTTCCTCTGAGCTCTGTTTAACCTAGCATCATTACGGACACTAACTTCTACCAAGGTTGCTACTTTCTTCTTCCTGTCCCATATCATTATGTCAGATTTAATACCTCTGTTTTTTAGGTACATAGCTGTAAGAATTACAAAGTCATAGTGGATGGTGTATGACTTATTTCCAACTGTTTTTGCTGCTGCATTCGATATTCGATTTTTTTCAGATCGTCCAGTGGAGATACACATTGAATATTTCTTCTTTTTTTTTTTGTAATTTTCTTCCTTTGAAGATTGTAACGATGGGTATGGAGCAGCCAAACCAACTGCCAACATTGCTCTGATTTTTATTGAAACCAACCAGGAGCTCTTTTTAGTATCCTCGTTGTTCCCTTAAGTGCAATTGTCTGGGTCTCTTTTGCACTTGATTCACCAGGAATATTAGTTAGGAACTTCAGGTTCTTCTTCATAAGCCCTGTGGTACCTATAATAACTGGTATGATTGATATCTCCCTAAGATTCCAGTTTCTTTTCATATCATACACGAGACCTTGATATTTGGTCTGTTTCTCCCTTTCAGCTCTGTTCAGACCTCAATCATTAGGGACACTCACTTCAACCAAGGTTGCAACTTTCTCTAACTTATTCCATATAACTATGTCAGGTTTCACAGCAGCATTTTCAAGGAAGGTGGCTGTTGGGATTACATGGCCGTAATGTACGGTATATAAGTCATTTCCGTCTGTTATTTCAGGTTGATGTTCCCAGGATTTGCTGCTACATTGAATGTTTAATTTTTTACAGATGGTTCAGTGCCAGTGTTTCTGCTATGGTGAAATTTAAAAGATCTCCTATTGATTTCCTTTCTACTTCCTTAAACTCTAATAATTTTATTGAACTTATGACTCTTGTCTCTTTCGCCTTGATGTTTAGTGACCACATATTGTTCTTTTCCTATTACATAATTTGTTTTCTCCTTTCAAGGGAGGAACCCCTCTGTCGGTTTTGGTTTGATGCAGAAGAGCGTGGACGACGCATGTCTACTTTCTGTGGAGAAGAGAAGAGGAGTGAGTTTTGGTGAGCTGGGGTACTGAGGCAGAGTGGAAGAAGGTTTAGGCGTTTTTCTGGAAGTAAGAGGAGTTGATTGGGGCTGAGAGATAACGAGTGAAGAATTGGATTTTGCGTTTTCCTTATGGAGCTTAGCGGGATTAACTTATATTATCTTTCAGGGATTAGGATAAACATGGGAATTAATGGAAGCTGAACATTTTTGGAAAAACACAGATTCATTTAGAGTTGACTTGGGGCAGGTTTTTTATTTTATTTTTTAAAAATTAAATTGGAACTACGTTTCTGAATTTATGAGATGAGAATTAGTTATTCGTATTATTATCTGCAAGGACACATGGCGTAGTGGTTAAAGCACTTTAAAAACAAATCAACTGTAAAAGTGATATTCTTCTGAAGGTTGAGAGTTCAATTCTCAGTGTGGGTAGCCAAAAATACAATTGCGAATTTCTAAGGACCTTTATCCAGTCATGGCTGACGAAATGAGAGCACGCTGCATCCATGAAGTCCGTTTGAAATTCCATTCAAATTCCTGAGTTCGACAGAAACATTTCCAAGTTCAACAAGATACACCGGAAGAAGGTCGGAGGTTACATCAACCGAAACGTTGTGAAAATAACACTCAAGGTGGGGGCAGTAGTTTGAAGAATCCAAATAATACAAAATTGAAACTAGTTTTCTTGGAGGAGGGGGGGATGTATTGGAGCAAGAATTCGAGGTGATAGAAATTGTGCTTGGTCTTTTGTAATTTTGATAATTTCACCTTTCTTTGATTGCCTAGGATAGCATAGCGGATAAATTACTTGGTAAAATTCAGTTATAAAATTAATCTCTTTTAGAGATTAAAGGTTAAATGCTTAGTGTGGACGACGTTCAAAATACAATTGCGAATTACTTAGGACTTCTATCCAGTCATGGCTGACAGAACAAGAGCGTGCTACCTCTGTGAAGTAAATAAAGTGTTCTGTTCAACATTCTGTGCAGATTCCCGAGTTTGACAAGATACACTGATGGAAAGAGAGCATACTACCTCTGTGGATTTAATAAAGGGTTCGGTTTGAAATCTTGTGAAAATTCTCGAGTTTGACAGAAAGATTCCAGAGTTTGACAACATACACCTACAGATGGTCGGAAGTAACGTCAACCGATATATTGTGAAAGTAACACTGAAGATGAGAACAGTAGTCCGAAGATTCCAAATAATACGAAAAATTCATCCTCATCTCAAAAAATTCAGTAACGTTTTAGATTATTTATTTCTAGCAGAGTTTTTAGGAGGTTTGATGCGTCCTTCTTCCTGCTTCCGCATCTGTTCTACTGATATTCTCCCAGGTGTTTTCCCCTGTACCATCAGTTTTTTTTTTCTAAATTTACAGGGATCAGGCGAGGGAGGGTGAGATTCATCAAGGTAAAAATTAAGTTAAAATTTATAATTACCAGAACGCTAACAAACAAAATTATTGACTTCAAAAAGGAAAAGTATAACACCAACAATAAGAATAAAACAACTAATTTTTGCAACAATAACATACTCCAATTTTTTGACAGCCTTCGAGCTTTTTTATGAAGACACGTTAGAAGGCACCACCCATTGAGGATATTTACTAACCCCCCCCCCTGTCCCCCACCTCATACTTTCCTGTTTCAATTTTGTCTTTATCACGTGATCGCATGTTTGGATTTTTCTCTTCAGAACTACCCAATTAATCTAAATTGTTATAATTTACATTTGTCAAGGCTTAAATACCACTCAAGGATAAGGGTTAATAAGTTTCAGAAAGTAAACAAGAGAAAACATCGTCATTATCGATAATGGTGGAAATTGAGTAGAATTTCATTATACAAGATGACGGCCCAGCAAGAACTTGTTTACATTGGACTTGAAAACCACCATTTCATAGTCACCTGGAAAGCAGCTCTGCAGTATAAAGTTCCACATCCAGGCAATTCTAGCAAAGAAACTTTTTTCATAGCGTATGAGTTTAATTTTAGGCAGAGGTAAAGAGTAGGGCGAACTGTTAATAGTGGTTGTAGAAAGACGAGTGTTTGTTGTGAATGTTTTGCAGGGAAGGAACCAGAGATTGGAGCTCAGTCGAGCACTTGCCATGAAATTAACGATAGAGTAGAAATAGATCCGCAACGTCTCTTCTGTGTGAAAGAGATGCTAAAGCAGATAAAATGACATCAACTCCTAGATTTCGAAGTCGGCTTTATACCCTGTCAAGGCAGGATAGGGTGCTTTGAGATGCAGCAACAGTATTCCATCTTAGGCTCTTTTTACAGGTAGACGATTGCGTCGGGAAGGAGTATTAATACTAATATCGGCAACTTATCTCCATATAAATAAAATGAACTCATTTTTTCCCGTCTGATTTTGACATTAATAGGATTAAAAATCAAGATATTTCATGCAAATATAATATGCACAAACGGCAGAACAATATCTGAGGTGTGTTATAGGCTTATTATTTCTCAAATTCCTCGATAATCTTAGATTTCTATACTTTTTCTGCTGAGAAGTCACGGCCAAAATCGGTTAAGATCAATGGAAGTGGTAAAATATTTTCTCTCTAATAAATTCCTCCTCCCCTTGCCACCACTTAACACCGTTTGGGGATCGTTCACAAGGAACAGTTGAGAAAAGAACACCGGTTTGGCTTCGTAGTTCTTTCATGTGAAGTTATTTAAAATCACTAAACTAAGCTGCAGTGCTCTGTGGCGTAGAGGTTAGCGTGCTGGACAATTCACATTATATTTTCACGTTCGCGCCGACCTACCGTAGTCGTTTTTTTTTTTTTTTTTTTTCTCCTAAACAACTGGAATGGACTTTTCTTGGTGGCCGAACTGTTAACGTTGCAGATGTTTTTTTTTTTTTCACACTTTATTTTCCTACTTTTACTCATGACTCCGGGTTTGATCCTTCCTACTTACCTACCATAACATTTTTTCAAACTCCCCCCCCCGTCCCGGAAACAAACACTCGGGCAACGCCGGGTACCCCCGCTAGTCTATTAATATAATAAAGTCGTATTCCTCTCTGTTTATTTGTTTACAAATGGATTAACTCGTTAAAGAGGTACACTGTTTCATAAAGGAATTTTCATACTGAAAACAAAATTTTATATACTTTTATTCCAACATAATTTCTATATACAGTGGAACCCCGGGATACGACGACCCTAGGATACGGTTTTTCAGGTTACGATGTGGAATATGATGTTCTTTCAGTCCCTGGTTACATTATTTTCCCCGCCTTATGGTGTTAGTTATAATGTTATTTGATTATATACGTGTGTATTATATACTGTACTGCATTTTGTTACTAATTTTTAATGCCGTATCCCGGGGTTCGACTGTAAATTATTTATTCAAACAAAGTCAAGAAGTAACGTCGATTGCATATTAAAGAAAATTTTTTCTTAATAATTGGTTCCATATTACTGTTTGTTGTAGAAGAATTGTTTTAATTGTTCTATTTAGAAATGAAGTTGATTTATTTAATTCAGTTTTAATTCAATTTATATTATTTATAATTATTACCCACATCAGTTGCGTTTAAAAACGGAAGTTTAATTATTAAAACTATGAGTTATTTCCCCTTTAAGCTATGAGCTTTTTGTTTTTCATTTAATTTTTATAGACGAAGATGGATGTGTTTTATGCTCCCATAAATGCAAAACGTTGTTTAATTTCGGGAAAATTAAAACAGGTTAGGATATTCGACGTATCTTCAATAGTATGTGACTAAAAACTCCGCCCGCCAATATGTTTTAACCGGGCAACACCGAGTACATACAGCTAGTAATCTGATCAACTATTTGCATTAACTAGAAAACAAAACGTTAAGTAGTAAAATAATTAATCCTACTCACATTAATACTAATATTAACAACTTAAAAACCAATTACTGCTATGAGACGGGAACTGTTTTTGTTTTAATACTAAAAGTAAATAATAAAAACTAAAGTGGCACTTAAATATTAGTTGGAGCAAAAATAATGTCGTTTTTATATCATTCAAACACGGTAGTGTCTGAATATATGGTTAAGTGGCAGTTTTAGTCATTTAGAACTGCTTTAAAGCTTCACCGCCCACTCATTTTTCGACCAAATTTCAAACAATTATTACAGTTTATAGATCACATTCTCAGCTATATTGTGAAAAAAAAAAAAATTCAATTCAATTTTCGTTCAGTAAAACAAAATTCATGATGAATTTACTGGTTTTCAAAATCGTAAAATAAAACAAACAAAAAAACGTAAGGCGGTGAGCGACGTTTTTTATGACTGGTTTCCATAGCAACCACGTCGCTTCAGCGACTACTGTTGCTACCAATTCACCGCCCTCGCAAAAAGAGAAGTAACAAGTCAAACAGAGAATGAAAGGGAGATAATTGTGGGGAAATTTTATTGAAAGCAGACTAGTGCCATATATTGTCATTACATATGTGCATGTTATGTTTATGGGGGCAAAAAAAAAAAAGACTGAAATTAAACAGAGAAGAAGTGAATTTACTGGAAACCTAGACAAATTATGGATTACAATAGAAAAATGCGAGCATGAAAAGTAATATGGTTAAGCTTAAACATGGAAAAGTAAAGGACTAGTTGTTAAAACTGGAAAAGAAAAGGATAAGATATTCTAGTAAAAAATATGATAAATTTATAACTTAAAATATTGTAGCATTAAGAATAAAAAAATATTCAATTTATAACATTATATAATCAATTCTTAATGCTGCAATATTTTAAGTTATAAAGTTATTATATTTTTTACTAGAATATCTTGTCCTTTTCTTTTCCAGTTTTATATATTTTCTTGCATTAAAAGCAATATTGAACAAAGAACAATTGAACAAGGAAACTTAAACGAGACTAATATACAGAATAAGATATTTACTTTAATAAATGTTTAGTATGGAATCGCATTCTCTTTTGATTACGTTAAAAGATTAATCCTTTTAGACATGCTCTCAACCAAAGTGGAACATTGTGAAGAGAAGATGCTATTCTATTCGCTTTGCACATCTTCCCACAGTTTGTCATTGTTCAAAAAAGTTCTTCCGGCCAATGCACAAGATATTATGAACTAAATATTCTTGATTGGGTTTAAAGCGGGGCTTTGACCTGGCCAAAATATCACATTTTTTTTTTTTTTTTTTTTTTTACACAATGATCACCACTTATCAAGGCCCGGAAGCCACTCAGGGATAAGGGTTATTGCAAGTACAGTACATTAGTGTGGAGATTTGATGAAGTGTTTACTTAAGGGGGCGGTTCATTAGGAATTTGTTAACATTGGACTTGAAGACATCCAAGTTGTAGTCCGGTGGGAAGCAGGTAGACGGAACAGAGTTTCACAGGCGTGCAGTTCTAAGAAAGAAGCTCTGTTCATGGAATCCGCGTTTTGATTTAAGCACAGATATAGAGTGGGGGAAGTTTTTCTCAGTGGATTCAGCTAGACGGGTGTTTTTCGTGAAAGATTGGCGAGGGGGGACCAGAGATTGGAGCTCAGACGAGCACCTGCCATGGAAATAACGAAAAAACAAAGATAGGCTCGCAACGTCTCTTCTGTGGGATAGAGGTTGCAGGGTAGAGAAAAGGGCATCCCCTACTAAGCCACGAAGTCTATTTTGTACTCTGTCAAGGCAGGATAGACTGTTTTTAGCAGCTCCTGCCCAGATATGGCAACAGTATTCCATCCTTGGACATACTTGGCTTTTATATAGATAGAGAATTGCATCAGTAGTGAGATATCTTCTGGAGCGGTAGAGGGATCCCACCATCTTTCCAGCGACCTTGGCAACATCAATTGAGTTATCAGAAAACCATTTTTCTGTGACTTTAGCAATTTGTGTAGGGGCATTATCATGTTGAAAAATAATGTTCTGGGATATTCCCAGCTGCTGAATACTTAGTTACAGTTCTGTTTCTAATATTCGGATGTCTCCTTCATAAGCTCCATTGAAATTTGTTGAGTTTTATATCATCCCGATAAGTCTCATCTTTTAGAATTGAATTTACTCTCTTATTTTAACTCAACAAATTATATATATATATATATATATATATATATATATACTAGCAAAAGTACCCGTCGTTGACTAGGTTCAAAAACAGCCTACACAAAATGGACTCTGATTTATTAAAATATGATAGGTTATGAAAAGGAAGGGTTGTAAAGAGATAGCTTCGAATTCGGGGGTATTAAAACCAAAGCAAAATGTGATGAAAGTAAAAATAAAATAGATAAACCCCATAATTTATTATACCATACCTGTTTACACTGAAACACTTATTACAATATTCTGTGGATCTATATTAAAAAACCTTGTTAAACTTTGTGACATATTTCCATTCTATGGAGGTCAGGTGCGAACGAACACCCCATAATTTTATTATACTATATTTCTTCAAACTGAAACATAATTATCAAAGTATACTTACGCAGATAGATATGAAAGGTCTTTATTAAAGTTTGTGTCTATTTCCATTCTATGGAGGCCAGGCGCGAACGCAGACCCCACAATTTTATTATACCATCCCTATTTAAGTTAAAAGATACTTATCAAAGTATTCTTATGCACATCTATATCAAAAACACTTGTGAACGTTTTTTTTTTAAATTTTAAAATTTTTTTATTTCTATACTTTGTGGACCAGGCACGAACGCAGACCCCACAATTTTAATCAACCACCGTTCTGCCAGATCAACCATACCCATTACTGTGTCTCGATACACCTTCTATCATTATATGTAATCAGTTTTTTAAATAGTCAACCATATAGGAGCCTATTCGTGACCCCCCCCCCCACACACACACATATATATATATAAGAAAAATATTATCAGAACTTTTCAGTGTAAAAGCTCAATCTATATAAACATCTAACAACAGAGCATACATAAGCATGTAATTGTTTTAGTTAAAGATGATTTTATTATATTTATTAAATATTAGTTATCTGACTTGCATAAATTTTAATGCTGATTGAATTGTTCATGGCTTTGCACAATGAATATAACATGGCTGATTGTCTATGAATTTAAAAAACGAAAAGATGCCGAATCGTTATAATCGTTAGTTTATTGAGAAAAATGCAAAAAAGAAGCTTATTAAATTTCTTCATAAAGATAAAAAAAAAAAGAGCAAACTGTTATAAAAATAAACACGCGGATAATTTTTATCTTTTGGTATCGTTTTTCTGTCGAAACGTTGTGTTTTTTTATTTTGATGCTGGTTCGTTTTCATTCGGCCTTTTCTAGCTTTTTACGTATTTCAGCCTCGGCAAAAGTGTTTTTTTAAAAGATTTTTTTTTTAAATAAAAATCATTGAATAAAGACGAAAGACTTCTCATCTGAGACTATTAGCAAGAAAAGTATTTGTAAGAAAATTTGTAAAATAATGAAACCGACATTCCTGCAAGGTGTCATGGCGTCGTGCGCAAAAATGGTTGAAAAATAATTTAGATCATTGCTGATGATGATTCGAATTATATGATATTCGTGTCTAAAGAAGAAAGTTTGTGAGTTTAAAATATGAAACAGTCACGTTATTGTTTAAAAATAAGTGAATATCAGAATAAAAGAATTAATTTCAAATAGAAATCCGCGGACTTAATAAGCAGTTGCTGTTTCTTAGAGATGAAATTTATTGCGTCTTTTTTGTCGCGTTCGTTAATTATTCTGGTGTTATTAGGTCTAACAAGGTTGAAAACTAACACACGGTGATTCTTTTGTTAGTGAATAAATTAGAGCGGGTGAAAGTTGATGCTATCTCCCTTTTTAAAAGGTTTGCTTGAGAAAGTCAGGGAGGATGGATAAATTATAATAAATGAGGATGAATGGAAATCAGAATTTCTGGAAACACTCACGAGTGCTAAAGATAAATTTGAGTGTTGTACAGGCTCGCATATGAAGTGGTCGGTTGTTTTCCTATAATGCCTGGAGTTATATATATATATATATATATATATATATATATATATATATATATATATATATATATATATATATATATATATATATATATATATATATACCCATGAGCAAAAAGAAGGGCCAAGAGTGAAAGAAGGAAGAAATCGATTTTTCAATATTTTTCCATGAATTTTTATTAATTTTAACCGAAAATTTCTATTTTGCAGATCATTATTATTATAGCATATAATAATAAGTGAAAAATTTAATACTAAAAATGGTAAGACCACATCTTGACGAGGATATAAAAAACCGAATTGCAGGATTAAGGCAGTTCAAAATGACTTACAAGCAGATTTTTGATATTTTAAGAAAAGAAAATCTGAAAACATTTCTTTCTGCAGTGAAGCGAATTGGTCAAAGCTTCGAAGTCGAACGCTTGGTAAAAAAGAAAACTGGATCTGGTCGCCCTAGAGCATCCACTTTGAAGGACAACCACAGGCTGTATTAACTATTTTGAAGAATCGAAAGAAAACTTATGTTGACCATAGCAAAGAATTCAAAACATGGACTGGAAATTCTCTTTCTAGATATACAATATCTAGACGAATGAAAGAAATAGGATTTTCCTCTAGAAAGTGTGCAAAGAAGCCATTTTTATCTAAGAAGAACATCAATGATAGAAAGAGATTTTTCTCGTGTTATGGTAAGAAAGATGCAGACTGGTTCAGGAATATTTTCTGGTTAGATGAATTAAGATTTTGTCTTGTTAATGATGCTCCCGAACAGTGCAATCGAAGAACTGGAGAAAGATTTTCGCCAAGTTGCAACAACAGTTAAACACGGGAATGGTGGGATAATGGTATGGGGAACTTTTACTGCAGCAGGAGTTGGGGAACTTATTAGATGTGAAAAGTCAATTAATGCAAAGGAATGCATTCGAACATTAGAAACAAAACTGTTACTAAGTATTCAGAAGCTGGGAATATCCCAGAACATTATTTTTCAACACATTGCACACATTGCTAAAGTCACAGAAAAATGGTTTTCCGATAACTCAATTGATGTGATATTTTGGCCAGGTCAAAGCCCTGATTTAAACCCAATCGAGAATATTTGGTTCCTAATATCTCATGCATTGGCTGGAAGCACTTTTTTGAACAATGGCAAACTGTGGGAAGCTGTACAAAGCGAATAGAATAGCATCTTCTCTTCACAGTGTTCCACTTTGGTTGAGAGCATGTCTAAAAGGATTGATCTTTTAAAGAAATCAAAAGGGAATGCGATTCCATACTAAACATTTATTAAAGTAAATGTCTTATTCTGTATATTAGTCTCGTTTAAGTTTCCTTGTTCAATTGTTCTTTGTTCAATATAGCATTTACTGCAATAAAATGCATAAAATTTATTTGGCTCATTTTTTTGTTTGCTCACGAGTGTATATATATATATATATATATATATATATATATATATATATATATAATTTAAATATTATTACGTGCACGGAAGTAAGTTATAAATTAATAATTAAAAATAATACGCCCCAAAATGTGGGGAGACTAAAATGTAAACTAAGGACAGATAACTTCTCTCTTAAGAGCGCTCAGGGATCGAGAAGAAAGAAGGAAAAAATACTACAGAATCGCTAATAAAAAAAAATAAATAAATCAACAATCTTATGTATATATATATATATATATATATACATATATATATATATATATATATATATATATATATATATATATATATATATACATAAGATATATATATACATACATATATACATATATATATAAACATATATATATATATATATAAATGAGACGTAGGTTGCTTGTAGCATTGTGTGAGATAGGTATATAAATAGATTTAGAAGGCTATCACAGCACCGACTACATTCTATTCCTCGCATTATGATAGCCTTCTATATATATATATATATATATATATATATATATATATATATATATATATGTGTGCGTGTGTGTGTGTGTGTATAATATAATATAATAATTCTACAGATTCCAAATGTTAAGTTTTCTCAGTTGGTCATTTATTACTTTTCAAAAGGTATACATTCCAATATTGTTTTGTTTTGCGACTAACAAGTCTGCAAAATTATGCTATTGCTGCATATTTAATCACGTACTTATCAGATGTTTAGACTTATAAAAATACCATTTTGTACAACTTACATGGTTCATCTAACACGCTCTGCCGTTTCTTCTCATTTCAAAGACTATAGTCAAAACGTCAACTCATCAGCTCTAACTCTAACAACCTACATAATCCAACGCCCTTGTTTGCACGCCCACCGAGAAAACTGTGCGAATAACAAGGAAATATATAGTTAGGTATAGTAAGATTTATTAACATCAAAATTATGGACTTTTTTCGCCTATATTTTATTATCATCTAATTTGATCAGATCTTGTCATTGAACAATATTTGAATTCATGAACATCAGTTTCAGTTAATCCTCCTACAATTATAAGTCACTTACCGAACATTGCGATTTTCAAAACTGAAAAATTTTATGCTGACTTGCAATTCTATAGCAATCCCATACTTTTGTTTTGCTGGTTATTTCCTCTGTAGAAAAGAAAGGCTTAATTTTTGGAAATTCCATGAAAGAAGGTTAAAAGTAAAGAATTGTATTGTTGCAGCAAGAGAAAAGTGTATATTAATGCTTTATATCCACAATGATGCATCATGCATACAACTAACCCTAACGACTAACCCTAACGACTATAACAACTAACCTTAACAACTAACCCTAACGACTATAACAACTAACCTTAACAACTAACCCTAACGACTAACTCTAACGACTAACTCTAACAACTAACTCTAACAACTAAGCCTAACGACTGACCCTAAAGACTATAACAACTAACCCTAACAACTAACCTTAACGACTAACTCTAACAACTAACCCTAACAACTAAGCCTAACGACTAACCCTAACGACTATAACAACTAAGCCTAATGACTATAACAACTAACCCTAACAACTAAGCCTAACGACTATAACAACTAAGCCTAACAACTAACCCTAACGACTATAACAACTAACCCTAAGAACTAAGCCTAACGACTAACCTTAACGACTAACTCTAACGACTAACCCTAACAACTAACCCTAACGACTAACTGTAACAACTAACCCTAACAACTAACCTTAACGACTAACCCTAATGACTAACTCTAACAATTAAGCTAACGACTAACCCTAACGACTAACTCTAACAACTAACCTTAACAACTAACTCTAGCGACTAACCCTAACAACTAACCCTTACAACTAACCTTAACGACTGACTCTAACGACTAACCCTAACAACTAACCCTAACAACTAACCTTAACGACTAACCCTAACGACTAACCCTAACAAGTAACCTTAACAACTAACTCTAACAACTAACTTTAACTAAGCTAACGACTAACCCTAACGACTAACTCTAACAACTAACCCTAACAACTAACTCTAACGACTAACTCTAACAACTAAGCCTAACAACTAACAGGACCCAACGTCCCCACCGAGAAAGCGTTGCGATTGACAATGAAATATATATATATATATTAGGCACCGCCAAAACTGGGGGGGGGGGAAGCAGGCAAGTACTTTTTGATGGACCGTCTTTTTAAAAATCTACCAAAAATCAGGTAATTATTCAATCAATACGAAATTTTCAATAATTTTTATTAAGAGAAGAATGAACTTTATAACAGTGTACTTATTTTTCATAAACAATATTTATATTGTTTTTTGCTTACAACCCCCCCCCCCTTGTTTTGAGGGGGGTACAAATATGCTTAAAATAATCATCTGAAACTGAACAAAACATATTGTGTTGTTGTAAGGGACGGGATTATAGATTAAAAAAAAACTTGTTTGCATACCTTATTTTGATGTCTGAATATCAGAACTTCGATTGTGTTTAATTATCCCGCTTTTGAGTTTTGAAGTGTGAAATTCGGTGAATATGTTACGTAAAATAATTATTTTAAGTTAAGCAAAACAAAACAAAATTTTTTTTAATATTTATACAAAAAAAGCCATTTTAAAATCTTTGATAAATAAATTAACAATTTCTTTTTAGCGAGCCGAATAATGCATGACCATTATTAAACAGGGCATGCTTTGAAGAATCAATACAAAAAAAATTCGATAAATATTGTGCCCTTTGTGTTAAAAATATCATCATTTTTTCGATCCAGTTTGGAAACGTTTGCCGCCTTTCAACTACGGTGGACCAAACGCGCTGAAATAATTTTTTTTTTATTCCGCTTTAAATTGCCCCCCTCCCCATTTTGGAGAGCCTGGCCCCCACACACATACACATTAAAAACCAAACTCATACAAATTGTCACCCATCTGGTACTGGCCAGCCTCAGCGTTAATAATACATTGAAATTTTCGTCACTGAAAAATAAGTTTTTTTTTTGTTTTTGTTTTTTGGTCTTCCGTAGTTTGCTTTTTATCAAGTACAAATGTAAACAGTAATCAAATCGACTCGAAGTAACTGGTTGCCTATATGAATACGTAGAATTATTTGAAATCCAGGTACTTATATTATAATATTTTTGCATATTCTCATAGAAAATCACCCTAAATCTTAGTTAGACAAGAAATAAACAAATTAATTCTTTCAAAAGCCTTTTTTTTTTTAAAACTATTTATATAGGGGTTTTGTGCAAAACAAAAAACGCCAATTGTTAACTTTTGGGGAAAATTTAATATTTCAAATTTAATTAAAAATAGTAGAAAAAGTTTTACATCATTCTGCTTCCTATATGATAAAATTCAGGGTTTTATCTTTCTGGAAAAAAAAGTTACTCAGAAATAATGGATTTTAATAAATGTAATTTCGTTTTAAAAAACAACTTGATTTTTCGGCCATTTTTGGCGGTGCCTAATATATATATATGTATTATATTTCAAAATAAAAGACTTATCATTAAACAACTTATTTAAAAAAATAAAAATAAAAAAGACTCCGGTCCTGTTCATTGTTGACGTATTTTTCTGCTCGCACATGTTCCGTCTGTAAGTTTATTCCCGCTGCTTTTTGACAAATGTTTTCCTTAAAACGCTTCGAAACAATCAGATTGTCTACACCCCCCCACTTTACCTCCCTCCTCCTCCTGCCCCCGTCGCAAGTCTCCCCGATTTTTATCGCATTTATTTGATCTGTGTGTCTTCTACGTAGTGGAACAATTCATTTCGCCTGGGAGCAAGGACAAGCGACTCAGCTTCTCTATCATCTCTCCGCGCACATGTTTGGTTAAAAAACAAAAAAACAAATAGCAAAAAACACAAGAAAAAAACACACACACACACACAAAAAAAACAAACAAACAAAACAAATGATAACAATTATAAAATAAAAAGAGACAGGATCGTCTCGGACCACCTGGGAATCCGTGGAAGAAGTGAAGGTTATAAAAATCTAACTAAAGAATTTGGTTAAAAAGATATAAATAATAATAAAAGAAAAAAAAAAACTGTGTAGTTTCTGGAGTCGGATGTTAGCATTATGCGATCTTTCTTTTAGAAGACGAGTCATGTCTTGTGGAGTGCAAGAAGGTGCGTCCAGAGTTTCCATTGCGTTCCAAGAAAATCCCAACGTTCCATAAATTTTAAAAACTGTTTTCAAATGCACTTAATATATGATACATGCAAATGTATACCTCTCTTTATCTCTTCCAATCTCTCTCTTTTTCTCCACTCTGCCTCTCCCACTCTCTCTTTCTCGCCCCCTCTCTCTCACACTCCTGTGTGGTCTCTTTCTACTTTTCTCATTCCCTTTTTTTCTCTTTGTATGTGAATACATGATTATATATATATATATATATATATATATATATATATATATATATATATATATATATATATATATAACTACTTAATTTACTCACATAAAGTTAATATACGAAAGTATAGATTTATGCGTAAACTTTAAGTATTTACTTCAAAAGTGCTCAATACGTAGGTAGAGCTAGTTAGTAACTTATAAAATATATATGGCGATTAAGCTACACTGAATATTCCGCGTTTCATCCAGTCTAGGACTCTTCAGCCTGAAGAGTCCTAGACTGGATGAAACGCGGAATATTCAGTGTAGCTTAATCCCATATACATTTTATAACTTACTATATATATATATATATATATATATATATATATATATATATATATATATATATATATATATATATATATTAGTGTTGGGACGATGAATCGAAATCAGAATCAGGAATCGTAAAATCGGAACATTTGGAGGTATCGGAATCGGAAATATTGGTGCTTAATTGTATTTTTTTTTATTTGATTTTTTTTAAAGTAAAATCTTCCATTGCTGGTAATAATGATAAAATACTAAATATTCATTGATTTTAAAATACCAGTAAAGCTAAAGTCGATAGATCATCTTCCACAAGTGTATTTTGATGTTTAGAAAAATAGCTGCATATTTAACATGTGTTTTTTATGAAAATCGGGGAAAATAACAATCTTATAGTTAAACTAGCAAAGATACCCGCGCATCGCAGGGGACTTTTCTGCACACTTAGGTACGCGATTTGCGCGCACCTTTCCAGTAAGTGGATGATGTAAGAGGGAAGTAAATGCTTAAATCTTATCTAAAACATTGAATACTGAAAACATACCACACTCAGATCAGATCAGTTTTTCATCATATCCTTTTGTAGAACTTTTCATTGAAGAGCCTCGTGGTAAACTACATTTCTGCTTCTTTGATTTGGAGCCAGAATGTAGAGTATTTCTGAACTTACTGTCCGGCTGATGGAGAATTAGAACATATCGTGACTGAAGCAGTCTGATGTCAGGTCTACGCCAATGGTTTTAAACGTCTGACCTTGACTTTTATTTATGTCCATTGCAAAACACACCTTCACAGGAAACATTTCTAGATAGTACTATTACAATAACGCCCCAACATCCCCCCCGGCCGCCGCCGACAGCCCTCCGCCCCAATATAAAGAAAATGTTTATTTTTGTGTGTGTGTGTGTGGGGGGGGGGTGTCAACGTGTGGGTGCTCATGTTAAGTTAAATTATCATAGAAAAGTGATCCCCCACTTTATTGAAACATTTCTTCAAAAAGCCCCAGGGTCCAGGAGTTCATACCATGCAAACGGTAAATTTGCGACGGGTTTGATTATCAGATTTGGTGTCAGAAGAAAACAATCAATTTGTGTCAAAAAATGAAAATAAATGTCTTTTCTTTAATCATAAAAATAATTATTTGTTCAATCATGAGAAAGTGAAAGGAGGCCTGGGTCATTTTTTTGGCTCGTTTGGCTCTTTTTGGTGTTTTTAGTAAATGCACAGGCGGCCAAACTTGCCAAACTGTAGTGATTACGTTGGATACTAAATGTAATGCAATATTCGTTCTCAGCGTCCCCCAAAACTTCTAAAAGTCGACAATTCAATGATGAATGCCGAGGGGTCGGTAAACTAAAAAAATGCCGATTTATGGTAATAATTATACCATAGCGATGTATGTGATATCATATATGGTAAAAAGATATATTTTATATTAAATCTATATAATTATAAAACTCAAATAACCTTGTAACGGGTATTGTAACCTAACATCCGGTTTACGACTTCCGGTTCCGTATGCGTACATAAACATTATTCATATTTGAAGACATTTAGTATCCATAACAGCGTAAACAAATAAACATAAATCGCTACTTTTGCAGGATTTGACCTGCGCACTAAAATATTAACGCTATTATTTAGAACTTATTATTTAACATGGGAAGAGTGGGGATGGTTTCCAACTATTATGTATTACAAATAAATCAACTTTAACCCGTTGACAACGTATTGTTTTACTGTGTACGTTTTCAGCGTCCCAATTGTTTGTTTTTTTTTCGCGTTTAAATTATCCAAATAAAAAATTGTTAATACTTTCTGCATTTTTTTATATTGTTCATTTCCGTATTACGTTTAAGTTATTTTAACGCAATTTTCTTACAAGTAAATCTACATTAACCCGTTGACAACCATAAGAGCATTTTCAACGTATTGTTTTACTGTGTACGTTTTCAGCGTCCCAATTGTTTTTTTTTAAATTAAAAGATAAATCAAAATTTGAATTAACTTTAAGTATCATGCTATCTGTTCAGTGCACATTTACCTATAAGTATGGCAAACAAACCACTTATAGTTCAGCGGCTGTAATTTTTCTTTTATATAAAAAATAAGCAATTATAAACAGAACGATGAATTATATCGGCGTAAAACTACTAAAAACTGGATAACTCAACAATAACAAATAAAAAATGTTTGTACTCATGCAGAGAGTGATCCAGACATAACTCAGCGCACGCCCAGCTTTCTCCGGAACATGACGTAAACAGCTGGAGTAAGCTGAGCGTCGCCGAGAAAATTAAGCCGTCTGACAAAACATAAAGCTGAACCAATGACAATGTAGCGCGAGGGTTTTCAACGTGACGCGCGTTCACGCGAGTTGAAAATTCAAAGCAGTAGACGACAATTTGGAAGAGGAAGAAAATAAAATAAATTAGTTAAAAAAAAGCACACCATTTCATACTTTAACGTCAGAATCCCCTCTCAAACATGAATTTTACAGCCTTAAGTGAGCAGCTGGAAACACCAACTGGAGTCCTCGACTTTGGTCAAGAAACAAAATTACTGGTACGGACGAAAACTGGACAAGGAAAAGGTAAGCGATAGCTATGCCTGGAGATCTCAGGCTACAACATGGCGAACCTTTACATCATCCGGACTGGTACCTTTTTTTTTTGTTGCCAAGTCTAGGCCTACAATTGCCATTGTGGGCGTTTGAGCGAGCAACACAGAAAGACCTCCAGCACGAATGCGGAATACGATTTACGCACACACACCATTAATAAAACAACGGTCTGAGGAAACAACAACAATATCTGTTTTAATATGAAAAAAAAAGAAAAAAAATCTATCCCACCCAGTTTTGTTTCAATTTTTCTAGTTTTCATGTTTTTCCTTGAGAAAAAAAAATAATAAAACATAAAAAATAAAAATAACACCCCAAAAAACAAAGATAATTTTTTTTTTTTCAATTTTTCTTGAAAAAAACCCCCAAATCTTCCCCCCCCCCAAGTGTTTATTTGACTTACTTTTTAACCTTTTCTCGAACAAAAAATCGGTCAATGTCAAGTTTCTTTCCAACTCCTCAAAAAACATTTTTTTAAGGTTTTAGGTGGTGCCAAAAACGAATATCACATTTATATTTGGGGCAGATTAGTAGTTTTCATGATATGAAGAAATTTTTTTCAAAAAATGGGGGATCACTTTCCTATGTAAAATGAGCATCCACCTTTCTGCATATCAAAACAAATTTAACTGATATTCGTTTTCAACATTTCCGAAAACCGGCGCTGTTTTTTTTTTACTAAGATTCGTTCATTTTTTCATCTCATAATTTAGGACGCCAATCATGCTGTTAGTAAGTTTACAAAAACATAATTTTTTTTCATTACACAATTTGTATAGTTGTTAACAGGTGCTTCAGCAGTTAAATATTTCACAAAAATTCTGTTTCTAATGTAAACTTCTGTTCTAATGTAAACAGAATTTATGTGAAATGTTAAACGATTCTGCTTTAATGGTTTAATGGTCAATGTCGGCACGTTAATTACGGAAAAACGGTTAATTCAACTACAGAAGCACTTGTTAAAAACTATACAAGTTCTATAATTGAATACCCACCTCCCCCCCCAAAAAAAAAACAACAAAAAAAACGCTCATGTAAGCTTACTGACGGCATTATTAGCGTCCTAACTTATAAAAAAAATGAACGAATCTCTTAGTTAAAAAACAAAACAAAAAAACAAACAAACAAACAAACAAACAAAAAACAGCGCCGGTTTTCGGAGGTGCTAAAAACGAAAATCACAGTTAAATTTGTTTTATGATATGTAGAAATTATTAGGTGGTCAGAAAGTGGGTGCTTATTTTACGTCAAATTAATATAGGACAGTGATCCCCCACTTTTTGAAAAAGTAATTTCTTCATATGATGCCCCAAATTTAAATGTGATATTCGTTTTCAGCACCACAGGAGAGATGTTGCGAACCTTTGTTTTATCGTTACTTCCATGGCAGTTGCTCGTCTGAGCTCCAATCCCTGGTCTCCCCTTGCCGATCTTTCATGAAAAACACCCGTCTAGCTGAATCCACTGTCAAAATTTTCCCCACTTTTTATCTGTGCCAAAACAAAAACGTAGATTCCATAAACAAAGCTTCTTTCTGAGAAGTGCACGCCTGTGGAACTCTGTTTCGTCTGCCTGTTTCCCACCTGACTACAACTTGGACGTCTTCAAGTCCAACATAAACAAATTCCTAATGAAGTAGACACTTTATCAAATCTCAACATTAACGTACTGTACACGCAATAACCCTTATCCCTGAGTGGCTTCCAGGCCTTGATAAGTGGTGACCACCTTGTAAAAAAACAAAACAAAACAAAAATCACCGAAAACCCATAAAAGTCGTCATTTTAAAGTTTTTTGAGGAGTTGGAAAGAAACTTGACATTGACCAAAAAATCTTTAACATTATCTAAAAAATATATGGTGCTAATGCAGAGAGTGACCCGCGCTATTTTTTAAATCGTATGTCCACGTTTAATTAAAGTTTTTTATATGTTTTTTTTTTATTCAATTGTAAGGTTAAAGTACAGAATAGGTACAAAACACCCTCCCCTCCCCATGTTAAGAATGGCTTTTTAAATAATCACGTTATTATTTCAGCACGATTCACTCTCTGCATGAATACCAAATATATATATATATATATATATATATATATTATATATATATATATATATATATATATATATATATATATATATATATATATATATATAGCAAAAACAAAACAAAACAAAACAAAAAATATTATTATAAAATTTTTCTTTACAGTTAATAAAATTTAAAATTTAAGGTAGGTTTTCTTTTCTTGTTATGCTTTCATCGGTGACGCTCGGCTTAGTTTCTTCAGCGACGCTTGGTTTACTCCGGCTGTTGGCGTCATGTTCCGGAGAAAGCCGGGTGGACTCTAAGTTCACTCTCTGCATGGGGACCAAAAGGTTACTTAAAAATTAAGAATAAGAGAAAAAAAAATTACCTCCGAATTAAAAATAAAAATAATAATTCAACTTAGAAGAATATTTCGAAATGAAAACAAATTTATTATAGAAAATATTTAATAACGTGCTCAAAGAATTAAACTATCATAGGTATTCCTCTTGGTTTTCTGATTTGAAAATTAAAAGGTTTCAGATTTACGATAATAATAATAAGTAAATTTAAGTGAAATAAAATATAAATTGAAATGAAAATAAACTAAATAATTATATATTAAATTATATTTTTAAATAGTACAGTATTAACGAGGCTATTATGTCGAATAAGTAATATAATCGAGCTAATTATTTAAAATGATTTAATTTAATATGATATGCTAATAACCATAACTCAGTCGATGTATATGTGATGTGAAGAATGCTATATCTACAAGTTACACATAAAAATAAATGTCTCATTTGACAGAAGTATCTTACAATGGGCATTAATATTTCTTGACCAGGAAAGGTGTACACACACCATAGACATTTTATATTTCTTTGATCATAGGGAGTTGTACCGTGGCTACCGTAATATGATGGCCTAGCGACGACTATAATTTAGTCTGGTGACATCATGAACATCGGTCTGTTGAAATTTGGTCACGTGTCTCATGACTAAACCGGAAGCTGGTTTAAAGTTTTGGAGGGTTAAATAAATTTAAACATGCCGTCGAGATGTATAGTTCCAAAATGCCGAGGTAACTACGAAAATAGACCAAAAGTTACCGTGTTTTCATCCCCCCAAAAGGAAATAATTTACCAGTGGATTAATGCAATGAAAAGAAAGGATTTTACTCCATCTAAATATAGCAAAGTAAGTGTTAAAATGTTTGAGATATTTAAAAAAAAAACGCGCCTTTTTTATTTTTATTTATTTATTTTTTTAGAACGTATTTTAAAATAAAAATAGAAGTATGTATATAAAAATGAATTTTACAAGTAATTTAAGTTATGTGCTGAAATAATAAATTATTATTTAGAAACTTATTTAAAATGTTATGTACTTTCACCTAACAATTTAATAAAAGCGATATCGTAAAACGGAATTCCTTGTTTAAATAATTCTAAATAAGAAAACTCATTTATCTTTTTAGTTCAACTATTTTACTGTGCAATATTTATATCAGCGTGAAATAGATTAAACTTTTTTTTAAAAAGGTTATGACCGTTTTTGTTATCCCAAAAGCTTATTAATAATTATTTGTGGTAAATGTCGTGGCCCCTGTAGGTGTCAGAATTTTGGAGAATATACTTCCAAAATAAACTATTAAAATTGTTTAAAAAAATAATAGAAATATTATTATTTTTATTTTAAAAAAAGTGTTTACAAAATGCCGGCAATAAAAATAATATTTCTATCATTTTTAAAACAATTTTAATAGTTTATTTTGGAAGTATATAGAAAGAAAATAAACAAACAACTTTTATTTGGAAGTATATATAAAGAAAATAAACAACCCACTTTAAACGGATAAATTACGAGTTTTGTATATGTTATTCGCAGTTTTGTGTTAGGGTTGTCAAAAATTCCCCCAAAATTCTGACACTGCTAGTGGCGCTGTAAACAAAAATAACGTTTAAAATTACGGCAAACGAGTAGTTTCCAAGATATGAAGAAATGTTAGTTTAAAAAATGGGAGATCACTTTTCTATAAAAATTTAACGTAAAATGAGCACCCACTTCATGGCCATCGTTTTTTTTTTTAGGGCGCTTTCTTTTTAACAAATAAAAGCGAAGAAAAATGAGTATGGCCACCTTTCTGTTGGGGGTTGGGTGTCAACGTACAATGAACACAGTTTAACGTAAAATGAGCACCCCCCTTTCAAAAAGTGTAAACAGAATTTTTTTCGGGGAAAGGGGGTCAACTGTAGGTGCTCATTTTACGTTTAATAGTGTTCATTCCTACATCAAAGAAGCACTTTACCTTGTTTGAGGCGAAAATGTAATTAAAAAAAAAATTGCTCGTTGCCCATGTAAAAAAAAAAATTGGCCATAAAGTGGATGGTCGTTTTAGGTTAAATTATCCCCTCCTTTTTTTAATTAACATCTCTTTATATCTTGGGAACTACTAGTTTGCCGTAATTTTAAACGTTATTTTCGTTTTCAGCACCCCCGAAAACCTATAAAAATGGTAATTTAAAAGGATTTTTCGAGGGTGGACTAATTCTCTACATTTACCTTATTTTTTTATTTTATCGTTTTTTGTCATGTAATTTTCTTTTTTTGTATTAAGTCAAACATGGTACGATTTTCTTTTAAATTATTTCTTTAGGTATGTGAACTTCATTTTCGACCTGAAGACATACAGCGAGAGGCATCAGTATTTGATGAAAGGGCTGGAAAGACAAGTAGTGTTAAATTAAAAAATCCCTATCTTAAGGATGGTGCTATTCCTCAAATATTACCAAACTGTCCCTCCTATTTATCGTCATCAACCACTTTTAGAGAGTCTCCTAACGCAAAGAAAATGCGTTTAGAAAATTCTGCTCTTAAGCGTGCATTATGTGAAAGTGTTGCTGATGAGTTAGAGTTACGGAGACGTAAAAGTTTCCATAATATTGATGATTTAGAAAAAAAATTAACGTTTATAGATAAAAATTATTGGACTTCTATTAGGCAAGACAATACCATCATTATGTTATATATTGGTTTATATTGGAGGAGATGATATATTAAAACGTGTCATGTGTTATCTAGTGGATGTAAGATATTGTTCTTTTAACAGACAGATAATAAACGTATAACTCGTATGTATGTTGTTAGCCAGGGGACATGATATTGACGTGTAAACCGAGTCATGTTGTATTAGACTTATCACACGGGATATTTTTACAGTTTATATATATATATATATATATATATATATATATATATATATATATATATATATATATATATATATATATATATTTAGGCAGCATTTTTTCTTATGCATGTTTCGTTAAACAGCAGGGATAATTCCTGTTTGTTTTTCTTGCAATCCATTTTATTCCCTTTGTAGGGCCAATGTTCGAACGGTCTGTTTGCGTGTGAAAAGAAATTTGCCATAATCGCGAACGTTTTGGACTTCAATGAGCCGTCTTCAGGCGAGTGATGAATTAAATAATTTTGATTGGTGAATTTATTGAAAAGTCGATTAATTATCCCTGCTGTTCAACCACATGTGTGTATTTGTGTGTGTGTGTGTGTGTGTGTTTATGGGAAAATATGCTTATTCAATTACATTTCACCCTTTATTTATGCCAATGCCAATCCTTAATCCTTTATTAAGCTCAATGTAACTACAGAGCATATACAAATAAATGACAAAAGTCAATATTCCAAATTTCAAGATGTTGATCATCTTACCGTTTAGCGCAGAATCACTCATGTTAATTATTATTATTAATTCCCTATCAATTTTTTCCGGTTTTCTCATGGGATGATCATCTTTAGTTAACTATTACGTGTAATTATATTCATGCAGATATTCTACACGATTTATACTTGCATAACATTTGCGTAAAAAGTTTATAGTAAACACAAACCTCTTTCTATTAATATTTATGTATGTGTATATATATATATATATTTGTTTAAAAAATTTGCCTACCAAACTCCTTTGTCAGTTTTTGGTCTACAAAATGAAACTTTA
>NC_136505.1:27051237-27076237 GCF_053919585.1 Euprymna scolopes | reverse complement strand
GAAATTCTATTCTCCTTCGAGTAATCACCTCCGGCTGCAATGCACTTGTTGTACCGTTCCAACAAATTCTGGAAGGTCTCAAGGAAGTTCTCTAGAGTGAGCCTGTCAGTGACCTTCATCTCCTCAATTGTCTCATAACAACAGCTTCTACTGTTTTCCTTGAGCTTAGGTATAACTAAAAGTCACAGGGAGCAAGGTCTGGACTATAGGGAGGGCGAGGAACTGTCTTGATGCCTATCTTGGTCAAATAATCTGTGACAAGGATGGAGTTGTTGACTGGTGCCTTTGCGCAAACCTACATCTTCAGTTCTTATTGTCTCTATAGACACACGACGGTCTTTATCCATGGAATTCTTTATTTGACCAATCAACTTTGGTGTTCTGACTTCCTTACTCCTCCCACACCTCTCATTATCCCTTACAGACTCCCTGCCTTCCTTGAATCTCTTATGTCATTTAAAAACTGATGCTTGATTCATGCAAAATGGTCCAAATGCGGTCTGAAGCATTCCATATGTTTTTACAGCATTTTTCCATGTTTAAAACAGAATTTTATTTCATAGTATTCTTCTAATGTGTCCTCACGTCCCGGTTGCATTTTTGAAATTCACCAGCTGTGACAATCAGGCTTTAGTTAGGTGCATTCCAATTCCTGTTGTAGCTGTTTATTTGAATCTGAAATCATAAAAAATTCGCCAGTCATCTTATAAGATGTATATCAATAGCCTACTGAATTTTCAAGCATCTGCGACAATTTTAATTCCCTGTACAAAAGTCTGGAAACTTCTTGAAGACACCTTGTGTAATCAGATACATTTAATTTTTCCTGCAAAATCTTCTTCGATGAAGCAAAGCAAATATATTTCCTTCCATTTAGATAATATTGTTCCAGCTTCCTCATCATTGTCCATCACCATCGTCATCTTTGGTTTAACGTTTGTTTTACATGCAATCATGTGTTGAAACCTTTGTAGACGTTGACTTCTAAATTAACCTATCTCTGCCCAGGTCTTCATTTATCCCTCTTTCTCTCAACCAAACTCTTCTCACTCGCTCTCATGTTTTTCTTGGCCTTTCTTTGTGAACTGACTTTGCTAACTCAACTCTCCTACATCTACTGATTCAAAAGCTTTTATTTTTTAACATGACCATACCATCGAAGTCTCCTTATATTGTCCATGTTTAATCTTCATCTGACGTCATCAGATCTAAGTCTTAAGACTCACATCACGTATCCATCATATTATTCTCATCATTTGTCTCCATGCAACACATGTCATCGACCCCCCCCCACCACCACCACCACTGATCAGTTTACACATGCACCGATAGAATGAAAGGCCACAGAATTGAAATATCTGGAGTAATGTTTTTCACGTTGCTTTACTCAAATTATCAAAATCTGAACATCTAAGCATGTAATCAATGTTTTACATGCTGGAAGGTGTTGGTCAGATATTAGAAATTAACTTCCGAACCAACCTATCTCTGCCATGATTTTATTTATCCTTCTTTTTCTTAACTCCATCCTTATCACTTCCTCCCATATTTTTTAGCTCCCCATGTGAACTAACCTGCTACCACAACTGTTCTACATCCACTAACCTAATAATCCTCATTTCAACACCAGTCTCGGTATAATGTCTAGATTTTACATCCCTCTTGGGTCATTCAATCTAACCTTAAACTTTTGTTTTGAATTGGTATTAGACAATAAGTATCATCATCTTGCTGGTTCCTCCCATAATTACCCAATGTCTTTCTAGAAATAATTCAAACTAGAGAGATATCAGGGGAATGAATGCCAACAAATATCATCTGATTCATATGAAATGAACTAACGAATGATAATCAAAAACAAGATCAACACCAACAACAACAGCAGCAGCAGCTTTGTCATAAAGATCGTTGAAATTTTACAAAACTGATTCGAAAATGCAATCTGTTAGACGGATCTGAGCAACCAATAAAATTGTTGGAAGCCAAAAAATACTGAAATGAAAGGGAGCGGTAATTATTTACATACTGAATGAGTATTAGATGACTGTTAATAAAACGAAATGATAAAACAAAATGATCATGGACACATGTAATAATTGAATCCTATGAACTATTTTTGAACGGTATAAACTTGAAAAGGCGGAGGATAATAATTACTGAGGAAGTATCCTCCTCCTACCTAAAAAAATATAATTTGTTTTGGGAGAATAATTTGTCTCGGATAAAATGTAGGAATTAGGAACTTGAATTAAACCGGCTGATGGTTTGTGGCAAACATGCATCAAGTACTGGCATCATATTTAGTTTAATGAACTTTTGACATGTTGACATGTGTTGGACACTTTATAAAATAGAATTATAAACTAACCTATTTCTGATCAGGTTTTATTCATTCCCCCCCTCTCTCTCTCTCTCTCTCTCTCTCAAGTCTTATCACTTGTCCCAAATGTTTAGCTTGGCTTTTCCTTGTGAACTGACCTTCCTACCTCAACTATTGTACATCTACTAACCTAAGAACTCTCATCTATTATTTCAAGTGTGGCCATACTATCAAAGTCTCATGTTCTGCACATATTTTCCTCTATTGTTCAAATTTAATCTTTCTTTGAGGTAATCAGATCTACGCCATCGTATCTCTTATATCATTTCTCGCCATCGATGTTTGAAAATGAACTATGATTTCAGTAAACACACTATTGAATGCTGTCTAAATAAGCACAATTTACTAAATGAGACTTCAATTGCTCCAAAAGTCTTAACCTTAACACTGACACGTGACCAGGTTAGAGTACAAAAACAATAAAAATGGAAATAAGAAAGTTTTTTTTTAGTTTAGTTTAGGCCTCTTGATTCCTTGGAGAACATAGGGCCGCAACGATGCTCTTCCAACGAACCCAGTTCTAGCTGGTCCTCTTCAGTTCGGTCCATGTCATTCCCGCAACCCTGGTCTCAGCCTCATTTTTTTCTTGGCGCACTGGCTTCTCGGAGGCTTTCACATGCTCGCGTCATGAACTCTACTAGAGAGAACCCTTCTCGGACCAAGAAGTCCACAGATGATCTTGTTGCGGTTTCTGTAACTTTCTTTCATTTACAGAATTGAGATGTTGGCCCTATTCTAACCCCCAACCTGGAAGACCAGTGACTGCTCTTAGACTGGTCTTTACTCTTCAACCTGTCTGGTTTGGGTGGTCCTACCAGAAGATGAACCTCCCACCAGCATAGCTATTCAGATCCTATAGACACGCAAGCCCCCTAACCACGCCAAAGTTGCACTCGCTAGGGGAAGAAATAAGAAAACAGCCAGATTTTATTTTGATGTTTTACATAAGTTCTGAAATGGAGTACCGTTGCCATATCTGGACAGGACCTGCTCGGAGCAACTTATCCTGCATTAAGAAAGGTCAAAACTGGTTTTGTAATCTAGTGGGGGATGGCCTTTTTTCTTCTTTGCAACCTCATTCTCACAGGAGAGACGTTGCGAACCTGTTTCTGCTCTATCGTTATGTTTATGACAAGTGTTCCACTAAGTTCCAACCTATGGTCCTCCCTTGCCAAACTTTCACAAAAATACTCGTCTAGCTATAATCACCATCAACAGTTTCCTGCACTCTCTATATCTGGTTAAATCTAAACGCAAATTTCATGAACAAAGCTTGTTTCTTAGAATTGCCCGCATGTAAAACTCTGTTTCGTTAGCTTGCTTTCCAGCCTACTACAATATGATCGTCTTTAACTCCAATGTAAACAAGTCCTTGTTGAGCCCTCCTAAATAATTTATTTTTATCCCATTTCTCTCAATAACTATTAATAAGGGGTTGTCTCAATGATTACCGTATACCAATTAATCGTTATTCTCTAGTGACTTTTGGGCCTTGATAAGGGGTTAGTCCTTTGAAAAAACTGTGATTCTCAAGTTTATTCATATTTACAAAAGTTTTTTATATTTACAAAAGTTTTTTATATTTACAAAAGTTTTTTTATATTTACAAATGTTTTTTATATTTACAAACGTTTTTAATATTTACAAAAGTTTTTATATTTACAAATGTTTTTATATTTACAAACGTTTTTGATATTTACAAATGTTTTTTTATATTTACAAACGTATTTATATTTACAAACGTTACAAACGTATTTATATTTACAAACGTTACAAACGTATTTATATTTACAAACGTTACAAACGTTTTTATATTTACAAACGTTTTTATATTTACAAACGTCTTTATATTTACAAAGGTTTTTTTATATTTACAAAGGTTTTTTATATTTACAAAAGTTTTTTGTATTTACAAAAGTTTTTTATATCTACAAAAGTTTTTTATATTTACAAAGATTTTTTATATTTACAAAAAAATTGTATATTTACAAAAGTATTTTATATTTACAAACGTTTTTTATATTTACAAAAGTATTTTATATTTACAAAAGTTATTTTATATTTACAAATATTTTTTATATTTACAAACGTTGTTTTATTTACAAACGTTTTTTATATTTACAAACGTTTTTTATATTTACAAACGTTTTTTATATTTACAAATATTTTTGTATATTTACAAACGTTTTTAATATTTATAAAGGTCTTTTATATGTACAAAAGGTTTTTATATTTACGAACGTTATTATATTTACAAACGTGTTTTATATTTACAAACGTTTTTATATTTACAAATGTTTTTTATATTTAACAAAGTTGTTATATTTACAAACGATTTTTATATTTACAAAAGTTTTTTATATTTACAAAAGTTTTTTATATTAACAAAAGTTTTTTATATTTACAAAAGTTTTTTATATTTACAAAAGTTTTTTATATTTACAAACGTTTTCTTATATTTACATATGCTTTTATATTTCCAAAAGTTTTTTTCATATTTACAAAGGTTTATTATAGTCACAAAGGTTTTGTATGTTTACAAACGTTTTTTATTTTACAAACGTTTTTTATATTTACAAAAGTTTTTTTATATGTACACATTTTTTATATTTACAAAAGGTTTTCATGTTTCAAACAGTTTTTATATTTACAAACGTTTGTTATATATACAAACGTTTTTATATTTACATAAGTTTTTTTCATATTTACAAAGCTTTTTTATATATACAAATTATTTATATTTACAAAAGGTTTTCATATTTAAAAATGTTTTTCATATTTACAAAAAAATGTTATATTTACAACAGTTTTTGTATTTAGAAATTTTTTTTATATCTACAAAGGTTGTTTATATTTACAAAAATGTTTTATATTTACAAAAAATTTTATATATTTACAAAAGTTTTTTATATTTAAAAACGTTTTTTATATTTACAAAAGTATTTTATATTTAAAAAAGTTATTTTATATTTACAAACATTTTTTATATTTTCAAACGTTTTATATTTACAAACGTTTTTATATTTACAAACGTTTTCTATATTTGCAAAAGTTATTTTGTATTTACAAAAGTTTTTTATATTTACAAACTTTTTTATATTTACA
The DNA here is from genome assembly GCF_053919585.1 of Euprymna scolopes. Classification (NCBI taxonomy): domain Eukaryota; kingdom Metazoa; phylum Mollusca; class Cephalopoda; order Sepiida; family Sepiolidae; genus Euprymna; species Euprymna scolopes. The sequence goes on along the minus strand of NC_136505.1, from coordinate 27,070,752 downwards.
AACTTTTTTTTATATTTACAAACTTTTTTATATTTACAAACGTTGTTTATATTTACAAACGTTTTTTTATATGTACAAACGTTTTTTATATGTACAAACGTTTTTATATGTACAAACGTTTTTTATATGTACAAACGTTTTTTATATTTACAAACGTTTTTTCATGTATACAAATTTTTTATATTTACATATGTTTTTCATATTTACGAACGTTTTTTATATTTACAAACGTTTTTATATTTACAAACGTTTTTATATTTACAAACGTTTTTATATTTACAATTTTTTTTCATATTTACAAACGTTTTTATATTTACAATTTTTTTTCATATTTACAAAGGTTTTTTATATTTACAAAAGTTTTTTATATTTACAAATTTTTTTATATTTACAAAAATTTATCCCATTTCTCTTAATAACTATTAATAAGGGGGTTTCTCAATGATTACCGTATACCAATTAATCCTTATTCTCTAGTGACATTCGGACCTTGATAATGGGTTAGTCCTTTGAAAAAACTGTGGTTCTCAAGTTTATTCATATTTACAAAAGTTTTTTATATTTACAAACGTTTTTATATTTACAAATGTTTTTTTATATTTACAAACGTTTTTTATATTTACAAACGTATTTATATTTACAAATGTTTTTATATTTACAAACGTTTTTTGTATATTTACAAATGTTTTTTATATTAACAAACGTATTTATATTTACAAACGTTACAAACGTTTTTATATTTACAAACGTTTTTATATTTAGAAACGGTTTTTATATTTACAAAAGTTTTTGTATTTACAAAAGTTTTTTTATATCTACAAAAGTTTTTATATTTACAAAAAATTTTTATATTTACAAAAGTATTTTATATTTACAAACGTTTTTTATATTTACAAACGTTTTTTATATTTACAAAAGTTATTTTATATTTACAAACGTTTTTATATTTACAAAAGTTTTTTATATTTACAAAGGTTTTTATATTTACAAAGGTTTTTATATTTACAAAAGTTTTTTATATTTACAAAAGTTTTTTATATTTACAAAAGTTTTTTGTATTTACAAAAGCCTTTTATATTTACAAAGTTGTTATATTTATAAATATTTTTATATTTACAAAAAATTTTTATATTTACAAAGAATTTTTATATTTACAAAAGTTTTTTATATTTACAAACGTTTTTTATATTTACAAAAGTTTTTTATATTTACAAAAGTTTTTTATATTTGCAAACGTTTTTATATTTACAACGTTTTTAATATTTACAACGTTTTTTATATTTACAAAAGTTATTTTATATTTACAAACGTTTTTATATTTACAAAAGTTTTTTATATTTACAAAGGTTTTTATATTTACAAAGGTTTTTATATTTACAAAAGTTTTTTATATTTACAAAAGTGTTTTATATTTACAAAAGCCTTTTATATTTACAAAGTTGTTATATTTATAAATATTTTTATATTTACAAAAAATTTTTATATTTACAAAGAATTTTTATATTTACAAAAGTTTTTTATATTTACAAACGTTTTTTATATTTACAAAAGTTTTTTATATTTACAAAAGTTTTTTATATTTGCAAACGTTTTTATATTTACAACGTTTTTTATATTTACAACGTTTTTTATATTTACAACGTTTTTTATATTTACAAACGTTTTTATATTTACAAATGTTTTTTATATTTAACAAAGTTGTTATATTTACAAACGATTTTTATATTTACAAAAGTTTTTTATATTTACAAAAGTTTTTTATATTAACAAAAGTTTTTTATATTTACAAAAGTTTTTTATATTTACAAAAGTTTTTTATATTTACAAACGTTTTCTTATATTTACATATGCTTTTATATTTCCAAAAGTTTTTTTCATATTTACAAAGGTTTATTATAGTCACAAAGGTTTTGTATGTTTACAAACGTTTTTTATTTTACAAACGTTTTTTATATTTACAAAAGTTTTTTTATATGTACACATTTTTTATATTTACAAAAGGTTTTCATGTTTCAAACAGTTTTTATATTTACAAACGTTTGTTATATATACAAACGTTTTTATATTTACATAAGTTTTTTTCATATTTACAAAGCTTTTTTATATATACAAATTATTTATATTTACAAAAGGTTTTCATATTTAAAAATGTTTTTCATATTTACAAAAAAATGTTATATTTACAACAGTTTTTGTATTTAGAAATTTTTTTTATATCTACAAAGGTTGTTTATATTTACAAAAATGTTTTATATTTACAAAAAATTTTATATATTTACAAAAGTTTTTTATATTTAAAAACGTTTTTTATATTTACAAAAGTATTTTATATTTAAAAAAGTTATTTTATATTTACAAACATTTTTTATATTTTCAAACGTTTTATATTTACAAACGTTTTTATATTTACAAACGTTTTCTATATTTGCAAAAGTTATTTTGTATTTACAAAAGTTTTTTATATTTACAAACTTTTTTATATTTACAAACTTTTTTTTATATTTACAAACTTTTTTATATTTACAAACGTTGTTTATATTTACAAACGTTTTTTTATATGTACAAACGTTTTTTATATGTACAAACGTTTTTATATGTACAAACGTTTTTTATATGTACAAACGTTTTTTATATTTACAAACGTTTTTTCATGTATACAAATTTTTTATATTTACATATGTTTTTCATATTTACGAACGTTTTTTATATTTACAAACGTTTTTATATTTACAAACGTTTTTATATTTACAAACGTTTTTATATTTACAATTTTTTTTCATATTTACAAACGTTTTTATATTTACAATTTTTTTTCATATTTACAAAGGTTTTTTATATTTACAAAAGTTTTTTATATTTACAAATTTTTTTATATTTACAAAAATTTATCCCATTTCTCTTAATAACTATTAATAAGGGGGTTTCTCAATGATTACCGTATACCAATTAATCCTTATTCTCTAGTGACATTCGGACCTTGATAATGGGTTAGTCCTTTGAAAAAACTGTGGTTCTCAAGTTTATTCATATTTACAAAAGTTTTTTATATTTACAAACGTTTTTATATTTACAAATGTTTTTTTATATTTACAAACGTTTTTTATATTTACAAACGTATTTATATTTACAAATGTTTTTATATTTACAAACGTTTTTTGTATATTTACAAATGTTTTTTATATTAACAAACGTATTTATATTTACAAACGTTACAAACGTTTTTATATTTACAAACGTTTTTATATTTAGAAACGGTTTTTATATTTACAAAAGTTTTTGTATTTACAAAAGTTTTTTTATATCTACAAAAGTTTTTATATTTACAAAAAATTTTTATATTTACAAAAGTATTTTATATTTACAAACGTTTTTTATATTTACAAACGTTTTTTATATTTACAAAAGTTATTTTATATTTACAAACGTTTTTATATTTACAAAAGTTTTTTATATTTACAAAGGTTTTTATATTTACAAAGGTTTTTATATTTACAAAAGTTTTTTATATTTACAAAAGTTTTTTATATTTACAAAAGTTTTTTGTATTTACAAAAGCCTTTTATATTTACAAAGTTGTTATATTTATAAATATTTTTATATTTACAAAAAATTTTTATATTTACAAAGAATTTTTATATTTACAAAAGTTTTTTATATTTACAAACGTTTTTTATATTTACAAAAGTTTTTTATATTTACAAAAGTTTTTTATATTTGCAAACGTTTTTATATTTACAACGTTTTTAATATTTACAACGTTTTTTATATTTACAAAAGTTATTTTATATTTACAAACGTTTTTATATTTACAAAAGTTTTTTATATTTACAAAGGTTTTTATATTTACAAAGGTTTTTATATTTACAAAAGTTTTTTATATTTACAAAAGTGTTTTATATTTACAAAAGCCTTTTATATTTACAAAGTTGTTATATTTATAAATATTTTTATATTTACAAAAAATTTTTATATTTACAAAGAATTTTTATATTTACAAAAGTTTTTTATATTTACAAACGTTTTTTATATTTACAAAAGTTTTTTATATTTACAAAAGTTTTTTATATTTGCAAACGTTTTTATATTTACAACGTTTTTTATATTTACAACGTTTTTTATATTTACAACGTTTTTTATATTTACAAACGTTTGTTATATTTACAAACGTTTTTTAATATGTACAAAATTTTTTTATATGTACAACATTTTTTTAATATTACCGAAAGTCTTTCATATTTACAAACGTTTTTTATTCAAAATTATGCAAAAGTATATTATATCTAAAAAAATATATATATTTATAATAATTGATCACAACAATACATATTTATGATAATTTATCAGATATATAAAAGTTAATTATATTTCTTAAAGCTAATTATCTTCAAAACAGCTTATTATTTTATAAAAGTTTGATATATTTACAAAAGTATATTATATGTAAAAATGTATTTTATATTTATAAAAGTTTATTATAATTGCAAAAGTTTCTTATATTAACAAAAGGTGATAATATTAATAAATATTTATTATATTTACAAGACCTTTTTATTATTACAAAAGTGTAGTATATGAACAAAAGTTTATTTATATTTACAAATTTTATATTAACTAAAGTTTATTTATATATTACAAGTTTATTGTATTTATAAAAGTTTATTATATATACAAAACATTACTATATTTACAAAATTTATTATATTTATAATACTTTATTATATTTACAAAAGTTTATATCTTCAAAATTTATTATATTTATAAAAGCTAACTATCTTCAAAAAGTTCATTATTTTTCATAAAAGTTTGTAATATTTACAAAAGTTTATTATATTTACAAAAGATCATACAATTTAAAAAACAGTTTATTATTCTTACCAAGATTTATTTTTTTTTTACAAAAGTTCATTATATTTAAAACAATGAATTATATTTATAAAAGTTTATTATATTTAAAAAAGGTTATTATATTTATAAAAGTTTTTTATACTTACAAAATTTCATTTAATTTATTAAATTTTATTATATTAACAAAAGTTTTTTATGTTTACAAAGGTTCATTTAATTTACTAAAGTTTATTGTATTAATAAAAGTTATTTATATTTACAAAAGTTTTTTACATTTATAAAAGTTTATTATATATATAAACTTTATTGTATTTAAAACAGTTTATTATATATACACATGTTTTTATATTTATGAAACTTTATTATATTTAAAAAAGTTTGTAATCTTCTTCGGACTGGAGATGGACTGCAATTACGCAGCGTTAATGATGTAGAACGTAGTGGCAACGTATTTGGTTCTTTAAGCGGCGACAAAAAACGAACCAAGCCACTCCATTTTACATCATTAACGCTGCCTAATTGCAGTTAAGATTTTCTTAGAAAACGTTATTCCGCCAGTCAACCACAACCACTCCCATTCCGTGGTGTTTTTGAAAATTGCGTTAATAAACGTTGTTATTGTTTATAACAAACGCTTTCTGACATTTTCTTTTGTTTGTTTGTCAACTTGTCTTCCCTCTAGCAACAACTTCAACCTTCGTCGACTGGACCGTACTCATCTCTTCTTTCTACGGAACTTAAAGCAACGTGGGCGTGGAAGGGAACGGAGAAAGACCTGTCGAAACATGTGGTGATCACGAAACCATCGGCAAACTCGGGTTCGTGAAGACATCGTACCACCACATATTTACAAAAGTATTTTATATTTACAAAAGTATTTTATATTTACAAAAGTTTATTATATTTACAAACGTTTATTATATTTATAAAAGTTTTTTGTTTTTACTAAAGTTTATTTATATTTTCCAAAGTTTATTATATTTACAAAAGTTTATTATATTTACAAACGTTTATTATATTTACAAAAGTTTATTTGTATTTACAAAAGTTTATTTGTATTTACAAAAGTTTATTATATTTACAAAAGTTTATTTGTATTTACAAAAGTTTATTTGTATTTACAAAAGTTTATTATATTTACAAAAGCTTTTTGTTTTTACAAAAGTTTATTTGTATTTTCAAAAGTTTATTATATTTACAAAAGTTTATTTGTATTTACAAAAGTTTGTTTGTATTTACAAAAGTTTATTATATTTACAAAAGTTTATTTGTATTTACAAAAGTTTATTTGTATTTTCAAAAGTTTATTATATTTACAAAAGTTTATTTGTATTTACAAAAGTTTGTTATATTTAGTCAGAAAACTGCTTTTTTTTTGTCCTTGCAACCTCTTTCTTACAGAAAAGACTTTGCGAGCCTATCTCTGCTTTATAGTAATTTCCTTTGCCAGTTCTCGTCTTAGCTCCAACCTATGGTCCCCACTCGCCAAAGTTTCACGAGAAACACTCGTCTAGCTGAAAACACTATCAATAATTCTCCCACTCTTTATCTGTGCCTGAATATAAAAGTATTCTATGAACAAAGCTTGTCTATTAGAACTGCATACTTGTGGAATTTCCGTTTTCCTGCTTTCAGCTAATTACAATGTGGTCGTCTTCAAGTCCAACGTAAACAAGTTCTTGATGAGCCGTACCTCTTAAGTAATCCGATTTACCAAATTTACACGTCTAACGATTCCTATGATATTGTCCCCTTAACTACTCTTCAACCCTTATTCTCGAGTGACCTCTAGGCCTCGATGTGGTGACTCCTATGTAAAAAAAATATTTTCCTTTTGTCAGAAACATCCTTCACGAAATGTGAGAACTGAAGGATAAAATAACAGAAACAGTTGCTGAAAATAAACGTTTCTACTTCAACAGTGCTCAATACGTTTCTACTCTCCACAAATGAATTACATATACACACAAAAAAAACTTTTCTAAAAGAAAACAAATACACACAAAAAATAAATACGCCCCCTCCCATTATATTCACATCCGTATTTCAAAATAAATTCTCAAGTAGGAATGCAAGTCTTGAAAATATTACAATTTGTGCGAAAAAGATGACATTTCATGCCAGATTATGCAGCAAATATTTTAGCTGGGAGTTTCCCCACTTCATTTTCTACCATGCATGATGTAATGCACAGGCGAAAATGAAGCGGGGAAATTGGCGGCCATATTTGATTTGAGTGAAATCTTGAAATCTTACATGTAAAAAAAAGAAAAAAAAATGTTATCAAGGGATTATAATAATTCAAAACTATTCTTACATAACATAAAACATAAACGAACGTTATCTTGGAATCAGAGGTGTTTATTTCCTATTTTATTAGTCTCAGTTTCTCTTTACTATGAACTGTAATGGACTTGCCTCTTGAGAAGAGCCGAGTCAGAGACAAGATCGTCTTTCTTATGTGGAGAACATGCAACCCTCATTCTAAGAAGGCACTTTAGATTCAGATAGAAACAAAAATATGCCTATTTCTAGAAGTACTCCGTCTTTTGCTGACCGAAGATATCTCAGGACAAATGCTACATTTTGCTGCTGTAATATAAAGCATTGCCGGGAAATGCCAAATAATCTGAACGATTATCGTTAAGATCGTTTTTGATGTCTAGAAAATATGTAGCAAAATGAAAGATATTTTTGGGATTAAAATATTATGGTAGAAACATATCAGTAACGTTAACGTAGGAATATTAAAACAAACAATAATGTTGGAACATAAAAGATAGAGATGATTTTAATGATGGCATCACGTGATCTTATTGTCACGTGAGTTAATGACGTAATGAGGAAGATTTTGAGAGACGTGCAGATTAGTTTAGAGTTTTGAGTCAAACGGGAAAAGTCGGAGAAGTTAACACAAAAGATATCGTCTCCGCGTTTTGGAAGTTGAGAGAAACGCAACGTTAGCATTATGTAGAAAATTATAACGTCCTGCAGATCGAACGGGGGAGTCAAAAATAAAGTTATGTCAAATATATAATCTATTGTTATTCAATTCAGAGCGGGATGACTTGAATAATAAGAAACGAAAACACAACGAAGGGAGATATGTTCTTTGCCTGTGCTAGACACATGCTGAATGTTAATGAACTGTTTTATATGTGAAACACCCACAAATACATACAACAATTGTAGAACATTTTAACCACTAGATGTCACACACTGTATAAATCACAGCGTTAAAGAGACATCTATTATATAGACCCTGATTATATACCGCTCGACAATACAACACTACAAGCCAAAAGGCCAAAGAATATTATTAAAATTAAAAATTATCAGAATCGGCTATTTTGAGGGCTTTTTCGATTTAGTCTCTAAAAATATAGTGTAACTCGGATATAAGAGACGCCCCACCCCGTACAGCTCTCCTATATCCGGGTTACACATATCCGGGGTACACTGCACATTAACACAGGCTCTAATTTGGGACCAGAGAAAATGTCCCTTATACCCGGTTTTCTTCTGTTCGGGTCTCTTGTATCCGGGTTACACTCTAACAAATCGTTTAAAAGTATTCTTACAAAATAGTATTGTCTCACCAACTACCTGACACTCGTCAACCCTTACCTCCCAATCCACCCCGAGTGGCTTTTGGTCCCCCACCCCACCCGACAAGCGATGACTCTTTTGTAAAAAATTTCTGTCAAGATGAAATTGAAAGTTTACATTTTCCTATCAAGACTCTCAAACGATTTGCTTTTGAACAATTAAATGAGTGAATTTCTTTCTGCTTATAAATGCCTTTTGACGAACAATTCCTTGATTTGATTTCTTCTAAAAAATGCCGAACCTTTTATCTTCTTCAGCTTAGACAAACGTATCATTATTATTTTTTTTTGAAAACGAGCTTTTTTTAAAAACCGCTTCAAGAATCCTCACTATAGTAACCAACAACCACTAAATAAATGTGTGTGTAAGTGTGCGTGCGCATGTGTGGGTCTGTGCGTGTGTGTTACAGAATATTAGAAAAAAACATCAGTACCATTGGTTTCAAATCCAACACAAAGAGAACCAGTCTCTTGTCGCTTGTGTTGGATACTCTTCAGCCTTTGTTTATATCTGTCTTCCTGGGAGACATATAAACAGAGACTGGTCCTCTTTGTGTTAGATTATTATTAGTTCAAGTAATTGGTTTATCCACTTATTCCATATATTAAACGTTTTATTTCATTCACACACACACACACACACATAGCTACATCATTTACTCACATAAATTAATATACGAAAGTATAAATTTATGCGTATACTTTAAGTATTTATTTCAACAGTGCTCAATACGTAGGTAGAGCTAGTAAGTAAGTTATAAAATATATAAGGCGATTAAGTTATACAGAATATTCCGCGTTTTATCCACGGATGAATATATATATATATATATATATATATATATATATATATATATATAGTAAGTTATAAAATATATATGGCGATTAAGCTACACAGATTATTCCGCGTTTCATCCACGGTAGGATTCTTCAGGCTTAAGGAAGCCATATATATTTTATAACTTACTATATATATATATATATATATATATATATATATATATATATATATATATATATATATATATATATATATATATATATATAAGTCGCTCCCTTTCTCGGGTTGAACACTCTTGGAAATTGATATTGTCTGCTACTTCTTTAGCATGATGCAAAACTATTCCGATTTATTGTCTCAGCACTAATATGTTGACTGAATAAATATATATATATATATATATATATATATATATATATATATATATATATATATATTTCATTTTTTTTTGGCGTCGAGAAGTTCCAGGTCGCCTGATGAAGTCTCTTTGACTGAAACCGATGGCTATTTGTAGCGACCATATGTAACTGTTTACTCCAAATAATATATATATATATATATATATATATATATATATATATATATATATATATATGTATATATATATAAATTATTTGTAAATAAACAAATGGAGCACTGTGGTGTGGCGGTCAATGTTTGTATAAAAATGTTGTTAAATATCACTAGCGATGGATAGTGCTACTGACTATCAATTCAATGACTGTTGTGATGGGTGTTGGTCAGGCTACACTGAAGAGATGTGTGTTCGTGTTTCCGGTACTTTTATACGTTGTTCGTTCGTCCATTGTACATTTTCCGGGTTTTGAAAGAGTTTCCCCTTTCTTTCTGTTTCAGCAAGATATATCGAACCCAGAGGGCACTTTGTTTCATTGTTCATTTGTATTTCATAGATGCCTTTTTTATATTTTTTTTTATTACCATTCGTAATAAAATGGTTCTCTCGTCCGGGAATTTTTGAACCAAGTTGTGAGTTAAAACCTCACCAACGAAACAATATGTCTGTGAATGAATGGAAATTCTAAATTAAATCATACAAACTTACAACAAAATTTATTGTTTCACAAGAATACAAAGAATTAAAGCTTTTTTCTTAATACATGGATTTTCAATGAATGGCTCATCTCATCGGAGTAAATGTTATTAGCAGAATATGTATGTTTAATTATACATTTTGCTTATTGGCACATGAATTGAAAATTAAATTTAAAATGATTTTATGAAAAGAATATTCCATGGTTGAATGAATGAATATATATATATATATATATATATATATATATATATATATATATATATATATATATATACTTTAAGATATTGAAAGTAAATAGATCACAGGTTAGTGCTTTCAAGTCTAGTGCTTTCAAATCTTATAAAATAATAGAAAGAAATATTCATATAACCCAATCCTAGAAAAAAAAAATTGCTCAATATACTAGACAGAGCAAATAAAATTAGAGTTTATATGTTCAAATTTCATTTAAAAAGAATCACTTTTCAAAATAAAAATTTATTGTTTGAACCAAAGAATACAATGTTTAAATTAAAATCCTTAATCCATGGATTTCCAATGAAAGTACATCTCCCCAGAGGAAAAATTCTAGCAAAATACTATTATTTGTTCGAAATTATTTTGCTAAATAGCACGTACAGAGAAAACATTAAAGATGAAATGCCTTTAACGGACATAGAGAGAGGGAACTATTGTTGAAAGCATAAGAAAAAATATGATAATTTGTATTCAAATACGGAATTAATCCTTGGAAAAAGCTTAGAATTATTTTAATTTAAAATGCCTCAATCACCGTCCATATATAACGAAACTCTTAACGATCCCAGGAAGGGCTCTAGTTCCAGAGTTAACGTCGCGTTTTCGGTCGAACGCAAACACTTTTTTTTAAATTCTGTAACCCTTTGTTTGCCTTTTATTAATACACGTCTTGACTTACATTGTTGTTCTGTTTTGATTTTGACTAATACAGCGCCATAACAATATCATAATATCGTCGATATGTATTGATAATCGATAGTCGAAATATTCCGGTGAAAGATTGAACAGATGATTTTGACCAAAGTTAACACCTTACACAGCCTAACATCACAAATGCTTTTGAGAGTTTTTTTTTTTTTTTTTTTTTTTTACAATACCAGCCGAAAGAACCAGCATATAAAATCAGCCGTAGGTTCTTTGATATGACACGGTGCGTTCGAAATGAATGTTTCTGTTTAAAGGACAATTTCACAATGATACTTGACTTTTTCATTTGAAACTTCAATTCAAGCTATTATCACCGCGCAACCAGTATTGCCATGCATATAAAATCAATTGTAGGTTCTTTGATATGACAAAGGCGCGTTCGAAATGAATGCATCTTTTTAGAGCACAAGTGAAGCACGATACTTGACTTTTGCATTTTAAACTTTAATGCAAGCCTTTACATATAAAAGTAATTTCATAAAATCAAAAGCAGATTCTCTACAGTGCAATGTAAACTACATTATATATTGTTAACTTAGTCACTGCAAGAGGCATATGAAGCTTCCTCCAGGTGCATTGCGATAGTTCCCGATTGGAGCAGGCAATCAATCGATCTGATTAAAATATGGGCTATTTTATCGATGGCGATGACAATAAAAATATGGGAGTGTGAAACATTCGTTGATCAATAATCAATCTCGCTAACCTTGCTATATATATATATATATATAAAAATGTGGAGAGGAAAAACAAAAGAAACTTCATATCACATGAAACAAATATTATATTTATTTAAAAAACTAGTGAAGAGACCCAGCGTTTTCTAAGAGTAATAACTTGAAAATTTGAGTCCGTGTGTTATAAGTAGGTCTATGATAACAGCATATTCTTTTCATTGTTTTGAATCTCGATTATATATCCGACACAGTTCGACACAGTTAATCAACCGAGAACCATATCACTATATATAAAAGCATATAAGATATCAATGAATACACACTCGAGAGTCAAAGCAATTAAAGAATGTCCCGTTGTCATAACCCTAGTTATTACAAGGACTAGGACAACAGCATATTCTGTTCATTGTATTGACTCTCGAGTGTGTATCTGTTAATATCTTATATGCTTTTTATATATAGTGATGTAATTCTCACTTGATTAATTGTGTCTGTGTCGGATATACGCCCGAGAGTCAAAACAATGAAAAGAATATGCTGTTGTCATAGCACTACTTATAACATACTTTTTACATTCTATAGTTGGTTTCATTTCGTTTACTAGAACACACATTCCATAAGAAATGTTACACATTTCGAACAACTCAAATTAAACACTGAAATTAAATCCACCAAAATGCGTATTGGTTTCTTCGTTAACAAGCTAGCCATTCAAACCTTTTACTGGTAGTCGTAAAAACAACGAATTACACTGCAAGCCTTCTAATTCCATGCACACCTTCCACCAGAAATGTTACATCTTTCGAAGAAATCCATTCAAGCATTGGAATTAAATCTATCAGAATGCATTTCCGTCTCTTCGTAAATAAGCTAGATATTTTAATGTTTGTTAATAGCTGTAAAAACAAAAAAAAAAAAACACAGAGAATGAATCCTCCCATGACATTTTCCATTCATGTACTAGGACACATTTACAATCAGAAGTGTTACAGCTTTTGAACAAATCAAACGAAGCATTGAAATTAAATTCATCAGAATTCATTTCGGTTTCTTCGAAAAAAAAAAACCCCAAGGATTTTAATCTATTGCTGATTGTTATAAAAAACAAAAAGCGTGAACTACTCCGTGATTGTTTTTCATTTCATTTACTAGGCCAAACTTTTCATGCGTTTTAATGTTTTGTTTTTATAGGGATGGGGCATCCGACCGGATGCCAAACATTTACCCACGATTTCAGTCACTCCAACCAATAGATTTAAAAAAAAAAAATTCTAACCGCTCCTTTGAGCATAATTGTTTGTATTTCTCTTGCACTTGGTCTACCGGGTATATTCGACAGGTAATTTTTGAAATTCTTTTCACGAGTCCGGTTGATCCTAGAATGATGAAGATTTTCATAAGATTCCAATTTCTTTTCATATCGTACATAAGACCTTGGTAATTTGTTATCTTTTCCCTCTCAGCTCTGTTAAGCCCAACATGTTAGGGACACTTACTTCAACTAGGGTTGCTACTTTTCCCCTCTTATCACAATATCAGACTTAACTGCTCCATTTTCTAAGTACGTAGCAGTAGGAAATTTGCAGAAATCCTACATTTTCGAACGAATGAAACCAATCCTTAAAAAAAACATTTTTATATCACAAAACCATTAACTTACATTCAAACAATAAATATATGTTCCTTCTCGAATATTGTTTAATGAAATTTATTTCTTAATATGCTTGAAGAGAAAATGAAAATGTATTTTTTACTATTGAGTCACTATTTATAAAAACCAAAAAGTTACTCGAGTGCAAACATCAATATGGTCGATGAATTGTCAATTAAATCATGAAGAATATTATGAAAGGATTGAAAATGACGATTGAAGTGGACGATAGGGAGTGGTTTATGACAACTATTTGTCGACACTGAAGTTGAAGAAGGTCATGTTGTAGTCTGAGGAGAATTTCAAAAATTACCTGTCGAGTATACCCGGTAAACCAAGTGCAAGAGAAATAGAAATAGCCTGTTCTAAAGGCAGTAAGTACTACGAAATAAACTTAAATCGTGTTTGACATAGCATCAAAATACGAGGGGCGTGCAATAAGTAATGCCCCTGACCCACTTCAAGTTGTCTGATCTAGCTAAAATTTTGCATGTGCAATGATTTATATCTCTACGGGTTATGTGGCAAATTACAGCTCTGAACTAATTGTGGTTTCTGTTTTACAGGTGTTTGAATTGAGTCAGGTGTGAAATGGAGCCCGTTGAATGTCAAGTAGTGATCCGGATTTTGTATTTGAAAGGACGCACACAACAGGAGATTTTTGATGAAATGAAAGAAACTTATGGTGATAATGCCCCATTATATGACCTTGCAAAACGCTGGCATTGTGAATTCAAACATGGTCGGAAGTCTGTGGAAACAGCTCCCAGACCTGGTCGCCCCTTCTGACGTTGATGAGGCATCTGTCCATCAAATTGAGGCTGCCATTTTAGAAGATTGGCGCATTACTATTCACCAAATAGCTCAAGATGTCAAGATTAGTACAGGGTATGTGGAAACTATCATTCATGATCATTTGCATATGCATAAGGTGTCTGCCAGATGGATTCCCAGGTTGCTCACACCATTCCAGAAGCAAGAACGTGTCGAGTCCTCAAGGATGAATTTGGAGATGTGCCAAGAAGATGAGTCAAAGTTTTTCAAAAGACTGATTACACAAGATTAAACCCGGGTCCATCACTATGATCCAGTGACCAACACCCAGTCAATACAGTGGAAGAACTTGGACTCACCACCTCCAAAGAAGGCAAAGGTGCAGCCCTCTACTGGCAAGGTCATGCTCACAGTCTTCTGGAACTAGTACGGAGTAGTGATGACAGATTTCCTGGCAAAGGGTACAACAATTACAGGAGCCTATTATGCTTCACTTTTGAGGAAATTAAGGGAATCTATCAAAATCAAGAGGTGGGGCAAGATCAGCAAAGGTACCCTCCTCCTGCAGGACACGCTCCGGTCCACAACTCGCATGTCGCCAGATCAGAAGCACAGGCCTGTGATTATGAAATCCTTCCCCATCCTCCCTGCTCTCCTGACCTTGCACCCTCTGACTTTCACCTCTTCCCAGCCATGAAGCTGTTTTTGAAAGGAAAGCGTTTCCTAGATGATTCAGCCTTGATTTCTGAAGTCACGTCGTGGTTGGAGGTGTTCTACAAAAACGGTCTATATAGCTGCATCAAACGATGGGAGAAATGCATAAGTCTGGGTTGATCCTATGTAGAGAAAGACTAATAACTGTGCTAAGTTTCGTTGCTCTACTGCTTTGGGAAGTGGGTCAGAGGCATTACTTATTGCACGCCCCTCCTATATCACCTATTTTAAACGATTAATGTATATGCGTTATTGAGCAATATTTGCTATTAAGTTGATTATCTGATTTACAACATATTAACGTTGTTTTCTGCTAACGCGTCACGATTTATCAAGGCCAAGAATCTACTCGAGGATGAGAGTTGATGAGATGGGTATATTGTTAGCCGAACGAAGAAGAATATTACACGAGGATTAAAATGATGAATGGAATGAGCCAGGTTTGATTACGTATAGCAATTATTTATGATGGGCATTTGTCGACTTTGGATTTGAAGATGGTCTTGTTGCAATTTGCAGGAATCCTTAATCTCATAGTCTTCAGATTATCAAACACTATTACCTCCCTTATTATCGCCTCTTACAGTACATTCGGTAGTGACAGGTTGACAGAAAGATATAGACATACACATCTCACTAATATTTTAGTCCTCGTGCGAAAGAGCAAGATACAAAATGTTTTAAATAATAATGATAATAATAATAGAATAACAATAACAAAGATTTTCGCTGGCGAGGACTACTATTGACTGTAAACAGTTATACACTCCTTTTGAAATTTTCATCTCTATTTTTCTCGTTATGTACTGAATATTTGTTAATGCAACCTATATAAAAAAATGTTCCTTATTAAATTTTAAAGATTTTCTATTCTGAAAGAAGTTTTAAAAAATTTAATCTAAAAAAGTTATTTTAAAGTTTTTGTTAAAAAAATGCAGATTTTCTCATTATTCAGACCTGTATTACAAAGAGGGGGCTGCAAAAAATGATTTGTAGATTGAGGAGAAATACAAACTGAAACAGAGAGAATATTCAGACCTGTAATAATACAAAGAGGGGGTTGCAAAAATGAGTTGTGGTGTGAGGAGAAATACAAACTGAAATAGAGAGAAGGAGAGTTTTAAAATATAATCTTAAAAAGATAAGATACAAGTTAGAATAGCATTTCATCCAAGGCATAAAAATTGTTAAAAAAAATGTTTTTACTATAGGCTTTGAAAATAAAGGTACAAGATTCAATTTGAAATTTATTTATCTTCAAAGTGCACTTTTATACATTTTACAAAGTAAGGTATAAAAATTTAATTTAAATTGAATCCAACAATTATATTGGATTTATTTTATGTAGTGTACATTTTGTTGCAATTTAAAAACATTATCTTTCATCTAGCAATTAATGATATAGATATAAAATTTTCAATGATTTTTTAAAAAAAGTGCAGCATGAGATATAGTCGGCGTTGATGAGAGGACGAAAACAAGTGGCGATTTACAAATCAATAAGTACGTACATATATGTCTATATATACTTATATTTATTCAATTGTATTAAGTACAAATGTCTTACTTGTTATGTCTGTGACAATATCCATTATATTTTGGGAAAAATTCCCCTTTTCAAATGGTGAATGTGGCAGATCGTTTCAAAGCATGCCGGATGATGGAGCGAAATCAGAGAGAGAGAGAGAGAGAGAGAGAGAGAGAGAGAGAGAGAGAGAGAGAGAGAGAGAGAGAGAAAGATGCGAGTGGCATTTCCAAATAATGTCTCCTATTTTTTATTCCACCCGAATTGATCAGTAAGGATTGCAAATTGCATTGTTATTATCTCTGGACTTATTCATTCATAATCTGAAAGTCCCATCTCAGACTGTGACAAGTCAAGAACGACGAACAGTTCCCTTATTTTACAGTGGCAAATAATAGTTCTTTTCTTAAATTTTCCGTGGTAAGTTTTCCTTGTTTAATTGGAAACCATAATCCGCTAGTTGAGCTCGACCGTTGCGAAACCAAACCAATACTCTATGTTTCACTCAATGTTCGCCAATTAGCTGGACCATCAAAGATAGGATAAGTCGGAGCATATCTTGGATGAGTATATTCAAACGCTGACTGTTTCGGTCGTTGCTCATCTGGTATTGCACTTCCATGTTTAGAAACGGATTGTGTGTTAACGCCAGGGTTATCGCGTATGTTTAATTTCAAGCTGGCGGAAGATAATTGATATTTTATGATTCTTTTCAACGACATGTTACACCTCTCTCTGTAATTCTAACTTCCTTTTCTGGACCCTGTTGAATTCATGGGCAGGTTTCATTTTAGATTAGACTCAGTATTCAATAACTATAACAACACAATTAATCAAAACAAAATAACCTACAATCGGAACACCCGTCTAGCAGAAAACACTATCAATAATTTCCGCCACTCTTTATCTGTGCCTAAACTTAAACGTAGATTCCATGAACAAAGCTTCTTTCTTAGAACTGCACGTCTGTGGAATTGTCTTCTGTTTTCCTGCTTTCCGACTGACTACAATATGGTTGTCTTCCAGTCTAACGTAAACAAGATTTTGATGAGCCGTTCCATATAAGTTAACAAATTTACCGAATTTCCATTACTAACGGTTACTATATTGTCCAATTGTCTACTGTACACTCTTTAACCCTTATCCTCGAGTGGCCTCTTGGCCTTGATAAGTGGTGATGCCTTTGTAAAAAAAAAAATGGAAACGAGCGTGTTCTTCCTAATTAACGTTGTTAAACAAAAATGCCACAAATATCACAAGTAAAAATATGTTTGACAAAAGCGTAACGTTACTATCGTTACAGACCAAGTGTATAATTGAGGTATGTATATGTAATTCGAAATTCTAAGTGGAAAAGGACAGTGTGTATAAAAAACATGAAAGCTGAAACGGTCGTAAAGTTTCAAATAGCAATGTAGGTTTTACATATGTATATGCGACCAAAGATTTCCTTCGATGATTCAGATAAGCAGTCAATAAAATAAGGTTTCGTTATTGTGCCAAAATAACGTCCAATTACAGCATTTAGTATTTCATTCGTCTCTTAAAACACATTTGCATTTCTTTAAAATAAAGTTTTAAAAAATAAATTACTATAAATTATATTGAAGCCAAATTTATTTTTGTTTTTTAGTTTTTAGTCTGAAAGAAGTTGACTATCAGAATAAAAATGTAATTGTTTCAATAATACATAAAAAAAATTTTTTTTTGTAGTTTAATTTTATGACATTCTATCTATGCACCCAGCCTTTATATCTTTCGGACATTCTTTTCACTACCAGAAACATGTAAACAGAAAATGAAAGAATTGGTATCGATGTCTTAGATTAATCACGTAAATGTAAAAAAAAAAAAACAACTTTTAAAGCAAGTAGATGATCACAGAAGCTAAAAAGAGGGGTTATGATATACTTAATGGCCGGAGCTTGTGTGTATGTGTGTTTGCGCGCGCGTGTGTGTTTGTGTGTGTGTTTGTGTTTGTGTGTGTTTGCTTGTGTGTTTGTTTGTGTGTGCGTATGTGTGTGTTTGTGTTTGTGTTTGTATGTGTTTATTTGTGTGTGTGTTTGTGTGTGTGTTTGTGTGTGTGATTGTTTGTGTGGTTGTTTGTGTGTGTGCTTGTGTGTGTGTTTGCTTGCGTGTGTTTGTTTGTGTGTGTTTGCCTGCGTGTGGTTTTTTGTGTGTTTGTGTGTGTTTTTGTGTGTGTTTGTTTGTGTGTGTTTGTTTGTTTGTGTGTGTTTGTTTGTGTGTGTGTGTGTGTGTGTGTGTGTGTGTGTGTGTGTGTGTGTGTGTGTGTGAAGTTTACCGACAAAATCGTTATTTCAATCAAAACCGTGGCATGATAGTAAATGTAATTTAAGGGATCATTAGTTGTTTACCATGAAACACTGTTTCGGGGATTTAAAAACAAAACAGTATATTGAATCATGGCCCCCGGCAGTGCTGATCAAACACCACCTCCCTTAATCGTAGGAAGAAGACATGTTACAAATATTAGATCTAGTTTCCTATTCTTAATTAATTTAGCTAATCTTTTCATGTTATAAAGATGAATTTCTTACCTGTTAGATTCATCTGTTTCCAAATTCAAAATGGATATATTTTTTTAATTTACCAGTCTTGTATTTATAAGTTTATGATTAATCCATTTAACTACTTATCACCCCCACTATGATTAGTATTTTGTATATTTACATGCTTATTTATTGAAAATTGAAAATATATAAAGGTTAAAAATATTTATAAATATATACATTTTTTTTATATAATACATTTTATACATTACTAATACAGTTTTGGATTTTCTTTATTAATAGATTTTGGTTAACTTTATACGATTCAAAAGCATCAGGATACCGAGCAAATGCTTTATTTAACTGTTTAAATGTTTTATTTTTATCCCCACCTTGTTTTATCATCCTTATTACTAAGCAAGAAACCGATG
>NC_136505.1:26993737-27041237 GCF_053919585.1 Euprymna scolopes | reverse complement strand
TGTTAAGTGGTGGCCGGGGAAGGAGGAATTTATTAGAGAGAAAAGATTTTGCCACTTCCATAGATTTTAACCGATTTTGACAGTGAACTCTCAGCAGAAAGAATATAGGAATCTACGATACTCAAGGAAGTGGATAGGTAATATGCCTATAACACACCTCAGATATTGTGCTGCAGTTTGTGCATATTACATATGCATGAAATGTCTTGATTTTTAATCCTATTAAGGTCAAAATCAGAGGGGAAAATGAGTTCATTTTATATATATAGGGAGGATAATCAAGTTCACACACCGGCTCTCACTAAATCACGGAAGTGAAGCAACGTTGAGCCTGGTGAGTACTAAATTGATCATTTGAGAATACCAGGTGCTGTATGTGTTCTCTGTTTATCTCAGCATTGTTTCCGGTCGTCCTAGACTTCTCCTTGCTACTGTAACCATGCAATATCGATTCGAGAAAACCTTTGCTTCACAATTACATGCGCATCTATCGTTACAGGGGGTATCCATTGTCTCTTAAGATAGAACGTAGACAATATGATGTTAGATGGAGTATTATTCTGAAGTGTCATGTTAGCCTCCTTAATGGCTATCCAAGCTTACTCTAACCCTGTTATTTGAGAAGTAATATATATTATGGCCATATAGAGAGCAAATTTATTTTTGAACATAAAAAATTACAAAATAAAAATGGTTAGTTAACTGGTTTCGATTCATGCTCAATAGAATTAAATCGATGTTAATATTACGATTAAAAAATGGGATGGAGATTATAGCGGAGAATCAAATACAAATCACATTAAGTCAAAAGAGATTTTCTCTTTCTTTACAAAGCGAAGTTTATAAAGACTTAATATAAACTAGCAGGGCTAACCGGCGTTGCCAGTGCATTGGTCATTTTTCATTGATTAACATGAGTATAACGGGTTTCAGAAGCAGACATGAACACGCAACACTAAAAAGATATATGAAAATAATAAAAAAAAAAGTACTGGAAGAAAAGAAGCTTGGTGGTTATAGAATAGGGCTTTAAGCCCTACGAATATGCAAGAATAGCAGAGAAACAAGTAACACAGCAATACAAAACAAATGTCCGGTATTACGTTTGTTCACGTGAAGAACAGAAAAACAAAATAAGAACGATGCTAGTGAATTTTATGAACCGGAAGTCGGCATTAGTGCATATTACGAACCGAAATTCTCGTAAATATCTGCTCTGACTCAAACAGTCCCTGATTCCAACTACCGGAATATACGGAACGCTGATCAAATCTTTAAAAAACAAAAAAACAAAAAAAACAAAAAACGCTAGGGAACAGAAAATAATCATATATGTGTTACAATTAAATACAAACTGAAAAAAAAACAACAAAAAAACAACAACAACCTATGCAAGTTTCATGAATAAATATTTTTTGATTTTGTATGTTTTTTTACAAATTATATTTACGTTTTATTTTTTAGAGTACTGTTGGTACAGTTTTGGAAACGGACAAAAACCAACTATATTAGGATAAGTTTATTATTAGTCTGGGTTAGTTTACGGTCATGGTAAGCAAGGTTAGGGTAGAAAAAAAAACAGTTCACTTTTGTCCGATTCCAAATAAAATAGTCAGTTTGGTTTCGTTCAAAAACTTTAACAAGTAATGTAATGCAATGTGATATAATGTAGTAGTAGTAGTAGTAGTAGTAATAGTAGTAATAATGATAATAATGATGATAATAATAATAACAACAACAAAGATAATTATAACGATAATGGTAATGATTATGAACCTGATAATAATAATAATAATAATAATAATAATGATAATAATAATAATAAGGATAATAATAATAATGATTAATAATAATGATAGTAATGATTAATAATAATAATAATGGTAATTAAAATAATAATAATAATAATAATAATGATAACGATAATAATCATGATGTTAATAATAATAATAATAATGATAATAAAACTAATGATAATATATATATATATATATATATATATATATATATATATATATATAAGTGAGATAAGACACTGATAGAATTCAGATGAAAAATCCTTTGCTTCACAATTACATGCGTAGCTACCGTTACAGGGGGTATCCATTGTCTCTTAAGATAGAACGTAGACAATATGATGTTAGATGGAGTAATATTCTGAAGTGTAATGTTAGCCTCCTTAATGGCTATCCAAGCTTACTCTAACCCTGTTATTATTATCACTTGAAGTAAAAGGAAAAGCTCAATATTTATGAATAGAGCAATATATAAGTTTCGTGGTTTAATTTTAAATTCTGAAAAAACAACATATAGAGACATATATTCGAATTAAGAATTTATTGCTTGACAAAAGGAATATATAGAATGGGGTTATTTTAATTTGCTTAATCCATGGATTTTCAACAATGGTACATATCATCAGAGGAAATTAAATGCAGTTAGCAAAATGTTCATCTGCGAATGGACGCTATTTTGCTTTTCAGCACAATTATTGAAAATAGTTTTTTGAGTGGTTGTGGATAATTATATGGAAAAAGTTATGCGAAAAGAGAAGTTGATACAACCTGGGTAGTCCATTATCGGAAGGAGTCCAATGTCGTTCAGGGTTATATATATATATATATATATATATATATATATATATATATATATATATATATATATATATATATATATAATAGAGATGGGACGATTTCAATATTTTTCCCAATTCCGATACAATTACTGATTCCGAGGTAAATTTCCGATTCCAGTACAATTACCAATTCCGATTCTTTATAAATCTTTAATTATTTAACTTTAAGATTGTTATTTTCCCCCAATTTTCGTAAAAACACATGTTAAATAAGCAGATATTTTTCTAAACGTCAAAATACTCTTGTGGAGGATGATCTATCGATTTTGGCTTCAATTTAAAATCAATAAATATTAATTATTTCATCATTATTACCAGCAATGGAAGATTTTACAAAATCAAATTAAAAAAGACAATTAAAAGAATCATTTTGGCATCGGAAAAAAGGCATCAATTTTTCCGATTCCGATACCCCCGAATCTTCCGATTTTTTAATTCCCGATTCCGATTTCGAATAATCGTCCCAACGCTAATATATATATATATATATATATATATATATATATATATATATATATATATATATATATATATATATATAAAGGAAAAAAATTTATATTCATTAATATTTTGTCTTTATTTCAAGACTTACGCGGGATGAAATAAAGACGACAATTGATGACCTCTTCACTCTGTCTGTACCAAAATCTTAACGCTAATTTCCTGAACAAAGTTTTTTTCCCTAGAACTACCTGCCTCTGGAACTGTATCGTAGATCTGATTTCCGGTTTACTAGAACATAATTATCTTCAAGTCCAATGTAAACAAATTCTTGTTGAGCAGTTCCTTTGATCGAATTTTTCCTAATTTGTTCCACTACAGATCACTGTGCTATTGCATCATCGGCCATCTTACACTTATTAATCCTTATCCTCATGTAGCATTCAGGTCTTGATAAGTGGTGGCATATATATATATATATATATATATATATATATATATATATATATATATATATATATATATAACTTTTTACTATTTCCTGGTGACTATAATATAATTACTTTGTTAAGAATGTATGTATAGGATAAATGTTTGCAAAGTAATTTCCTCTATTTGTCTAAATACTCTAGTTTCTTC
Source organism: Euprymna scolopes (assembly GCF_053919585.1). Classification (NCBI taxonomy): domain Eukaryota; kingdom Metazoa; phylum Mollusca; class Cephalopoda; order Sepiida; family Sepiolidae; genus Euprymna; species Euprymna scolopes. Next base: position 27,037,522 of record NC_136505.1, on the reverse strand, counting down.
TTCATAGGATTTCAAGCTCTGTTCTATAATGGGATGTTTTGATGACGAGCAAGCAGAAATTAACCCAATCTATAGATTTAGAAACTGTCTCCATTTAGTTGACGACGTCTGTTTTGATAAGGTGTCACATTAAAGATATGTCAACGAGTACTTTATACTCGTTTGACACATGGCGTGATTTATCGCCAAATTGTGATGTCAATAAATTACTAGCAATGATTTGGAAAAATAAGTAAGTCAGTTTTGTTCTTGAAAGCGAGAGAGCAACGACGCCTTTTAAAAATGTAGCCAATTGAATTGCAAAACTCCCTTCCAAAAGAGGACTTGGCAGTGCGTTTCGGAGCCACTGTGTCAAAGTTTACAAAAAAGAAAAAAAAATCAACTGTAGCGAAAACGCAGAAGACTCGGCGTTTCCATTTTTGCTTGAAGAACATTCCCTTGAAGTGCAGCTGCAATTAAACTTAAGAGACACACAGCCACGAGGGGACGAAGAGAGACAGACTAAGGTATGTCATCAAACAGCTAGACAAACTATCTCTTAGGTGTGCTAAATGTTTCAGGGGTCAAAAGCGGTTTATATGCCGTTATGTAACAGTTCTTGTTCGAATATTGGTTCACTTTGAGAATGGTAAAACAAAATAAAAATCTTAGAGGAATTGGTTATAGAGTAAAGAATATGTAATGGATGACATTTATTCATTTTTGTTAACACAGATCTTTGGATAATTATCTCTTACTTGGGCAGCGGAAGATGCGTGAGGATGCGGTTGTTGAGTAAAACAGCATCAAACATAATTTTAAATACTTTATTAGGACTTTGATACTCTAATCAATTCTTCAAACCGCTTCTAAGATATTAGATTATAATATTGTTTTACCACAATGAAGAGTTACAAACAAGCTAATTTTAGTTAGTTTTAATAGAGTTATGCCCCTTTCAGTAAACCAACAATATGACAGAATTTGTATTATTTTGGATCTTCGATCTGCTGTTTTCATCTTGAGTGTTATTTGCAAATCGTTTCAATATGAGAACAATTGTCCGGAGAATCGAAATAATACGAACAACCAATCCTCATCTAAAATAAAATTAGAACTGTACTAAAGCGGAAATAGTGTCTGAAAGCATTACACAAACAACAATCTGCTAGAAAGGACTTATTCTGCCTTGATAGAGTTCAAAATAGATTTTGTAGCCTCGCAGGAGATGACCTTTTCTCTTCCCTGCAACCTCTTTCTCACAGAAGAAATGTTGCGAGTTTGTTTCTGCTTTATCGTTATTTAAAAAGAATATATATATATATATATATATATATATATATATATATATATATATATATATGTATGTATATATGTATGTATATATATATATATATATATATATATATATATATATATACTAGCATAGGTGCCCGGCGTTGCCCGGGTATTTGGAGATGTATGTTGAGCAACAAACAAAAGTGGTCAATTTTTTTAACTTTGACCTCTATTATGACCCCTTTAAATTTATTGTTTTGGGTTCAAATTACGTTATTAAGTCAGATCCATGTCTAATGAACCTATATCTAAAATTTCAAGTGTTTATACAGAAAATTGTCGGATTAGTTTGGTAGAGTTCTCAAAGGACAAATCGTTGAGCTTTGACCCCTTAATCGCCAAATTTCTGGCTGAAAACCGATCACATCGATGTTCCCAACTCTCAGTACCATGTATATCAAATTTTGAGTCTGTAGACTTAAAATTGACAGAGTTATTGCGTAGGGAAATGTACACAGACAGACACAGATACTCAGATACACAGACAGACACTTTCACTTATATATATATATATATATATATATATATATATATATATATTGCCGTGTCGAAATTAGTAACACATTACTGCATTACATAAAACATTTACTTTCACAATCCAGCTCTCCGCCATTATTATTTTGAAATCCACTGACTTTGTGCAATTACCTCTTCTACTACCATAAGTACTTATATATATATATATATATATATATATATATATATATATATATATATATATATATATATATAACTGTCAATTTTTAGTCTACAGACTCGAAATTTGATATACAGGGTGCTGAGATTTGGGAAAATCGATGTGATCGATTTTTGGCCAGAAATTTTTCGATTAAGAGGTCAAAGTTCAACGATTTGACCTTTGAGAACTCTACCAAACTCCTCCGACAATTTTGGGTCTTCGCACTTGAAATCTTAGATATAGGTTCCTTGGACATGGGTCTAACTTAATAACTTGATTTGAGCCCAAAACAATAAATTTTAAGGGGTCAAAGTTAAAAAAAATTTGACCTCTGCGGTCTCTTCCAAATTACTCAGACAATTTCTGATCTAAATATTTGAAATCTTACATAAAGGGTATTCAGAAATAGGGCAAGCTTTTTCATCAGTTTGGGTAGAAAATTTTTGGTTACCAATATATAAATGTATGTATGTATGTATGTATGTATGTTTGCATGTCTGCCTTAAACTTTCAATAGAGGCGACGGATTTTCTCAAATCAGTATCGTTTTAAAGTTCGATCTTTCATACGACAAATATCGAAAAATTGGCTAAAAACATTAATATCTTCCTCTTCAACTAGGCACTTTTCTACAGGGGGGGGCACTTTTTTTTCGCCGATATTTTTTAAAGCTATCCTCTCCTTTAGATTGTCTTGCCTTAATTAAAAAAAATATCGCTTCCGGTTTGGCGGTGGTCGTAACAGCATAAACGTTAGGTCTTATCCCGTTCTTTTCCTCCTTTGCGGTACGGGTTCGAGCCTGCCTTCCTACTACACCTTTTTCTTTGCTCAACATACACATCAAAACACCCGGGCAACGCCGAGCTGTAATGCTAGTCTATAATATAAAACTGAATGTGTGTGTGTGTGTGGTTGTGTGTGTGTGTGTGTGTGTGTGGTCACGTATAGGCTCCTCTATGGTTGACTATTTTAAAAAACTGATTACATATAATGATAGAAGATGGGTATGTTTGATCTGGCAGAACGATGGTTCATTAAAAGTGTGGAGTCTGCGTTCGCACCTGGTCCACAAAGTATGAAAAAAAAAAAAACGTTTACAAGTGTTTTTGATATAGATGTACATAAGAATACTTTGATAAGTATGTTTTAACTTAAATAGTGATGGTATAATAAAATTGTGGGGTCTGCATTCGCGCCTGGCCTTCATAGAATGGAAATAGGCACAAAATTTAATAAAGACTTTTCATATCTATCTGCAGAAGTATACTTTGATAATTATGTTTCAGTTTGAAGAAATATGGTATAATAAAATTATGGGGTGTTCGTTCGAACCTGACCTCCAAAGAATGGAAATATGTTACAAAGTTTAACAAGATTTTTTTAATATAGATTCACAGAATATTGCGATAAGTGTTTTAGTGTTTACAGGCATGGTATAATAAATTATGGGGTATATCTATTTTATTTTTACTTTCATCATATTTAGCTTTGGTTTTCATATCCACAAATTCGAGCTATCTCTTTACAACCCTTCCTTTTCATAATCTATCATACTTTCATAAATCAGAGTCCATTTTCTGTAGGCTGGTTTTTAACCCAGTCAACGACGTGTACTTTTGCTAGTATATATATATATATATATATATATATATATATATATATATATATATATATATATATATATATATATTGTTTTTAAAATATAATTATCAACTGAAACGTGTTTCGTCGTCTACGACTCATCAGAGTGGCTGAATCTAGCGAGATTCAGCCACTCTAATGAGTCGTAGACAACGAAACACGTTTCAGTTGATAATTATATTTTAAAAACAATATATATGCCGCTTCCAATATGGGGGTACCAAATTGGTTTAAGGGAAAATTATTCCCAACTCGCATTTAGGTAAAAATGCACTTTCGTAAATAATTGAATTCATTCAAAACGTATATAAAAAAATAAAAACAACGAATAACATCTCTCCCCTCTCTCTCTCTCTCTCTCTCTCTCTCTCTCTCTCTCTCTCTATATATATATATATATATATATATATATATATATATATATATATATAACTTAATACTATTTTCTGGTGACTATATTATAACTACCTTGTAAAGATTATACGGGAAACATTAGTAAAGTAATTTTCCAATATTTGTCTGAATACTTTTTTTTCATGCAATTTACAATTCTGTTATATAATATGATGACGCGCAAGCAGATATATAGCCGAGTAGGATTTGTCTAAACGAGTTAATTAGGAACTACACGTTCGTTTCCATTTCCAATAGTAGGTTATTTTATTTCGATTAATTATATCTTGATAATTATTGAATATTGAGTTTAATCTAAAATGGAACGTGCTCACGAATTCAGCGAGTGTAGAAAAGAAAATTGCTGTTGAAAAACTCGCAGGATATCTGAATTTTTCTCTTCCATCGGCTCGCAGTTAAACGCACGTGATAACTCTAGCGTGATCACACAATCCGTTTCTGATTCTAAGCATGGAAGTGCGGTACCAGATGAGAAACGACCGACCCAGTCAGCGTTCAGCCATACTGATCCAAAGTATGTTCTGTTGATTGGAGAGAATTAAGTTCAACACACGGTATTGATTGAGTTTCTAAAGGGTTCAGCTCAGCTAACGGATTATGATCTCTCATTAAACCAGGAAAACTACCGCTGAAATTTCAGAAAAAAAAAAAAAAGAAAGAAAAAAATATTATTCGAGACTGAAAAATATCGAAATTGTCATTCTGGGCTTGTCTATTCAAAGTTGATGGCCGAGTTTTCTATTTTGCTTGGCGTTTGTTCAGTAGTGAAAGCAGAAAGAGTAGGAGCCTGTCTCTGTTCCTAGGATTTGGTAACCAGTGGAGCCGTCTTTAAAGACACGTGAGCAATCAACTCATAATCCATAAAAATTATCCATTATATCCATGGAATTCTTTATTTGATCAATTAACTCTGGTGTTCTGACTTTCTTACTCCTCCCACACGTCTCATCCTCCCTCTCAGACTCCTTACCTTCCTGGAATCTCTTATGCTACTCAAAAACTGATGCTTTATTCATGCAAGATGGTCTAAAAGCAGTCGGAAGCATTCCATAGTTTCTGTGCCATTTTCCCCAAGTTTAAAACAGAATTTTATTGCATATCGTTCTTATGTCCAGATTACATTTTTGAAATTAACCAGCTGTGATAATCAGGCTTTAGTAGGGTGTATTCCAATTCCTGCTATAGCTGTTGATTTGAACCTAAAATCATCTCATAACATGTATAGCAATGGGACTGAATTTTCAAGAGTGTGCGATGATTTTAAATGCCTGTATAAAAATAGTCTGGAGCCTTATTGAAAACACCTAATTTCTGCTGTCAAAGTATTATATAAATTTTTTGATATTGGGGTAAGTTCAAACTAGTAATTATAAGTTATAACGTTTGTATTTATTGCATCTTAGTGGCAGTGTAGAGGATTTAAGCACTTAATGGCTTTCTCCTACATTGTAAAATTTTTAAAATGACTTGGTAACTTAATGGCTTTCTCCTACATTGTAAAATTTTTAAAATGACTTGGTAACTTAATGGCTTTCCCCCACATTGTAAAATTTTTAAAATGACTTGGTAACTTAATGGCTTTCTCCTACATTGTAACATTTTAAAATGACTTGGTAACTTAATGGCTTTCTCCTACATTGTAACATTTTTAAAATGACTTGGTCACTTAATGGCGTTCTCCTATATTGTAATATTTTAAAATGACTTGGTAACTTAATGGCTTTCTCCTACATTGTAACATTTTTAAAATGGCTCGGTTACTTAATGGCTTTCTCCTACATTGTGACATTTTTAAAATGACTTTGTAACTTAATGGCTTTCTCCTACATTGTAACATTTTTAAAATGACTTGGTAACTTAATGGCTTTCTTCTACATTGTAACATTTTTAAATGACTTGGTAACTTAATGGCTTTCTCCTACATTGTAACATTTTCAAAATGACTTGCTTACTTAATGGCTTTCTCCTACATTGTAACATTTTAAAATGACTTGGTTACTTAATGGCTTTCTCCTACATTGTAACATTTTAAAATGACTTGGTCACTTAATGGCTTTCTCCTACATTGTAACATTTTTAAAATGACTTGGTAACTTAACGGCTTTCTCCGATATTGTAACATTTTTAAAATGACTTGGTAACTTAATGGCTTTCTCCTACATTGTAACATTTTAAAATGACTTGGTCACTTAATGGCTTTCTCCTACATTGTAACATTTTAAAATGACTTGGTTACTTAATGGCTTTCTCCTACATTGTAACATTTTAAAATGACTTCGTTACTTAATGGCTTTCTCCTACATTGTAACATTTTTAAAATGACTTGGTAACTTAATGGCTTTCCCCCACATTGTAAAATTTTTAAAATGACTTGGTAACTTAATGGCTTTCTCCTACATTGTAACATTTTAAAATGACTTGGTAACTTAATGGCTTTCTCCTACATTGTAACATTTTTAAAATGTCTTGGTAACTTAATGGCGTTCTCCTATATTGTAATATTTTAAAATGACTTGGTAACTTAATGGCTTTCTCCTACATTGTAACATTTTTAAAATGACTTGGTTACTTAATGGCTTTCTCCTACATTGTGACATTTTTAAAATGACTTGGTAACTTAATGGCTTTCTCCTACATTGTAACATTTCAAAATGACTTGGTAACTTAATGGCTTTCTCCTACATTGTAACATTTTAAAAATGACTTGGTTACTTAATGGCTTTCTCCTACATTGTAACATTTTTAAAATGACTTGGTAACTTAATGGCTTTCTTCTACATTGTAACATTTTTAAATGACTTGGTAACTTAATGGCTTTCTCCTACATTGTAACATTTTCAAAATGACTTGCTTACTTAATGGCTTTCTCCTACATTGTAACATTTTAAAATGACTTGGTTACTTAATGGCTTTCTCCTACATTGTAACATTTTTAAATGACTTCGTTACTTAATGGCTTTCTCCTACATTGTAACATTTTTAAAATGACTTGGTAACTTAATGGCTTTCCCCCACATTGTAAAATTTTTAAATGACTTGGTAACTTAATGGCTTTCTCCTACATTGTAACATTTTAAAATGACTTGGTAACTTAATGACTTTCTCCTACATTGTAACATTTTTAAAATGACTTGGTTACTTAATGGCTTTCTCCTACATTGTAACATTTTTAAAATGACTTGGTAACTTAATGGCTTTCTCCTACATTGTAACATTTTTAAATGACTTGGTAACTTAATGGCTTTCTCCTACATTGTAACATTTTTAAAATGACTTGGTAACTTAATGGCTTTCTCCTACATTGTAACATTTTAAAATGACTTGGTCACTTAATAGCTTTCTCCTACATTGTAACATTTTAAAATGACTTGGTAACTTAATGGCTTTCTCCTACATTGTAACATTTTAAAATGACTTGGCAACTTAATGGCTTTCTCCTACATTGTAACATTTTTAAAATGACTTGGTTACTTAATGGCTTTCTCCTACATTGTAACATTTTAAAATGACTTTGTTACTTAATGGCTTTCTCCTACATTGTAACATTTTAAAATGACTTTGTTACTTAATGGCTTTCTCCTACATTGTAACATTTTAAAATGACTTGGTTACTTAATGGCTTTCTCCTACATTGTAACATTTTAAAATGACTTGGTAACTTAATGGCTTTCTCCTACATTGTAACATTTTTAAAATGACTTGGTTACTTAATGGCTTTCTCCTACATTGTAACATTTTAAAATGACTTTGTTACTTAATGGCTTTCTCCTACATTGTAACATTTTAAAATGACTTCGTTACTTAATGGCTTTCTCCTACATTGTAACATTTTTAAAATGACTTGGTAACTTAATGGCTTTCCCCCACATTGTAAAATTTTTAAAATGACTTGGTAACTTAATGGCTTTCTCCTACATTGTAACATTTTAAAATGACTTTGTTACTTAATGGCTTTCTCCTACATTGTAACATTTTAAAATGACTTTGTTACTTAATGGCTTTCTCCTACATTGTAACATTTTAAAATGACTTGGTAACTTAATGGCTTTCTTCTACATTGTAACATTTTTCAAATGACTTGGTAACTTAATGGCTTTCTCCTACATTGTAAAATTTTTAGAATGACTTGGTTACTTAATGGCTTTCTCCTACATTGTAACATTTTTAAAATGACTTGGTTACTTTATGGCTTTCTCCTACATTGTAACATTTTTAAAATGACTTGGTTACTTAATGGCTTTCTCCTACATTGTAACATTTTTAAATTGACTTGGTTACTTAATGGCTTTCTCCTACATTGTAACATTTTTAAAATGACTTGCTTACTTAATGGCTTTCTCCTACATTGTAACATTTTTAAAATGACTTGCTTACTTAATGGCTTTCTCCTACATTGTAAAATTTTTCAAATGACTTGGTAACTTAATGGCTTTCTCCTACATTGTAAAATTTTTAGAATGACTTGGTTACTTAATGGCTTTCTCCTACATTGTAACATTTTTAAAATGACTTGGTTACTTAATGGCTTTCTCCTACATTGTAACATTTTAAAATGACTTGCTTACTTAATGGCTTTCTCCTACATTGTAACATTTTTAAAATGACTTTGTTACTTAATGGCTTTCTCCTACATTGTAACATTTTTAAAATGACTTCGTAACTTAATGGCTTTCTGCTACATTGTAACATTTTTAAAATGACTTGGTTACTTAATGGCTTTCTCCTACATTGTAACATTTTTAAAATGACTTTGTTACTTAATGGCTTTCTCCTACATTGTAACATTTTTAAAATGACTTCGTAACTTAATGGCTTTCTGCTACATTGTAACATTTTTAAAATGAATGGTTACTTTATGGCTTTCTCCTACATTGTAACATTTTTAAAATGACTTGGTTACTTTATGGCTTTCTCCTACATTGTAACATTTTTAAAATGACTTGGTTACTTAATGGCTTTCTCCAACATTGTAACATTTTAAAATGACTTGGTTACTTAATGGCTTTCTCCTACATTGTAACATTTTTAAAATGACTTGGTTACTTAATGGCTTTCTCCTACATTGTAACATTTTTAAAATGACTTGGTTACTTAATGGCTTTCTCCTACATTGAAACATTTTTAAAATGACTTGGTTACTTAATGGCTTTCTCCTACATTGTAACATTTTTAAAATGACTTGGTTACTTAATGGCTTTCTCCTACATTGTAACATTTTTAAAATGACTTGGTTACTTAATGGCTTTCTCCTACATTGTAACATTTTTAAAATGACTTGGTTACTTAATGGCTTTCTCCTACATTGTAACATTTTTAAAATGACTTGGTTACTTAATGGCTTTCTCCTACATTGTAACATTTTTAAAATGACTTGGTTACTTAATGGCTTTCTCCTACATTGTAACATTTTAAAATGACTTGGTTACTTAATGGCTTTCTCCTACATTGTAACATTTTAAAATGACTTCGTTACTTAATGGCTTTCTCCTACATTGTAACATTTTTAAAATGACTTGGTAACTTAATGGCTTTCCCCCACATTGTAAAATTTTTAAAATGACTTGGTAACTTAATGGCTTTCTCCTACATTGTAACATTTTAAAATGACTTTGTTACTTAATGGCTTTCTCCTACATTGTAACATTTTTTAAATGACTTGGTTACTTTCAGCAACATTCCGTTATTATTATCAGTCTTGTTTTATTTAATTCGTTTTTTCTCCCCCCCCCCAACCAACATTTTATGACACTGTCTCTTCATTTTTCAAATAAACTCCTGAAGTCTCATTTTTCACAGTATATCAAGCTTTCTATAGCAAAATACTTTTGAAATATGGGTTTAATTTTTTAAAATTACTTTAAAATACCTGTAGAAGGTTAAGAGCACTGAAATGACTATAAAAATAGCAAGGAAATACGAAAAAATCGCTAATAGTTGTGAAAAGGTTCGTACTGTAAAGCTCCAAAACACCAATTGAGCGATTTCTTTCTTTTTTTTTTTTCGTGATCACAAAATATCTGCGCTTCGAAAGAGTAGGGTTTGTGGATTCAGTATATTGAGGGGGGGGGTGAGGGTTCAAGTTGCATTTTGCGGATAGAGGGGTCGCAAGGCACATTTTGATGGAGGGGGCGATGTTGCTAAGTACTACGCATACACACATACGCACACACACATACACGCATACACACACGCATACATACACGCACACACACATACACACAAGCACGCACACACAGACACAGACACACACAGACACAGACAGACAGACAGACAGACAGACACATACACACACACACACACACACACACACACACAATATCCTGTCTGATTATTGTATTATACAGAAGTTTTATTATCATCTTTTATCGAGGCAATTATAAAAACAGAACTAATATTTTAGAACGTAATGATAATTATGCATTGAATAATTTTAGGAATTCTCATTTCATATCTGTTTCCCCATTTTATAGGGAGAGAAGGCATCATAACTTTAGCAGTCTTTGGCAAAAAGGTTCTCTCAAATTTACTACATACCGTGGCTAAGTGGAGGCAGCAATTGGATTCTCATTTCCGTTTAACTTTTAGAGTGTTTTTATTTCCTTCTTCTTCATGATCACTTTTGTCTGGAATGTTTAACCTTTCAACTCTATCCTGCATTATGCGAGAAAAAAAAACTGTTACCGGATGGTGAGAAGTAGCTTTTTACACACGCACACATACATACACATATACACACACGCAGACACACGCACACATACATACACATTACAGCTTCCTTCAGTCTTGACAGACTATGGATACCCACTGTAAAGGTGCTTGCGCGTGAAATTTTTGTGGCAAGAGTATCGCAATCTTCAACCACACCTCTCCTGAGACGACATTGTTGAATACTAGTGGCAAGTGGAGGTTCAGGACGACTAGAAACAATGCCGATATAAGTGGAAAGCACACACAGCACCTAAAATTCCCAAATGGTCACCTATCTGGTACTAGCCAGGCTTAACGTTGCTTAACTTCGGTGATCAGCATCATCCAATTGAGACATCTGTTCTTATTTGTGAAACCATTAAAACAACTCTTTATATTTTTATAATATAAATTTATTACAGTTGTCTCAAATGGTTTTCACAGGATCTGCAGTTTGTCTACATTTTCTATTCTTACAGCTCGCTCCCTAGCTGTCTGTCCACCCCTGTCTAGACGTCTGTCCGCTCTGGTGGTCAATCCTCAACTCTCTGAATCTCTCCAAAACTAACTACATCACGTGTTCTCTTACGTCACCTAATTACGCGTCTCAGACCAACCCAATGTCCACAGCTAGTTATTTGTTTATTCAAAACCCCAAAATAATGTTTACATCTATTTTCTATTTTCACATTCCTTTTGCGATTCACACGTCAATCATTTCTTCCGCAATTTAATTGTTTATTCTTCTTATCATAATAACTGATCCAGCGACCATCCGTCGCTCAAATCAATTAATAAGAATGCAATAACAATAATAATAATGTTTTAACCATTGACCCCGCTTGCCACAGTTAACAGATACTACGCTATGATCACAGCCTAAAGGGTCATAACATTACAACTGGATACATGTAATATATTTTAAAAATCAAAAGGCTGTACATTGAAAAATATTTTTTATACATTACGGTAAGGAGAAAAGCATTTCACAAAGAGTTACATTGTATTTTTGACAAGGGTAATTACTATTGCCGAACTCTTTTATATAAGTTCCTCCATCATCGAACAAATAGAATTTTAGCAACTTCCACAAGAATTTTAAGAAGATTCCAATAAATATCGGAGAATAGTTGCTGAATATAGATGAACTTCATCTTTTCTTCGCAGTCATTATGCAGTAAGTTTTAATTGAAATTTCAAACTATCAAGTCAGAAATATTTGCTTATTCTGTTGTAATTGTTTTTTGTTTGTTTGTTTGCTAACTGTCCGCCCGGCGTTGTCCAGTCATACAATACGCTTAAACTTGATATTTTAATTAATGCACATAAATTAGCTTTGTGTGAAATTTGCAAAAGATAGGCTCAGCCGTTTCGGAACCTATAAGGAAGGAACACTCTCCCTCCTCCTCTCTCTTTCTCTCTCTCTCTCTCTCTCTCTCTCACACACACAGTGACTTTTATATAAGAGTGTACATGTAGATTTATTTTTATTTGTTTATTTTTATGTTTAACTAGCGGCTGCACCGCATCGGCACACACAACGCCGAGTCAAACACAAAATCGAATACACTCAACATCAAGTACACTCAACATAGTCTTACCATCAGCGCTTACCCTGTGAACTCGGAGTATGGGATATTCCCATATGCACAAAACAAAATTACTGAAAAAAACAAAAATACCCTTACTAAGGGTAAGGATAATGATTAAACGTAGGATAAAATAATGGTTAAGATTATTACGAACTTGCCAGGATTCGAACCTGGAATCTTCAGATCAGTAGTCAGACGCGTTATCCATTATGACAGAAGTCTTTTCCGTATCATGAACGATTGTTCCGCGACTTAAATTCCGTTGATATGGGTAATAACTTTTTCGACAATTGCACGAAACGGCCTTATTTCGATCTTTTTGTGTGATTGAGCGTTGTTCGTTACGAACCATATATAGATAAGGACAATCTAGGGACTCACACCTTTCAGGGAGAAAAAGAATTTTTCAATTTGGTGTATTCGTTTGAAAGTTTTATTGGTACACACACACACACACACACACACACACACACACACATAAATAAGTAAATAAACATTTAGAATTTTATCAACAGTATAGATTATTTTTAATGGTTAATTTTTATTTTTAATCATTTTATTTTTATTTATGTGTAAATCGAGACTTTCTTTGCTTCATCGTGTTTGGGCTATAATATATTATCTTCTGGATTAAAAATAATGTTGGTGTCCTATTCACAAGATTTTTTAAAAAATTACATTTTCACCCCAAACAAGGCACATTGCCACTTTGGTGTAAGGGGCTACTATCAGGGGCAGCAACTACTGGGCACTATGTTGGAGTTTTGGCAGCAAGATGTCGGTTCACGTTACACTTGAACTTCTGCATGTCAGTACAGTTAGGGAAACATATATGCATTTGTCTTGTTTTCTTTGCTTGGTTTTTTTAAAATTCTCCCCCCCCCAAGCAAAACTACAACCACGTTCTTGCAACTTAATTGTTTACAAAAAGAATGTATTCAATATAATTTGCTGATTGGCCTAAATAAACGAAACCGCCGTCCTAACAAATGGAGTACACAAAAAGCGATCATAAATATTGAAATCAATTCGTACCAAAATTGGATCAGATGTATTCATGGATCGTTGTAAAAGATGTGATAATCTTTGTTCCAGAATCCAGAGTATTTCTGTTCTAGGATCCTACAGCAGCGGATAATGAGAGGATAAATGGAATTCCTTTAAAATTGAAGACGTTTTTGCTTAAAGTTTAACTTTTTCTTGAAACGAAAAAAAAAAAAAGGAAATGAAGAAATATTTATCCGTTTTCTAAATTCAACGACATCAAAGCGCAGACACCAATTTAAGATTCGAGGCAATGAAGCAATTAAAGAAAAACTTTCCTATATCACAATATATATATATATATATATATATATATATATATATATATATATATATATATATATATATTTGTGTGTGTGTATATATGTGTGCGTGAGTGCGCGTGTACATATATGCATACATGCGCACACATATATATGCATATGCGCACACACACACACACACACACACACACACACACACACACATATATATATATACTGTTACAAATGTATATATGTATATCGTAATATTACACGCATATATATGTGTTTGTGTGCGTATGTATGGGGGTGAGAGAGCGTATGTGCGCGTGACTTAGAAAGAGTGCTTTTTATGTTTGCTTTTTCATGTGTCGACTAGTTTGGGGTGCAGAGAAAACCCTGTCTCTGCTCAAAGACGATGAAGCAAAAGAAGCCTACAAACAAATAAATATAAATAATTAAAAATAATAAATAAATAAACAAATAAAACAATTACAAAAGAATAAGCAAACATTTCTGGTTTGAGAGTTTGAAATTTCACTTAAAACTTTTGTTTGATGTCCAGATTGAAAAAAAAGGATGGTTGGTTGTTTTTGTTTTACGGCATATCAACCCCTTTCGGGTTATTTAATGCCGAATCCAAAGATTTTGAAGAAAAATTCTTTTTAATAGAGTATATTTGTTGTTTTCACGACGGTTTCTATTCAACCCATAGTTGGGACCCTAACAGGTACTACCACTCCGGGTCAGAGTGGACCTGGGAGCAATGGTAATTAAAGGGTGGCTCCACACTCCCCAAAGCCCACAATCTGGGGCGTCACCACTGGATATAGTTTAAGGTCATATCCAGGACCCCCATTGAGGGACTTTTACCCTCTGCAGGGGGACAGTCGGCGTATTCTAATGCCCCACCGACAGGGCCTGAAAAAAAGGAAGAAGAAGAAGAAGAAGAAGAAGAAGAAGAAAAAGACGAAGAAAGCACAAATTTCACGTATGAGGATTAACTTATATATTTAAATCGATGTTATTACACTTTTTTGACCTTTGAGCTAGGATCAACGTGCTGGACCAGAGTACAAAATCGACTTCGAAATCTAGTAGCCGATGCCTTTTCGTCATCCCTATGACCTCTTTCAAATAGAAGAGACCCTGCTAATCCTTTTCTACTCTATCGTTATTTTCATGTGGCACTCTGTATCGCAGTGCTGTTTACCAGAATGACTACAACATGCTTATTTTCAAGTCTAATGTAAACAAATTCTTGTTGAGTCACCTTCTTAAATAATCAAATTCTTCCCAATCACCGTCATCATTACCAATCATGACTGTGTTTTTCACCGTTTTCCGGATACTCATTCAAACCTTATCCTCAAGTTGTATTTGGGCCTTGATAAGTCATGACATAAAAGATGTCAAGAAAAAAACTCACCAAAGAGGTCAAAACTGCATAGGCAAACTGCGTGGCGGAGTTACATACATACATACATACATACATACATACATACATACATATGCCGTGCGCGCACACACACACACACACGCACACACGCATGCAGACACACACGCACACACACACACATATAAGTGATTTTCTGTGTGTGTGTGTGCGTGTGTGCGGCAAGGTCTCTATGGAACTACTCTGTCAATATTTGGTATGCAGACTTGAAACCTGATATATAGGAAATACGGGCATGTGGAACAAATTCGATTAGGGTCGATAAAAATAACTGCTAAGGAGTCAAAATTAAAAAAAAAAAGGACTTTGGCAGGCGTAAGCCGACTTAAAGTACCCTTCTACCATGTGAAAATATACAAAAGGTTTGATATCTGTCTGTCCTTAGGCCATATGGTAGTGAATACCGCAGGAGAGATAAAAGTTTTATGTTTGATTCTAATTGATAGCCCCCAAGTCATATATATATATGTATATATATATATATATATATATATATATATATATATATATATATATATATATATATATATATATATATCTAAAAGGCTTTAAGAAATAACTACTGTATATTGGATACAATGGAAAATTGGCTCTAAAATAATAAATATGAAATATGCATTAATTAAAATATCATATTTAAGAGTATTTTACGACCGGGCAACGCCGGGCCGCCTGCTAGTGTATTAAAAAAAATAAACTCGTATTTGTGGTGAGTATCTTCAAAACAAGGTGAGTCTTACACACTTTTATATACTAGTAGGCCGCCCTGCGTAACCCAGTCGTAAAATACGCACAATATGATATTTAATTTATACAGGTTTCGCATTTTTTATTATTAGAGCCAATCCTCTACTGTACCCAATGTAGTAAAAAAAAAAATAAAAAATAAATAAATAAACAACAACAAAAAATAAAACGGAAAGAAACTGAGACATGTGCATGCGAGTATTGTGTTTTATTTTTTTCTAAACAGTTCACTTCTTGTATATAAAGAAACAAAAATACTCGAGCTGAGATCGAAATCAAACCTAAAGACAGTGAGTCATGTACGATAACCATTAGGTCAGCTTGATACGTTCTTTAAACAATGTTTTGAAATCTACTTTTTCTTAACATAAGGAATCTATCGCGCGAGCGATTCATGCATCAGTATTCATGAAGCAGTTGTTAAACAGATAAAAATCCAATGACCCCCCCCCCTACGTAGCAATTTATCAATTTTGGCCCTTTACCATCCCTTTTTCCTGGATGAAAACCGACTAAAAAACCCACATGTCTGAATACCCTTTATACCAAATTTCAATTTTGTAGATCAAAACTTTGTTGAGTATATGGGTTGTGAATTATCCTCACACACACACACACACACACACACACACACACACACACACACACACACACACACACACACACACATATATATAAAATAATAATAATAATAATAGTATTAATAACAATAATAATAATAATAATAATAATAATAATAATAATAATAACTAGCAGGACCCGTGGAAATTCCACGGTAGTTAAAATCTTTTAAAACACATCAGTAAGAAATTCCTTATTGTTATATTACAAAAATGAACGTATGGAAGCAAGTAGAACAAACATAGAACTTTAGTTTAAACTTTTATTGAAGGTCAATGCGATCGTAACTGATGCTGTTGATATTGTCAGGAAGTGCTGGTGATGATTGAGGTGGTGACAGGGACGTCGATCAGCTGCTTGGAGTGAGAATAGTGGTCAGTCAGCAGGTTCTTGGGAGTCAGACTGTGAATTAAAAAAAAACTGTGTGACATTGTTGACATCGATTTTGTGAAAGTTCTGATGACCCCAAGTTGTTTAATATTTCAGGACATTTTGGATTACACGTGTAAGTAATGAATAGGTCACAGAAAACTGCCATTGCATCTTGATAAAGCTGTTGTAGATTCCTAGGACTTCCTGTAAATGTAGATGGTAGAATAACTGGTACACCAGAATAACCATCTTCATTCCTTGCTAAATGATCCATTAAGCCAGAATATTGAGCAGCTCTTGGTTGACTTTGATAGCTTTTAATGAAGTTAAATAAGTAACCGTCAACTTTTACATATGCAATAGACTTTTCTATTTATTTTGAATTTTATTCAATGAAGATTTGGAAATTCACAAATATTTTTTAAGTTGAATTATTGATATATATTTCAATTAAATAAAATATGCTGTAAATCTTTTAATAAGGAATAAATATTTATTTAAATCCTAATTATTGAAACAAAGTATTTTACTGCATAAAAAAGGTTATGGGGAGAAGGGTTAACTATTTTGAACCTTCACCTAAATAACGATTTAATGAAAAAATGTTTAAAATGTTCTTGTATTTGTTTTATAATTTTTGTTAAATAAGAAAAATCAATAAACTTTGATAGCACTATTGTAAGAATCATGCTGAAAGCCATTCTTAATATGAGGAGGGGGGTTAACTATTCTGAAACTACACTTAACAATGTAAAAAAATAAGGGAAAATATATGTTTGAACAATAAATATTTCTTCAGTTAAATAAAATATACTGTAAATCTTTTAATAAGGAATAAATATTTATTTAAACCATAATTATTGAACCTTCACCTAAATAGCGATTTAATGAAAAACAATTTAATGGTCTTGTATCTTTTTTTAATAATTTGTTTTAAAATAAGGAAAAAAAAAATCTATTGTAAGAATCATGCTGAAAGCCATTCTTAATATGGGGAGGGGGTTTAACTATTCTGAAACTTCACCTAACAATGTAATAAAAATAATGGAAAAATTATTTAGTTAAATAAAATATACTGAAAATCTTTAAATAGGAAATAAATATTTCTTTAAATAAATTAAATCGTAAGTAATGAAACAAAGTGTTTTATTTCATATTAAAAAAAATAGTTGTGTCCATTTTTTATAGTATTATGTCGGTGGGCATTAGAAGATGATGAGTGCCTGTAAAAGAAGCAAAATAAAACGAACAAACCATAAATAATAACCATGTAAACAACGTGAAGTTGTATAAATATTACAAAATTACTCGATTCGGCATTAAATAACACGAAAAAGGATTGATATGCCGTAAAACAAAAACAAAACAAAACAGAACAAGACGTAAAATATGTTTTGACTCTGTGTTACTCAGTGTATTTGCGAATGGTGACTTTGGTGATTTATTTAATAAAGTTATTCTTGACTTTTGTAACATGTATTTCTAAACATATTTTTGTTATGTAAGGCTCACTCAAAAGTAAAAAAATAAAAAAAAGATAAAGTGGCACAGTAAAAAAAAAAAAAAAAAAAAAAACTAACTCGTAACGTTAAATGTAAAACATATATTTATTACTGAATAAAATAGAATAAGCGTTCCGTACTACAGAAGACATCGTTAAAAATGTAAGTAAAATACCATACTATTTAAACTGTGGAACGATACCTTCTATGCAAAATTGTCTTTAAAATAATCCGGAACCATAAATAGACAGTTTTTATATATATATATATATATATATATATATATATATATATATATATATATATATATATATATATATATATATTTGGTTTTCTTGTTGTTCGGGAAGTTTTGGGGACTAAAAAGGGTTAATGATTTTTAACTAATAAAGATTGAACAATAAAGAGAGATAATTCACATTAATTAATGTTTGCGATGATGATGACGCGTTTCATTAATTAATGTTTGCGATGATGATGACGTGACCCCGTACGGACGAGCATATTAATATATAGATAATAATAAGCTCTCCTCTCTATTGCGTATTGACCTTTTTATTCGGTTGGGATTAAATTATCTATATATAAACACTGTTATTTATATTAGATTGAAGTTTACCATTGCGTATATCAGGTGAACACTACATGATTTTGATTTCATTACTATATATATATATATATATATATATATATATATATATATGGTCTCTTTTGCAAGTGCTCTGATACTACACTTCATCTTTTCTTTTTTCCGTCATTGAAAGAGAACTCCTTCTAGACTGAGATAATCAAGACTGCCCCTTTTTGAAGAGGCTGGATTTTGTCTACATTATAAAACCTGACCTTGCGCATAGCCCTTGTGGGGCGGTAATAAATGCTGACTGTATTTATATAGACAATGATTAATAAATGAAAAGTCATGTATATTACTTATACTCCCTATATTACCCATACTCCATCATAAGAAAGAATGGGGATCAATATTTCCTAAGATTTTATTCTCGTGAATGATTGATCAAGTGGGATTTGAACTTGATGTGTCGATTTTGCAGTTGTACTCACTGAACCGTTTGCAAATTATATAAAAAAAAAAAAAAAAAACTCTTTCAGGTGAATTGCACGCAATGACATTGTTTCAAAAAAGTCTACGTTTCCAAGTAGAAAAATCCAAACTTGAAATTCTGTCTCAAGACTAGTGACATATTTGGAATCCATCTCATTACGGTTTCAATTGAGAACAAACAAATATAAGAAAAAGAATAAAGGAGAGTGCAATATACGGTTTTACTTTGACGGAAGACCTTCAGTTTGGAAACGGTTAATTATTTTTCAAATCTCCTTGAAAACGAGTTTTAAAATTTTCTCTTTTATGGTACGTCTAGAGTAATTAAGACGAAGTCTATCTGACAACTACAGCTAGGGTAATAGAAAGACTCCTAGATTCCTACTCTCCACTTATATTTCTTTTCGTCCTTGGCCTTTATCCCCAATGTGCACTTATCTTGAAAGGACTCTACCCACTCCCCAACTATCCCCTCTGTTTCTTTTCTCCCACACTTAAATCCCACTACAACTTAGAGATTTACCTGTTTGTTTTCGGCAAACAGAAAAACAGTGACTGGTCTATTATTTACAAATAGTTGGGAGGGCCTTACTAACATTTGTTGTTTCCTCCCCAATGAAATATTATTACTGTAAATAATGCAATAAAAAGTTGGGGTTAAGTAGGACAGCCCCTAGAGTAAATGTGGTATTGTGGTGACTGAGATATTTCTAGTTAGGATTAGAATAGACAATTTTAAGTATTTGAGACCAAAGATGACCAACGACACTCATTATCCCCACACATTTGAATGGTTGTGTGTCTCTAATTTGTTCATTTTTTGTATTTTGCGCAAATAAATATGTAAGACTATTGCCTTCCAAGACTTTAATAGAGCGTTCTCGATTTATTAAACGTTCGTCTGCCAGAGCCTTTCTCTAGACTAGAATGCGGTTTCTTTTTTAAACATAACTGGATTGCCACGAATAACAGGGACGTGTCCAAGGTGATGAAAACAAAATTTCTGGCCACGGTTATTGTCTTTGGTGTGGTTTCAAGTGAGGGCCATACCATGCCAACTCACATCTTCGAAGTCGGCTTTAAAGTCACCACCAAAGTGTGCCTGGATGTGCTGAAGAGTGTGGTGATCCCCTGTTCAAGTGTCCGCTGGCAGACTCTGGGTGTGGCAGCAGAACTCGGCGCCGGCCCATAAGTCCAAAAAGCCCGAGGCTTGGCTCCAGAGCGAGTGCCACGACTTTGAACCCTTCTCTCACTGCTCCCTCCACCCACAACCTGAACCCGCTGGACTATTTCGTTTGTTCATATGTCGAGAACATCATCAACATGATCTCACACAACAATAAAGCCAGCATGATCGCTGCGATCCACCGAGTATTCCCGGTGAGCTCCTGACAGCGCTTACAGTTCTGGATCTGTATCAAGACAGTAATTGACGATAAAGGCGGCTACATTGAATAGATGTCAGCTCAACTACATAATCACGTTACCTAAATTGATTTTTTTAAAATAAATGTTTTAAAATAAAGCTGTAGTGCTGTTTTCTTGAGGGCGATAAATTTATCGTTCCATCTTTTATATTTTCAATTTCATTTTTGCAAAAAAAAAAAAAAAAAAAAAAAACACAAATAAATGATATCTGTTTTTCTTTCCTCCTATCCAATATTTTCCTGATCTATCCACATAGATTTGTCATGTTAATTTTCGTCTTCTAAACTTCTTTAACACGTTTGGTATGTCACACTTACGCTTAGTATATCACGCTTACGTTTTGTCTGTCATATTGATGTTTAATCTATCACACGTTTGGTGTGACTCTGTAACGTTTTGTCTGTCACGCTTATATTTGGTCTGTCACCCGTTTTGTGCGTATATGTAATGTTTGGACTGTCGTACTTACGTTTGATCCGTCTCGCTCATGTTTGGTCTGTCATGCTTATGTTTGGTCTGACAGTCTTATGTTTGGTCTGTTATGCTTATGTTTGGTCTGACACTCTTATATTTGGTTTATCACACGTTTGGTTTGTCGTACTTACGTTTTGTGTCCCCTCCCCATATTAAGATTGGCTTTTTAAATAACGTTAATATTTCAGCACGGTCCTTATTCTGTATATCAGTTTTTTTTTATTTATAAAATTATTAGGTGTTCTTTTCTCCATATTAAGAATGGCTTTCTAAATAATAACAGCACGGTCCGTATCCTGTGTGCCATTTTTCAATTTTTAAATTGTTAGATGAAAGTACAGAATAGTTAAAAAACATACGCTCCCCATATTAATAATGGCTTTCTGAATAATAACGCGATTATTTCAGCACGGCCCGTATTCTGAATGTCAGTTTCCTCCACTCTTTTAAAAATATGTATGAAATAAAGTAAGCATGAAATCGTAAATTGCTTCAACCATTTCCAGGACTGATTCCATATCACCCCATCACTAAAAAATAGATATGAAATAAAGAAAATTTGAGACCGTAAACTGCTTCAGCCATTTCCGGGAGGACTCTATATCACCCCCCCCCTTGCTTAAAAATAAATATGGAATAAAGGAACATTGACATCCTAAATAGCCTCAGCCATTTATGGGGCTGACTTCATATCCTCCCTGTCTCTTATAAATATATGTAAAATAAAGTAATTTTGAGATCATAAACTGTTTCAGCCGTTTCCGGACCTGACTCCGTATCCTCACTCCCCGCTTCCTCTAAAATATGTATAAAATAAAGTATTTTTGAGATCGTAAACTGCTTCAGCCATTTCCGGGATTAACTCCATATCCCCCCTCCTATTCTTAAAATATATTGTGTCGATTATTCTGTATCTTTGCTTTGTTTTGTTTTGTTTTTAAGGAGGAGATAATGCCTGGTAGGAAACTATATTACGCTTACTTGGCCTTTTTGCTGATCAAAGTATAGTATCTGTTCTAGTGCAGCATTTCAGCGACCTCATCTCCCCCTCCCCATTTGTTTTTAAGAAAGAGATAATGCCTGCTGAAAACAATTTGGTTGCTTGGTCTTCATGACTGAGACAATTATTTTTAATTCTTAGGAGAAAAGTAAAGAATAGTAAAAAACATACCCTACCCTACCCTACCCATTAAGAATGGCTTTCGAAATAATAACGCTATTATTTCAGCACAGTCCGTATTTCAGTTTCTTATTTCATAAATTGTTAGGTGAAAGTACAGAATAGTTTAAAAAATACCTTTCCCTCCCCATATTAAGAATGGCTTTCTAAATGTTATTATTTCAGCACGGTTCGTATTCCATATATTATTTCCACCCCTCTATCTTAAAAATATATATGAAATAAATATGAGATCGTAAAATAAAAGATATATAGGCTTACAAATTCAAAACCGCGAGTAAAATTTACGTATTATTTCATTCTTTTTTATTAATACAAAAAAAAGAGGTAGTGTTATCAACTAGAAGTTAAATTAAAACACCTAGCATTCCAGCCTAATGTTGTGTTCTCTATTAAGTATGCGCATGCGTATGACCGCAAAAATGTCTGCTCTATGTTAATGTGCATTTTACATGTAAATATGCCGATGTCTGTACGCGTTATTCATGCGTGTGAACAAAAATATTATTCGCTATAAACCATCCTTGGTTAATGAATATTATTTCCTGAAAATTTCAGTGTTATGTGACCAATAGTTTAAGAGTTTACCTGTTAGATATTTACACACGCACATACATGTACTGTTTTATTTATATAGATTATTATTTTTTAAAAGTTATTTATTGTTTTTTATTGTTAAATATGTTTATTATATTAGTACGAGTATTAAATGCTATTTTGCTAAGTTTGAATTGTATTTTTATGATGAATATTACACCGAGAAATTTTTAGTCTGTAATTATTTTTGTACATAATTTTGTGCATTACTAGTTAGTATATTTCTTATTTCAGCTGAGGGTTCTATTGTGAGAGATGATATGGTGTTGAATGGCACTGGTTTCTGCTAGATGATATGTGAGACGTCTGGAGAGAGTTGTTGTTGTATGGCCAATATAGGTATTATATGAATTCTCAGCTTGGTTTTGAGGAAGACATTCTTAAAATGGGCAAGTGATATATATATATAAAACAAAACAAAAAAAACAACAATAACAATATATATATATATATATATATATATACATAAAGCTGAACGTCTGTGTGTGTGTGTGTGTGTGTGTTTGTGTGTGGTCACGAATAGGCTCCTATATGGTTAACTATTTTAAAAAACTGATTACATATAATGATAGAAGATATATCGAGGATCAGGAATAGGTATGTTTGATCTGGCAGAACGGTGGTTCATTAAAATTGTGCGGTCTGCGTTCGCGCCTGGCCCCTAAAGTATGGAAATAAAAAATGAAAAAACAAACCGTTTACAAGTGTTTTTGATATCGATGTACATAAGAATGCTTTGATAAGTATGTTTCAACTTAAATAGGGATGGTATAATAAAATTGTGGAGTCTGTATTACTCCATGGAAATATGGCACAAACTTTAACAAAGACTTTTCATATCTATTTGCGTAAGTATACTTTGATAATTATGTTTCAGTTTAAAGAAATATGGTATAATAAAATTATTGGGTGTTCGTTCTCGCCTGACCTCCATAGAATGGAAATATGTCGCAAAGTTGTACAAGGTTTTTTAAAAGGGGTGAGGGTCCACAATAACGCCTTAATTTTAATCTTAATTCACGTTAGCTTTTATTTATTTTTTTGAGTTGAATCATATTGTGTCTAATAAATTCACCTCATAAATTCACGTTCTTATTAAAGTGAAAGCCCCCCCCAAAAAAAAGTCGGAACTTTAGACAATTCTCCACACAAATTTTGCATAATTCTGTTTTTTCCTTCTCCACTTGCACGTGGCACTCTTTCAAAATAGATAAATAGATAAATAATAAAAAATAAGAACGTTACTTCTTGTCTTCTCAAAAGAAGGAGAAAATCTTGCTCACGTGATTACGTGTCTTTTTAAAAAACATTTACATAACCTTTCTATTTTTATTTATATATCTGTTTGAGCTTTTTTTGTTAGTGTACTAGAAGGAATTCAGTTGATTACAACCCTTTCTGCGTGTTCTTTAAATTACAATGGTACAACCCTGAATCCGACGGCGCAATACCACACCGTTCAATACTGTAAAACTGAAACGAAGCTGTTCTGCTTGAAAAGAGTGCCATTTTCTTCTTAATCTTATTTATATCGATTCTTTGCTTTAAAAAACTAAAGTAATTACTTGTTTACTTTTTTAATATCCCATTTTGCTGTTTCAGATTATTTTACTAAAGTAAGTAAAGCTTCATTATTTTTCAAAACTGTTTTTGTTTCTTTGATTTTCGATATTTCGTCGATATTATTTAGTATGAGTGTTTAGCAGAAAAGGCAAAAAACGACTACCCGAAAAAATAAATATACGATAAATAAGTGTTACTATAGTCAATAAAAGTTCAGTTCATGTTTTTTTTTTGTTTTGAAATAGTTTTTAATGATCTTTACTTGAAATAATTTCAGTGAATCGAAATTAAAACGAAATTTGAGGCGATAACTACTTAAATGAATTTTTATATAAACTACACATACCATAATCGAATATTCCGCAAGCACAAAATAACAGAAAACATTAAAATATGTTGATAAATATTCCTTACGTTGACGGAATTCTCTTAAATTGTT
Source organism: Euprymna scolopes (assembly GCF_053919585.1). NCBI lineage: Eukaryota > Metazoa > Mollusca > Cephalopoda > Sepiida > Sepiolidae > Euprymna > Euprymna scolopes. Next base: position 27,012,464 of record NC_136505.1, on the reverse strand, counting down.
AACAAAGAATGCTCAGGTGCCCATCCTTCAAATTGAAAACGGGGCTCGCCATTTTAAAGTCGCTGCCATTTTTATTTTTATTTTTTTAACCGGTTCGTGAATTAAAAAAATTTTTTTTTTTACAAACTACTTAAAAATACAAACCAATGAACTTTTCTACCATAAAAGTAACTTTTATTGCATATGGTAACATTTATTTCTTGTATATATATATATATATATATATATATATATATATATATATATATATATATATAACATTTTCTCTTTTTAAGGAAACATCATTTTGTTGGTCACTCTTGGCTACGAATGGAAACAAAGTTGATAAAAAAATATATTTTCGCGAAAATTATCTTTACTTTCATCATATTTTGCTTCGGGTAAAATTTTTGAGTATCAAAACCTATCTCTTTACAACCCCCTCCTTTTAATAATCTATCATACTTTCATTAATCACAGTCCATTTTCTGTAGGCTGTTTTTGAACCCAGTCAACGACGGGTACTTTTGCTAGTATATATATATATATATATATATATATATATATATATATATATATATATCATATGCTTAGGTTCGGTTTCGATTCAAGTTGATGCACCCAAGTAATAGGGATATATTTCTTTATTTTTGAAATTGCACTTTATAACATATAAAAATTGATAGCAAATTTACTCTATAATAATATATACAAAATCTGCAAGAATTAAAATATTATATTTAAGCGTACTTTACGACCGGGGTTCGCCGGGCGTACCTGCTTGCTTAGATAAATACTTTTGTAGTTTTAACAAAAGAGCTACAATAATATCTTGGTGTCTCCATTTACGCTGAACATCTACAGAATGCCAACATAAATACATTACATATGAATGAGTCCGCTGTGGAATTTCCACAGGTCCCGCTAATTATTATTATTATTATTATTATTATTATTATTATTATTATTAGCGGGGGTACCCGGCATTACTCAGGGGTGGTGAAGTGTGGAGGGAAGGGGGTAAATGAAAACTATAATAAAAGGGGAAATAAAGAATAAGCGAACAAAAAAAATGTCAAATATGTAAAACTTTTTTAAAAAATCGGAAAAACAAAAGCAAAAAAGCGAACGTGATGAAAAAATAAAAAGGGAAAATAAAGAATAAGCGAACGAAAAAAAAAATGGCATAAATAACCCTGTTTAAATATTTAAACTTTAAAAATCGAAAAAAATGCCGTTTTGTCGGCGTGAACGTTCAACCTTAAGATAACGATGCTGTCACGTTAACCATTGCTCCACGATGGCGTAGACACGTAGCAACTTTTTTTTCATGTTAAACAAATTCAAGAAAGAACGTTTTTCGCGCATGCGTGTTTAGCTAAATTGTCATGGAGGAAAGATTTTTTTGCTACACTCCTTCATAACCAATATCTATTTCTATAGGAAATAATTGACCGTTTTTTCTAATTCTCACATATTATTCAACCGAGAAATCGCCCTTTCAGATAGTATACTTTTGGCCCGGTCTAATGACGCTGAGAAAAGTTTTAGGCAGACATACAAACATTCGCACATACATTCAAACAGACAGGTGAGATTTATATAACAGATGTTATTTACTACCGTCTTCGAAACAGTAAATGTAATAAATTAGTTTTCGAGCCAAGGCTGTAAGTGCAGTATCTGTTCTGCTGCTGCACGTTCATGTTAACATAACGAATACAAATGTACATAGAAAACACAAACGCGCACATTAACATACTCAAAGCACGCAAGACCCCCCCAAAAGGAAACACACATGCACACACACATGTATGTGTATAAACACCAACACACACGTGTCCAAGTTTATGCGGCTTAATAGTTTTATGGTACACGCGAATAAACACACATACACACAACCACGCATACACACACACACACACACAACCGCACACACACACGTACACAAACATAGACGCACTTAAGCCAACAAAACAAACACACGTACACGCATGGGTATATGTGTAAACACAAGCACACGTATGCAGAAGTTTATGCAGCCATCGGTTTAATGGCAAACACGCAGCAACGTTTTTTTAATGTGTAAATACATGTGTAATGCGTTGTTAGGATGCTTAATGCGATAAGTAATAAGCCAGAAGGTTTCTCTTTCGTATGTATGTAACCGGAAGGGGCCATATCGAAATGCAAGTGACGTTCAGTTTTGAGGCTGATACCGTTAATCTAGAATGTAGGAATGCTTAGAGTTTAGCCAATCAAAAGCCAGAGTATACGGAAAGGGAATCATCAATAATTCTGTAGATTAAAAGTGGTATCCGATGTGTATGAATTCAGTAGCCAGTTAATGGCGGCGTAGACACAGGAAAGTAAAACAAGTATAAATTCACACGGTGAAGAATGGGGTCGTAAGAGGATTTATGGAATAGGGGGTAAAATTGCAACTACTTTCTCTGTAGGTTATGACAATGATGATGATGTCGCTCCTATGAATAAATGTAAGTTTTTATATTACGAATTAATGTGTCTAAAATGTCGTTCAATAGTTGAATAAGTTAATGGCTAAGTGTAAACATAATAAATTTGTATGTGCCAAACCTACGATATTTTGGGCCAGAGGGGAAAAACTGCGGCTCTTTTATTATATATAGGGATTATTATTATTATTATTATTATTATTATTATTATTATTATTATTATTATTATTATTATTATTATTTCTCATCAGTAAAACAATTGTCGTCAGGTATCAGTGATTTATGGCAATAATGCGTATTTAAGATGTCATCATTAAGACTTGTTGATGTTTTAATTTTGTCGAAGATTGTTTCTTTTTAAAGAATGTCGGTGAAATGTGAAACTCGCGTTAGGCATCGATAAGAAAAGGTAATTAAACACATTATTTATGTCAGAATTGCAGGCCTCCGTCCTGACAGGTACAAAAGCGAATTCAAACGAAACACGCGTCAAAAAACAATACTAAACATGTTCGAATAATTACGTGCACATAAGCAGCATTTATCAAAATATGAACAAAAAAATTCAGAACCTTCGACTCCAAGACACAAATATGAGACTGTATTTACCAAACTATTAAGACGGATATTTGTCAAAACATAAATCGACAATAAATCCAGTTTTTTGTGGTTACAACACACAGAGGTACGAAAATGTCAAAAAAAATATTATCGAGACTTCAAAGATGTAAAGAGACATTGCGGCCATATTTTCTTGTCATTTGTTTTTCGAACCGAATAAACATTTTACATTAAAATAAAAACACTTATTTGATATAACAAATAAATGTTACCAAAGGCAAGATAAGTTACTCTTGTACGTAACTGGATAAGTTTTTAGTGTTTTTATTTAATGTAAAATGTTTATTCGGTTCGAAAAACAAGTAACATTGAACGCTACCAGTGAACAAGAAAAAAATGGCCGCGATGTCTCTTTACATCTTTAAAGTCTCGATAATCACTTCAGAATAAGAAATAAAACAAAATGGTGATAGAAATTCACCCAATAAATGTACCGTAACATTTATTGGGTGAATTTCTATCACCATTTTGTTTTATTTCTTATTTTGAAGTCTTTGTCAAGTCTTCAAAGACATCGGGGCCATTTTTGCTTGTTCTACGACAGCGCTTAATATCACTTGTTTTTCGAACCAAATAAACATTTTACATAAAATTAAAACACTAAAATCTATTCCACTTAGGTAGAAAAGTAGCTTATCTTGCTTTTAATAACATTTATTTTTTATATTTTTATTTTTTGACAACTTTTTCGTACCTCCGTATATTGTAATACAAACCCGTTTTTTTTTCTTCTAACAAAATGTGTGATCAAAAACTATCCAAACTGTTTTTAATAAGACACACGCGGATAAAACAGAATCAATCATTTTCTTGAAAAAAAAAGTCTGATCAAAACTTATTCCCAAATCAGTTATCTAATTACTTTAGAACAAATATAATGTAAATCTGAAATATCTGAATTTCATAAATTGACATTGTATCCATATTATATTCCCTAAAAACCTTTTAAAAGGCTGCAATTTGAGGGATATTTATTAATTGATGTCTAATAACTATTGCTAATATTTCACAAAAAAAATTCCATTTTTCTGAAGAACCTGCCCCCTTTTTTATTTCCTTTACCTACACATTTTTTTTAATTACATTTTCACCCCGAACAAGGCACATTGCCACTTTGGTGTAGGGGGCTACTATCAGGGGCAACAGCTACTGGGATACTACTGTAGGGAGTTGGGCAGCAAGATGCCGATTCACGTTACACTTGAACTTCTGCATGTCAGTACAGTTGGGGAAACAGGGACCTGGAATGAAATTCCAAAGTCTAGCAGTTCTGGGGAAGAAACTACTGGAGTAGAAAGCTCTTTTACATCTAGGGATCTCTACTGCGTAGGGATGGGATTTCAGGTATGTTAGGTAGATTATTTCCTTGGTCGACAATAACATTCTGCTGGTTAGCAATAGCAGGAGTTCCATGAACTTACTCCATCTACTCCATAATCTTGTAATCATACTAGCACCTGCTTCACCCTGTGTTCCAATAGTGATGGAAACATTGTCTAACTAGACAATGGCATTCTGCATCTAGTCTGGTGCACCCCAGCATCTCTCGTGGCTATACAATTCGAAGCTGGAATTGGCTTTCCAGATGCAGGCACTCTTCTGGTTTTCATGACTTTCAATTCTTAAATATAATAGACGGACAACACCAGTTAGCCTTGCTAGATTTAAATCAAATTAAGTAGGCTTCAACCTTCCAAGACTGTAGATAAATATAACTGTGCCAGTGCAATCCGTTATGGCTTGAGTAGTTTACAGGCAACACCTTGGATTGCATAATTTCTAAAAAAAAAAAAAAAAAAAAAGAATTAATTTCAGGAAACGGAGCCTTTCTTCAAAATCTGATGCAGGTGAAATCAATCTTGAAGCATCAGAAATAAATAAACAAATTTGAAATTTGAGGAAGGATTTCTTTTGTGTTGTAACCAAGAAGAATCAGTATTAAATCGCAAGATTTCGAGTCAATATTAAACCGCGAGAAAACCTGGCATGGCCGCGTAAAAAAAAATAATAAATAAATAAATAAAAAAAAAAAATAAAAAAAAATAAAGCGAGTTAACAGGAAAAGAAAAATGTTTGAGAATTGTGTAAAAAGGAAGATAGAAAATATTGAGTGATCATGATAGTAAGTTTTGGAAAAGCATCAAACTGCGATTCTCTGCAAGGAACCAAGGCAACGATAGTGGAGCGTTAAGACTTCGATGCTTCATTACGACCTGTTCTTGGTTAGATTAATGTTTATTCGTAGAGGGCTAAGGGTATCTCCTTTCTTTTCATTTTTTTACAATGTAGAAGAAATGCACAAGGGGGTGGAGGGAGAATGAAAATAAAGATTAAAAAAATCAAACATCAATATTAGAACACTAAAAAAGAAAAGAATACAGGTCGGTCAAGAAACCGGCCATGAATATGATGGAATTTCCAAAATAATTATTTAAAAAACAAAAAGAAAGAAAAAAAATACATTTCAAATTGAAAAAAAGAGAAAAAGGAGATCATTAAAGCAAGAAGGAGAGCAAGTTCAGACAGGAGAGACAGTTATGGAAAATAAGGTAAATGAATTTTTTTTTACAAACGATTCACCTCTTCTCAAGGCCCAAAGTCCACTCGAGTATAAGGGTTGAGTTTGACAGGTAAACAGCGAAACTTTCAGGGAATAAGTAACAATGGCTGTAAACTGGTCAAAATTGATTATTTAAGAGAACAGCCTAGTTAGAATTTATTTACATTGGACTTGAAGACGACAATGTTAAAGTCAGCCGGGAAGCAACCCACTGGTAGTGTTTCCACAATGGACAATTCTAAGAAAGAAACGTTGTCCATAAATGTTTCGTTTTGATTTAGACATAAAGAGAGAGAGAGAGAGAGAGAGAGAGAGAGAGAGAGAGAGAGAGAGAGAGAGAGAGAGAATGGGAAATTATTGACAGTGGTTGTAAGTAGACGAGGTTTGTTGTGAATGTTTTACCGTGGAGGGGGGCATCGATTGAAGCGCAATCAAGAACCTGCTATGAAAATAACGATAAAGTAAAAAAAAAAAAAAAGACTAGCAACGTCTTTTCTGTGAGAAAGAGAGTTATAGAAGAGGAGATCGTCCACCAGATTTAGTTGCTTGGAACTTAGATGAGGGAATTTTTTACAATGTTTTGCACCATCTTCTATAATATAAATCCCACCTGTCTGTTTAAATGTATGTATGTATGTATGTATGTATATATGTATGTATGTATGTATGTATGTATGTATGTATGTATGCCTAAAGATTTCGACAGAGGCGACGGATTTTCACGAGATCGGTATCGTTTTGAAACTCGACCCTTTGGACGACAAATATCGAAAATAAGAAAAAAATCATTAATTCCTTCATCCTAAACTGGGCACTTTTCTACAAGGAGGGGTCGATTTTTTTCCTCGATATTTTCCAAAGTTATGCCCCTCTTTTCGATTGTCTAGCCTTAATTTAAACCCACGTCACTTCCGATTTGACGATGGGCGCAACAGCAAACACATCAGGTTTTTTTCATATTCTTTTCTTCTTTTGCGGTACGGGTTCAAGCCTGCCTGTCTACTACCACTTTTGTTTTTTTTGCTCAACACACACCTCCAAACACCCGGGCAACGCCGGGCACACAGGCTAGTAAGATTAGAAGGGAAATAGTTACTTTTGCTTTTACTATTTAAAAAGAGGAATAAAGAAAAACAAAATAAAACAGTAATATCATACAGGATCTATTGTCGGTAGCTTCGTTCCTATAATAATACGTCTTGACATATTTAAGGCATTTTATAGAGTTTGGCATAAAGGTCTACTTCACAAGATTCCTTGCTACGATATTGCTGGAAATGTTCTCTCAACCATTAATCTATTTCCCCCCCCACTCGGCAAACTTTCACAAGAAACACCCGTCTAGCTGAAAACACTATCAATAATTCCCCCCACTCTTTATCTGTGCCTAAACCTAAACATAGATTCCATGATCAAAGCTTCTTTCTTAGAACTGCACGCCTGTGGAATCGTCTTCCGTTTTCCTGCTTTCTAGCTGTCTACAATATGGTTGTCTTCAAGTCCAACGTGAACAAGTTTCTGATGAGCCGTTCCACTTAAGTTAACAAATTTACCGAACTTCCATTACTATCGATTACTATATTGTCCTTTTGATTGCTGTACACTCTGTAACCCTTATCCTTGAGTGGCCTATCAGCCTTGATAAGTGGTGACGCCTATGTAAAAAACAACAACAAAAAACAAAAAACAAAACAAAAACATCAAATCTTTTCTCTCCAATAGGTTTATTAAAGTAGTAGTTGACGGGCAAAATTCTGAAGCTTACAATATTAATGCTGGCATATCTCAGGGATCGATCCTGATCCCAACTCTGTTTCTGATCTTCATCAACGATCTCCCAAATCACATTCTTAGATCATTTGTAGGCATTTATGCAGACGACACTACCATCTATGGCAACCCTTCAAAGGCCGACAATGACCCGGATATTTCTGATTCTCTCTCTTCTGACCTCAAGCGTATTGTACAATGGTGTAGAAAATGGTTGCTTACTTATAATGCGTTCGAACCCTAACTTCTATCTTTTCACTAGCAACACTCAAATCCCCATTTAACTCCAACTGAAATGAACGGCTTTCACCTTTAGGAAGCACTTTACTTCAACAAACTTCCGAGACTGACCTTCACTCCTGATCTGAAATAGAAGTCCTACATCAGATCCGTTGCCAGAATCACCTGAAAATTGGTAGAATCATTCTGCCGCTCCAGAAAGTATCTCACTTCCAACGATATCCTCTACCTGTACAAGAGTCAAATACGACCCATAATGGTGTACTGCTGCCACAGTTGGAGAGGAACTCCTAAGAGTACCCTCTCCTACCTTCACAGAGTCAGAAACTGATTTCAGAATTTAGTGGGTAACGACATTTTCATCATCCTTCTGTTTGAGTCAGTTAAGCTGTGAATTGAAAGGAAACACTTAATGGTTTAGTTGTCACTTCACTTACCAGTTGTTGCTACTTGACACGGACTTCTATTATTGTACCCAACGGAATAAATCTATTTTATATCTGTGTACTGTTTTCTAATTGACAACACAACACAATGTACGAATAAATATCTCTTCTCCATAGCTATTAGTGAACTAGCAAAGTACACAGGATCCCCAAGCCTTGGAAAAACAACTAACCTAGAAAATGGGATCATAAAGAGAATTGGTAAAAAAGAAAAAATATTTAAAAAAAAATCCTTTTTTTTTTCATTAATGAGTCACCTATCACTTATCAAAGTTAAAAAATTACCCAAAGATAAATGTGTAGATGGATAAACTGTCAGTCGAATAATGAAGAATATTATGAGAGGATTGAAAATGAATCAATGGAATGGACAAACTTCGAAATCTCATCAGGACTGTTTATAGTAAATATTTATTGATATTGAATTTGAAAACAGCTATGTTATAATTTGGAAGGAAGATGTCCTGTGGTAATGTATTCCACAGATTTTCCCATAGTTTGTCCTTTAGTCTTCACGTTCCATGAACGATATTTCTGACAAAGGGGAAAAAATTATTATTTTCTGGGCAGGAATCTATCCACCTAACACTTGTTGTTCACTGGCGTTTGACCTTGAAGTAATATTTCTTTTTGTTTTTTTGTTTGTTTGTTTTTGTCAGTGCCTTACATCAAGTGGCTTGATACCCTGTTTGGAGCGATTTCCATAAAAAAATGGAAAGTTCTTAGAAAGAAACTCTGTTCATAGATTAATTCTAAACACACGATTGGAAGAGGGGAAAGTTGTTTGCAGTTGTGGTAGAAAAGACGAGTTCTTGCTGTAAATGTCTTACAAAGAGGAACCAGAAATTAGAACATCCACCTTGGAAATAATGAAAGTGTTGTGAAAATTAAGAAAGAAGATCAGAAAGAAAGACGTCGTCATGAGAATCAAGACAGTTCCTTACCCTCCTCATAGTTCAGACGTTGTTCTCTGTGGCTTTTGGTTATTTCATAAGCTTTTTTTTTTTTTACACAGAGACAACCACTTATCAAGGCCCGGAAGCCACTCAGGGATAAGGGTTATTGCAAGTACATTACGTTAGTGTGGAGATTTGATGAAGTGTTTACTTAAGGGGGCGGTTCATTAGGAATTTGTTAACATTGGACTTGAAGACATCCAAGTTGTAGGCCGGTGGGAAGCAGGCAGACGGAACAGAGTTCCACAGGCGTGCAGTTCTAAGAAAGAAAACCTTAGAGGCTGTTAATATGAGACAATTAGGGAGATGAAAGAGGCTGTGATGAGGGTCATTAATACGCTCACAGAAGAAGACACTCATGGGACCTTCCAGAAGTTGTTGGAACGGTACAACAAGGGTATTGCAGCCAGAGAAGATTACTTCGAAGAGGACTAGAGTTTCATGTGTGTGCATTATCAATAAAAGTGCCCATACGCAAAAAAGTCTGGAAACTTATTGAAGGCATCTTGTAAAGACAAACTGAAATACATTTCTACCCTGGGTAAGATATTATAATATATTCTGCTCTGTTTCGATTTACTTAGCTCCCCACGAGGGCAAAGTTAGATGCCGTTTTTAATGTGTTGAAAATCGGGCTACCCAAATCCAGAGTTTTTCTTTTTTGAAAGCTGGATTTTCCTCACATTAAAAACCGGCTTTCTGTCTTACTCTGCCTTCGTGAGGAGACAACTAAATACGAACGGGCGGTGTTTTATTATTTCTTACTTACAAGCAAGAGAAGATAAGAAATATCATTAAGGATATTACATTACATAGTAATCCACAAGTTATGGTGTTATAAAGTATTTGATATATGACTTAGCAAATATTAGGTTGCTGCAAAAATAATGTCGCTTTTTTACGTTCAACTTCAAGTCAAAAAACGACATTATTTTTGCACCAATCTAATATATACTTTAGTCGCCTACTTTTAATAGCCTAGGAATATAATATCGTTTCGAATGAACATATGAACCCAAAATGAGGAGAAAACGACTGAGAGGATAGTATCATGACGAAAAAGGAGGAGTTAATGCCTGGGAAGATGATATAATGACAACAGAACAGATAGTACTCTACCTCATCCCAAACCAAAAATAATCATGGAAGGATTGTATAATGATGAACGAAAATATACTATAATGCCTCCCTGTTCTCAAAGAGGAGGTAATACATAGGAGGATCAGACTATAAAATTAGATCGTCATGCTTGTGAGTATGGTTTCATGGCAGCAGAATAAATACTACGCTACTGCCCTCCTTGTAAAAAGAAACCCTAAAACAAAGGAAAAAGTTAATCCCTGGAAAAATTGCCCCATGACCACAGAACAGATACTATGAGAGACTTCCATAAGTAATGCCTCCTATTTTTTGTTCATCCAAAATGGATCAAACGGGACTGTAACTTGTATTGTTATGGTGACTAACCTTATGCGTTCATGACCTGAAAGTTTCATTTCTCTGTTGCAGATGTTGACTCTAAAAAAGCAACCCCTGTCATGGACGTGTGTCAGAAGCGGAGATGCATCATTCAATTCCACCATGCAGAAAAAATTGAACCGATCAACATTTACCGGCGTAAATTTTTAATGTGTTTTTATCCATCTAACGATAGCTCAAATGGTAATGACTAAAACGTGAGCGACAAATGTTTTGGTTTCAATCCTAGCGTGATGCCACCCAAGCATTATATACTTTTTTTACTTTTTGAAATCACTACTATATATTCGGTACAATATAATAATCAATATAGTATTGGCTCTATAATAATGAATATGAAATCTACATGAATTAAAGTATCATGTTTAAGCGTATTTTACAACCGGGCAACGCCAACCGGTCTGCTAGATAACAATAAAATGTTGGCAGACTCATTCTATTTGCAACATGTCGGATATACGGACGCTATGCAAAGTAATAAACTCAAACAAAACCTCAAGTACAAGGCCTGCGTTGTCCCGCTGTGCAGTTGAAGAGGTTTTAAGGCATATAGCAAATGGGAAAGACTGTCTGCTGATTTGAAAGCAGGTATATTTCACTGGATTCAGTTGTGAAGGGAGGCATGTATCCCACCATAAAATACTACCGGGGCACGTAAACAAGTAATTCCGGTTTACTAATAAATAAAAAAAGAATTGTGAAAATGAGGCTTATTACTGTTGGTCCTCAAGTTTCATATATATATATATATATATATATATATATATATATATATATATATATATATATATATATATATATACAGAGAGAGAGAGAGAGAGAGAGAGAGAGAGAGAGAGAGAGAGAGAGAGAATGAGAAAGAGAGAGATTTATTTTTAAAACTCACTATGTCTGACCGTCTGTCTGTTTCGATTTTTTCAAACTGCATCTCCACCGATAGGCAAAGTAAGAGAACGGTACGAGGTGGGCCAAATGATTGCAATATGGACTGTTATTTTATACACACACACACACACACACACACACACACATATATATATATATACATATATATATATATATATATATATATATATATATATATATATAGAGAGAGAGAGAGAGAGAGAGAGAGAGAGAGGGAGAGAGAGAGAGAGACTAGCATGGGTGCTCGGCGTTGCCCGAATGTTTGGAGGTGTTTGTTGAGCAAAAAAAAAAAAAAAAAAACAAAAAAAAGTGGTGGTAGGAAGGCAGGCTCAAACTCGTACCGTGAAGGAAGAAAAGAACGGGAAAAACGTGACGTCTTTGCTGTTACGGACCACCGTCAAACCGTTTAGGTTTAGAGTTTGTTAGAGTTCTCAAAGGTCAAATCGTTGAACTTTGACCCCTGAACAGCCAAATTTCTGAACGAAAACGGATTGCAAAGATTTTCCCAAATTTCAATACCCTGCATATCAAATTTCGAGTCTGTAGACTGAAAATCGACAGAGCTATTGCGTGGGGAAATGTACAAAGACAAACAGATACATACAGACAGACAGACACTTTCACTTTTATATATCTATATATCTATATAAGTGAAAGTGTCTGTCTGTCTGCCTGTCTGTCTAAAAGGGAAATTGTCTGTCTGTCTGTCTTGAGAAAATCTTTGTAATCTGTTTCCGGACAGAAATTTGGCTGTTAAGGGGTCAAAGTTCAACGATTTGACCTTTGAGAACTCTACCAAACTCTAAACCTAAACGTCTCGTCGCTTTGTTTTAAGAATATTATTAATCAATAATTCCTTCTTTTCTTTTTTTTTCTATTTTTTTTTTTACTTTTTTCCTTTCTTTTTTTCTATTTTTTTTTACTTTCTTCCTTTTTTTTCTATTTTTTAATTTTCTTTTTTCTATTTTTTAATTTTCTTTTTTCTATTTTTAATTTTTTTATTTACTTTTATAGATATTCAGATTATTCATTATTGACTCCAAATCGAAGTTTTTTAATTAACGAAAGTTATCTTCCATCATAATAATGCTCGTCCCAACACAGCATTTTTGACAATAAATCTCCTAGGAGAATTTTGTTGGCAAAATCTTGCCTCATCCTGCATATTCTCAAGTCCTAACTCTCTCGGATTATCACATTAGGAGTTACCAGGGGCGTGCAATAAGTAATGCCCCTGACCCACTTCCCATAGCAGCAGAGCAACGAAACTTGACACAGTTATTAGTCTTTCTCTACATAGGAACCACCCAGAGTTATGCATTTCTCCCATCGTTTGATGCAGCTCTGGAGACCGTTTTTGTAGAACACTCCAGGTTGATCCTCCAACCACCGCGTGACTTCAGAAATCAAGGCTGTATCATCTGAGAAACGCTTTCCTTTCAAAAACAATTTCATGGCTGGGAAGAGGTGAAAGTCAGAGGATGCAAAATCAGGAAAGTAGGGAGGATGGGGGCTACCTGGGAATCCATCTGGCAGACATCTTATGCATATGCAAATGGTCATGAATGATAGTTTCCACAGACCCTGTACTAATCTTAACATTTTGGGCTATTTAGCGGATAGTAATGCGCCGATCTTCCAAAATGGCAGCCTCAACTTGACGAACAAATGTCTTATCAATGGCAGAAGGGGGGCGACCAGATCTGGGAGCTGTTTTCACAGACTTCCGGGCATGTTTGAATTCACGATGCCAGCGTTTTACAAGGTCATATGATGGGGCATTATCCCCATAAGTTTCTTTCATTTCATTAAAAGTCTCCTGTAGTGTGCGTCCTTTCAAATACAAAAACCGGATCACTGCTCGACATTCAACAGGCTCCATTTCACACCTGACTCAGTTCAAACACATGTAAAACAGAAACCACAATTAGTTTAGAGCTGTAATTTGCCACATAACCCGTAGAGATATAAATCATTGCACATGCAAAATTTCAGCTAGATCAGACAACTGGACGTGGGTCAGGGGCATTACTTATTGCACGGCTCCTATATATTAATATTTCACATCAAAACAGAAAGAATTTTACAAACATGGTATTTATAAGCTCGTTGACAGATGGAATCAAGTTATGAAGAGCAAAGGTCGTTATTCATGTGAATAAAAATTTTCCAAAACACATACTTTTTTATTTTCAAGATGAAATTTTAAATGGGCAAAATTTTTTGCACCAACCTAATAAGTATAGGGTGGAACGATAAAATTATCACTCTAAAAAAGACGACAGGATTCCATTTCCGTTTGATGAAAACCAGTTTTCTTTTTTGTTGCAGACCATCGACTAGTTGGCCAATTGTGTACAAATCCCAAGAGTGATAGAAGCCTTCTATCTTGTCCAAAAGTGACACAATATTTAACGAATGTATTTGAGATGCGCTGTTGTACAACTCATGTTCTCTTCCGATCCAAGTTATGACAACAGGACCTTTGCCTGCACCCTCAAAATGCATCGCTGGATTGCCACAAATAACAGGAACATGCCCAGGGTGATGAAAACAAAGTTTCCAGCCAAAGTTATGGTCTTTGGTGTGGATTTAAGTTTAATTATTAGTAAAATTTAAAATTTAATTATTAGTAAAATTTAAAATTTAATTATTAGTAAAATTTAAAATTAAATTATTAGTAAAATTTAAAATTAAATTATTAGTAAAATTTAAAATTTAATTATTAGTAAAATTAAAAATTTAATTATTAGTAAAATTTAAAATTTAATTATTAGTAAAATTTGAAATTTAATAACGATAGTTTAAAACAAAAGTATCATATATATATTAATTACACAAGGGAACACTCAATATGTTGCATTTAAAGAAAGACTTGTTTTTAGTCAATTTAAGTGTGCTGACTTCAAATCTGAAGTTAGTTTTATTCTGCAAGCTACAGATTATATGCAATCTTTGATTTTTATTAAAAAAGAAAAAAACGAGCGTTATTATAGGATATTGCAATGTCAGCCACAAAACAATATATTTAACAAGGCAAAAGAAACAGAACAATAAAATGTGATTTTAGATTAAAGTCCACCATTGTTAGAAGTGCCATATGTTTTTCTGGAAAAGTTTCTCAGAAAACAGTCTTTATCGCAACGTGAGATAAGCGTCATTCACAACGTTCTTCAGATAAGAGTCAATCACATCTAATAACGCTTATCACATCTGTCTGAACAGTATTTTAGTCAGGCAGGAATTTGCGTTTGTAACTTTTGCGTTTGTACACTTCATCTGGGCAATCTCGTTTAATACTCCAGCAGTAGTCGGCCATCATACTTTTGTCCCAGCGACCTTGGTAGCGTTCTTCCATGGTCTTTAGGTCTTGGTGGAACCGCTCTCCTTGTTCGTCACTCACAGCCCCCAGGTTTTCAGGGAACTAGTCAAGATGGCTGTTCAAAAGATGAAGCTTGATGCTCATGTTGCACCTGAGAGCACGAAAAGCGAGGAGCATTCTGTTCACAAGTTCATTGTAGTTCTCTGCCTTGTTGTTTCCAAGGAAGTTCTGAACGACTGCCACAAAGGATAACCATGCTGCCTTCTCCAAGGCGGTCATCTTGGCAACAAACTGATCATCACGAATGAGGGTTCGAATCTGTGGGCCATCAAACAAACCTGCTTTGATCTTCTCGAATGAAAACCCTGGTATAGCTGTGATGATGTGTTGGAAACATTCACCTTCGGTATCCAGTGCCTTAATAAATTGTTTCATCAAACCTAATTTTATGTGCAGTGGAGGAAAGATGATCCTATCTCTGTTAACAATTGAGTCATGTGTGATATTTGGCATGCCTGCTTCAAGGGTTTCACGAACAGGCCAGTCCTTCTGGACCCAGTGTCTGTCTCGTGCTCGACTGTCCCACATGCAGAGGTAACATGGAAACTTGGTGATACCTTTTTGTTGACCAAGAAGGAAGTTTACCATTTTCAAGTCTACACAAATGATCCAGTTGTGCTCACGATATTTTAAGAAGTCCATGACCATTCTGATGTCATCATAGTCTTCCTGCAGATGAACTGAATGACCGACAGGCACTGCCCCGTAAACATTGCCATTATGCAAAAGAACACACTTGAGACTGTGCTTAGAACTGTCTAAAAAGAGCCGCCATTCAGTTGGATCATAGTGAGGAACACCCAGTTCTTTGAGAAGACCTGGGATATCATGGCAGTAAACAAACTGTCTGTCTTCTGAAAAGAAGGTCACAAAAAGCTGGTCACGCTTTCTGTAATATGATACTTTAACAGTGTGATCAACAAGATTTTTGCCTTGTAATCTTGATGCCAAAAGCTCAGCTGCTTTCTTTGAAAGACCTAAATCTCGAACTAAGTCATTCAGTTCAGTCTGGTGGAGAGGCTTGGGGACTGGGGGAGATTCAGTCTCTGAAGAACATTCCTCGGGTTGTTCCCACTCAGTTTCTGGTAATTCATTGTCACAACTGTCTTCCTCATCCGTGTCATGTCCAATGTCTTTATCGTTTAATGAAGGCAAACCTTTGAAAACTGGAACAGGAAATTCTTCAGAGTGCGGAGCAGGCCTGATAGCTGAGGAAATGTTCGGATATACAATCTTATGTCTATTTTTCTTGCCCACATCCGCTGTGTTTACCATGCAGAAGTAGCAATCAGTTACATGGTTGGTGGGTTCTCGCCAAATCATTGGAACTCCAAAAGGCAGACCATTGCGTTTTCCTTTGGTCCAGCTTCGGAGCATTTCCTCACAATTGTGGCACACAACATGAGGAGCCCATTGCTTGTCTTGGTCACCAAGATTAACTTCAAAATAAGCCTTGCAGGCTCGCTTCACAAACAAGGATATGTTACGTCTCTGATGATGGAGTGTGTAGCAACCACAGATGTAACAGAAGGCATCAGGCTTGTTTCTACA
Source organism: Euprymna scolopes (assembly GCF_053919585.1). Classification (NCBI taxonomy): domain Eukaryota; kingdom Metazoa; phylum Mollusca; class Cephalopoda; order Sepiida; family Sepiolidae; genus Euprymna; species Euprymna scolopes. The sequence goes on along the minus strand of NC_136505.1, from coordinate 26,996,097 downwards.
GTGATGTCTCGATGAGGAAGCCATGTTTGATCTGGAAAAAAGAAGGCAGATAAAAATATTAGAATCTATCTATGTATATAATCTCAAAATATTTAGATTTGGGTTACGTAAGTTCATATTTAGACTATTTCATCTATCTCAAATTGCATGAAAACTAGAGCTTATGGAGAAAAACTAATTTCAGATTTGAAATCAGCGCCTAAAAATCCTGCAGAATCAGTTAAAAAATCAAATGCAACAGAAAGTTAAAAAAAATGGTGTTCCCCAGTGTTATTTATCAAATAAATCGTTAGATGAGACATTATTGGCTTACAAAGAGCTTTTACACAGCTTATCAAAGATCTCTCCTTGAAAACAGCCTGTGGTATTCCCTGGAAGCTGTGTGACAACAAGTCTCCCCAGATTTTCAGTTCTCTCCACCTCTTTCGATAGTATTTGCAAATAAATTTGCATTATCACAACAGCTGCTTTCCATTGATTTCTCGTTGGCAGCGGCTATTGGTCTTCACTGGAATTTGAGTGGCAATAAGCCTCCCAAGGTCCCAGTTCTCTTCACACTTATCTAGCGGAGGTCTGGTCAGTGCTCTCTCCTCGGTCTTTTCTCCCTCCTTGTGTTATATAAGAAGGGCTGTCCCCTTCTCATGTCAGTAAGAAGGCAAACTAGATAAGTGAAAATGATATTAGGAAAAGGCTAGAATCGAACCCTGCAGGAAAGTGTTAAAGGAATGGATAATTTAAATCCTAGGAATGCAGTCGATTGTTAATTCTTTTAGAAATAACTAAATATTATTTATGTCAGAGAAAGCGATTGTCCATTCTTTCAGAATAACTGGATATTAAATATGTCAGTTAAAAGAATGGACAATACGAGTTAAAAAATACTGTTAAAAATAGGTCAATTAAAAATCTATGCTGTAACGGAACATTTTAAAATAATGGAATTTTAATCATTTTAATCTTTTAAAAATTAATTAGTGTTTACGAAGTTTCTTTTTCTTGGCAATTCAGCTGATTATAGAATATCTTAATTACAAAAAAACGCTATTAAAAAAAACATAATAATATAAAATTTATATCATTATTTTAATTGCAACTTCAAGGTAAATTTTTGTTCAATACGTGTATTTAAATTAAAAAAAAATGTTTTACTTATTTGAACTCTTATTTTTCATAATAAATAGAAATTTCGATAGATTTAGATATATTTTGTTCAAATTTCGAAAATATAAATATGGGGGGGGGCGTAGTAAAAAATATTTCCCCTCGTATATTTTAAAGAAACTGCATTTTATATGTAATTTCATTCTAAAATGGATAAGTATAAAAAATTTCACGAAAATCTGACCATTAGTTGATTTTTGCTAGATTAATTAAACACGGGTATGTTTTCACGTTCGAAATGCTTACTACATGGGAACTTTATTTTAAAGCGCCAATTACGTAAACACGATTTTCGTCTCGCAATTTCATTATTTTCGTATGATGAAAAAATTAAAAAAAATTATTACTAGTTTATTTTGCCCTTCTTACAAAATTACATTGGTACAATATTGATAATATTAATTTATAATAAAGTTACATCGTTTTACATATAGGAGGGGGTTAATTCTGTGGTGACTTTTGGAGGTGCCTACAACTTTTTCCGTTTTGAATTTTAAAAATTAATATTGATTGAGTTCGGGTACAAATCATCGTGTTCTTTAAATGCAATTTTAAAGTTTTCTAATGTTTTTTGCTAATTTAATTTGTTATCGACTCTCTGACTGTTCGACTGATCTTGCTTGCTAGAACCTCAACGATGACGTCATTTTTCAGCTTACAGGTTTTAATGACATATTACGAAAGCCATGATAGTATCCCCAAACAGACAGGAACAAGTTAGTGTCGGACTGATTATCAAGACTGTATCCTTGATTGGTACGTATGCGTGTGTGTGAGAGTTATTGATCTAAACTCTTCCGACAAACCTTAATGCTTATTGGTTTAACATATGTAGATTATTTGTACAAATTTCACTTCCTGTTTCAAATAAGCTTTTTCCGGTTAGTTTATTTACGTGTTTCATGTCAACATATGTAGGAAACATGTCACTTACAAATTAAGTTACATAAAATAATTATACTGAAATATATAATAAAATCGCCTTAGTATAAATTTAGCAACAACAGAGTAATTTCAGAAACAAAAATAAAAACATGTTGTTGTTGTTGCTTTTGTTTTTGTTGTTTTTGTATTTGCTGTTTTTGTTTTTGTTGTTTTTGTTTTTCACACTTCACTCAAATTTATGACGTTTTAGTCGCGTGCAAGCTACTTTATAAGTCATTCCGTCGGGTCGTCGGTCGGTCTGTCGGTCTGTCGGT
>NC_136505.1:26973737-26988737 GCF_053919585.1 Euprymna scolopes | reverse complement strand
TGGTAATCATTCAATGGCACACTAATATGTCACGGCACGGCGGTTAGGCACCACTTGTCTTGAATCTTGACTAGAATCATTGCAATCTCCACAATACCACATTTACTCTAGAGGCTCGTCCTTATTTAAAATACATTTTGCTCCTGGCCAAACACTCTTGTATTCTTGAATGCATTAAGATTTGGAAAAGTTAAAAAAAAAGAAAGAAAATTCCATTTATCTTAAAACCGGTATCACCTCCCCCTTAGAAATCTTTTGCACAACGAAACACTGAAGCTTTTAACGGGTCGCTCGCTTGGAATTCAACGCTAGTGGAAAAGACTCTGTCTATTTTTAAAGATCTAAAGTTGCAAAGAATGGTAACGAGAAAATATTTATTAAGGGCCAATTCCAGAGTTCTTTGCAAACTTGCTTCCTTTTCTTTGGTTGGTTAATTACAAGAACCTAATACGAAATAACTGAACAGAAATAAAATTAAGTTGAATGATTTGGTAATCTGGTAAGCTTTATGTTGTTGGCTTGGGTGTGCAATGATACCTTTTTCTGCCACAATTCGCCTAACCGCCCGAAATGGAATTGCGGAAGAACACAGTCTGTCATGGCCCTTTTATTAAAACATCTTTTATCCTTTTTTTTCGCCTTTTTCTTTTTTTTTATTTGTATCTTTTTGTCAGTTTTTTCTTTTTTTGTCTTCTTTTTTTAAATAATCAGTAATTTTGCCTCTACCCTCTTGCGTCTTATTTATTTTTTCTTCTCCTTTATTTTGCTTATATTTTTATTTATTTATTTTTGTCAGATAATCAGTAATTTATTTATTTATTTTCCCCGGAGTTGATATTATTCTTGTTATTTTTTTTATTTTTCTTAAATTATTTCTTCTCCCTTTTTACGTGATGGGTAAATCTCTTGAGTCGAATTGTCTGAAGTAACGAAATTAGAAAAACAAAATCATGCTGCTGCTTCTGCTGCTGCTTCTGCCGTTGCTGTTGCTGCTGCTGCTGCTGCTGCTGATGATGATGGAGGAGAGGAGTTCTTTTTTGGTGGGGGGGGGATTCTCCACTCTATACCTACCAACTTTGAAGTTTAATTAAAAACCAAATACAAGCACCTTGCAGTACACGTGTTGTTTGCAAAAACGTAGACATTCTTGTTCAATGTAAGACTAATAAGATGGCTTTGAGGCCCGAGAGAAAGTGGAGGCTGTGTCTTTTCTCACCCGAACTATCACGTTAGTAATTCACTGGGCTGCACATAAAGAACACACACACACACACACACACACACACACACACATTAAATGAAAGATGAGGAAGTTATATATAACTTTATTATATCATCAGAACAACAAGAAAAAGTTAAGGGAGAATTTAAGAAAAAACTATTTAGTCCTTGACATTTCGAAGCTAAATGCTTCTCATCAGAAAAGAAGGGCCAGCATAATACAAAATGTCAATTTAAAGTAAATGTGGTATTGTGGAGATTGCAATGATTCTAACCAATACTCAATGTTCTTATTTTAGACCAGTGTAACATAAGTATACTGTGGAATTATGAGAAGAATTTAGCTTCGAAATTCCATCACCTATAAAGGTTTTTTTCTTAAGTTTCCCCTTAACGTTTCCTTACTGTTCTGATGATATAATAAGGTTATATATGACTTTTTTTTTTACATAGATGTCACCACTTATCAAGGTCGATAGGCCACTCAAGGATAAGGGTTAAAAAGTGTAGAGTAGTCAAAAGGACAATATAGTAATCGATAGTAATGGAAGTTCGGTAAATTTGTTAACTTAAGTGGAACGGCTCATCAGAAACTTGTTCGCGTTGGACTTGAAGACAACCATATTATAGAAAGCTGGAAAGCAGGAAAACGGAAGACAATTCCACAGGCGTGCAGTTCTAAGGAAGAAGCTTTGATCATGGAATCTATGTTTAGGTTTAGGTACAGATAAAGAGTGGGGGAAATTATTGATAATGTTTTCAGCTAGTCTAGTGTTTCTTGTGAAAGACTTTTATACCTCATCTTTCATTTAATAATAATAATAATAATAATAATAATAATAATAATATATATATATATATATATATATATATATATATATATATATATATACTAGTGGGGGCGCGCTTTACGCGTAAATATGGTATTTTAATTTGTTCAAATTTCGTATATATTATTATTATTATTATTATTATTATTATTATTATTATTATTATTATTATTATTATTATAGAGTCGTGATTTAAAAAGAAAAAAAAATGTTTAGGTACCATCAACTAGAACCGAAACCGAAACATTCAAATGCGGGGACGTGACATGCATATAAATCGATGAAAAATTAAATGAATGTACAAAATGTTTAACGATTTTTTCAATTTTGATCAATTTTTGACCCCTTAAAAACTATTTTAATCGGTTAAAAACCCATAAAGAACAATCCGTAAAAAATATCCAATCATTTTAGGCCCCTAGTGCCGATCTGCGACTTTTAGTTTCGGCAAAGATAGAATTTGAAAATATGGAGACATGCAAACATACCCACAGACAGCTGTTTATATACACACACACACACACACACACACACACACACACACACACACACACACACACACACACATATATATATATATATATATATATATATATATATATATATATAGTCATCCACATACAGTACTGTCTCGCTGTATTACAGCTCATCAGTGAGGCTAGACAGGCAACTACCTCAAGCCAGGATCGAAACCCGACCGCATGAAAGACAGTCAAGACTTTTAACCATTTCCCCAATCAGCAGCTGCTGTGTGGGCAGTGAATTAACAATGCTTTGACATCGTCCGAATACCTAAGCTCGATTTGTTTACACAAAGAGCATCGCTTAATACGCTAATCGTATATCGTGTATCACTTCCCAATATGCTCAACTCAAGATAAGAAGCATTACTGAGTTTATACTGACCGACCAACTTATACTCCTGAAGAGACATGGAAATGTTGAAAGCTGATCGATCCGCGAGGACTCCTTATAATGTTTATATAATTTTATTCATTTATTCATAAGCTCTACAAACGTATTGAACCCTTTTCAAAACTATTGTTTTTTTTTTTTAGTTCATGTTAACAACATTTTTGGACTTAATGATATATATCTACAATTATATAAATGGAACTTTGCTTGTGTGTGTGAGTTTGTTCTCTATGGAATCGCGAACGGTTTGGCCGATTTTTTGAAAAAATTTGCACGGAGAAATTTTCTGTGTCTGGAAGCGTTCTTACATAGGCATTGTAACGGAATGCATTTGATAAGTTTCGAAAATTGATAATCGAAAAATTCCAATTAAAGAAGAAAGTCCGATTTTGAATAAAGTTAACACATTTATACAACCTAACATCACACGTGCATCTGAGAAGTTTTATCACCGCACAAGCAGACAAGTCCAACGTATAAAATTAATTGGAAATTATTTTATGAGACAGATACCTGACTTTTGCACGTTTTACTTTAATTCAAGTGATTATATAAAAATCTCTCTCTATATAAAAGTGAACGAGTCTGTGTGTGTGCCTGTGTGTGTGCCCATTTCCCCACGCAATAACTCTGTCAATTTTGAAATCTACAGACTCGAAATTTGATATACAGGGTACTGAGATTTGGGAAAATCTTTGTAATCCGTTTGCGGCCAGAAATTTGACTGTTAAGGGGTCAAAGTTCAACGATTTGACCTTTGAGAACTCTAGCAAACTCCTTCGACAATGTTGGGTCTAAACACTTGAAATTTTAGATATAGGTTCCTTGGACATGGGTCTAATTTAATAACTTGATTTGAGCACAAAACAATAAATGTTAAAGGGACATACTAGCGGTCAAAGTTAAAAAAATTGACCGCTTTTTTTTTTTTTTTCTCAACATACACCTCCAAACACCCGGGCAACGCCGGGTTGAAATGCTAGTAATTTCATAAAATTAATAGATAAGACGGGGGTGCGTTCGAAATGAATGTTTCTGTTCAGAGCACAATTGAACTATGATACTCGACGTTTGCATTTTAAACTTTAAGTGAAGCCATTATCTATATTTCTATTTTTTGTGTGTATTGATATTCATATTAAAAACCATTTTATATTTATTTAAAAAGAAAATACAACTTTGTCATCTATGGGCCGTGGAATTGCATTCATGTGCAACGGATCTAGTTGATTTGCATATTATTTTAAACATTCATTTTAATTAATTTCCTATTAGTTTTTCGGTTTTCTTATGGGGGTGATCATCTTTAGTTAACTATTACGTGTAATTATATTCATGCAGATATTCTACATGATTTATACTTGCGTAAAAAGGTTACAGTAAACACAAACCTCTTTGTATATATATTTATGTATGTGTATATATAAATTTGCTTAAAAAGTTTTGTCTACCAAACTCCTGTCAGTTTTTGATCTACAGACATGAAACTTATATATATATATATATATATATATATATATATATATATATATATATATATATATATATATATATAAGGTATTCAAACCCATGCGAAACGGGGTTTAGCCAGGGAAAATCGGTGCAAAAGTGTGAAAATTAAAGAAATAGAATTTGCCTGGTGATGGTCGAACGACGGCATTACGAATATTCATGCGTAACATAATCGCTATTCATTCATGTTTTAATTTTTAGCCTTGCAGCAAACATGTCTTCATAGCTTAGGCATTAATGTCAAAGGAAAAAATAAACCATGCACTAAACGCTTTTGTTTCGATTCTCAGTGGTATCGCACAGATAAATTTTTTTTAACTTTTTAAATCATTACTATATATTAGGTCCAACATAACATCTATATATTAATACGATAGCCCATGTGTTCTTTTGTGTGTCCCGCTTTCCGGCAAATTTCAGTGGTCGAGATTTAAGAACACACACACTATCGTATTAATATATAGATTATACTAAATATGAGTTAATGGATTTGTTGAGTGTTTAATGAGATTTCAGGCATAATCTCCTCCTCGTTTTCGAGTAGGGGGATGATAGTCTGACGTATTTACTCCCGGTGATGACGTCATTATTTTCTGTTAAAAAAGAAGATATATAATATATTTATGATGTACTACATTGACATAAGATGCCATATTCCAAAAATCACTTGGCTGTACTGCTGATTCAAAAAATCAGATAAATGGAACGCTAGAGGCTTATTTGTAACATTCCAAAAATCACGTAAATATATCAAGTAATCCTGAGTTTATATTTTCGTCCTTAATGCCCTCATGGCAGTAATTGCGAAAACTCTTCTTAAGGAGGGGGTGGGATTAAAGCCTTAGACTGATACTACACTTAAAAATTCATGCTGAAGTAATAGTTGCCTAATCCTTAACCGTGTTATGTTTTTATGCATTAATTTCGAAAAGCTGCTGAAACAGTTTATGATTTAAACATTACTTCATTTCAAGTACATTTTTAACAATGGAGTGGGGAATATGAAATCAGTCCCGGAAATGGCTGAAGTCATAACAGTTGGATGGGGGATATTAAGTCAGTCCCGGAAATGACTGAAACGGTTTACGCATTAAATATTATTTTATTTCAGGTATATTTTTAACAGTGGAGTGGAGGATATGAAGTCAGTCCCGGAAATAACAGAAACAGTTTACAATTTAAACATTACTTTATTTTATGTATATTTTAACAGTGTGGTTGGGGATATGAAGCCAGTCCCGGAAATGGTTGAAACAGTTTACGATTTAGACATTACATTATTCTATGTATATTTTTAAAAGTGGGTTGGGAATATAAAATCAGTTCCGAAAATGGCTGAAACAGTTTACCATTTAAACATTACTTTATTTCAGGTATATTTTTAACAGTGGCGTGGCGGACATAAAATCAGTCCTGGGATTGGATAAGATAAGTGCAAATATATACAAGCAGAATACCCAGCGTTGCTCAGGATTTAATGAGATAGGTGGAAAACATATAGTAGCAGAATACCCAGCGTCGTTCGAGATCGAATGAGATCGGTGGAAGATATATACTACCAGAATATGCGGCGTAACCCGGGATTTGATAACATAGGTGGAACATATATACTATAAGAATACCCGGAATTGATTGATGTGTTGGTAATGAAATAATCAGCCCAGAAAATATATCGGTTATTATTTTAGTAAGTGGGGCCGATAATGTGGGTTTAAATTATGGAAAATGATTGTCGAAATTAGTAACATATTCAAGAATTATGAAAAATGATGAAATCCAAGTTAATTTATTGGTGTGTTTGAAATGAAATAATCAGCCCAAACAATAGATCAAACAACTTATTTTAGTAAGGGGGGGGGGGGCGATAATGTTGGTTTACATTATGAAAAATGATTTTAAGGTTAAAAAATAGAATGTTAGAAATTAAGTCAATTGTCCGATTCGTTTAGAAATCCGAATATTAAAATATCAGTTAAAAGAATGGACAATGCAAATTAAAAATATATTGTTAAAAAAATAGATTAATATAAAAAATAGATTAGGTGAGGATTCTTTTGTTTGCCAGAAGTGTCTTTGGACAAACATACGAAAAGCCATGTGAAATTAGTCACGTTTGAAAACACACTTCTGACGTCATAGACAAAGGACATTTCTCCATATAGGATTCTATTGGTTCCGATTTAAGTCAGTCAGCCAGAAAGAGTCAGTCAGAGAGTCAGTTAATCAGCAAAGAGTTGACAGTTGGAGAGGAGAATCCCTTAGAGGCGAAGGGTAGAAGATTAACCATGTAGATACAAGCGGAATTCCTGACGTCATCGACTGGCTGATCTGATGAATAAAGAAGTAATCATTATGTTGTAACTGTTGTCTTGTGTCACATCCTTCATAACGAACGAAAGGTAATTGTGTCTATCATCTTATAATGAATAGTGTGTAACCCTTCGAAGATTATGTATCTCTCCTCCTCTGTGTTAAGAACTGCATCATACGGCACCCAGTCCGTATTTAATATGAAACCTCCAAGAAGTGTCACAGTCGTTGTCATGATGTTATATATATGTCATAATCATTCTAATATTGGTGTTATAAGAACTGTTAATACGAAGTCTCCAAAAGAAATATAAGAACAATTTTAATGTCTCCCTCATTATTGTCATCTGTTCTAAGTCTCCGTAAAATATGAAACCCCTACTATACAACAGAAATTAGTAACATATCCAAGAATTATGAAAACTGATAAAATGTGAGTTAATTGATTGGTATGTTTGTAATGAAATTATCAGCCCAGAAAATATATAGAAATAATTTATTTAGAAACAAGGGGCAATAATGTTGGTTAAAATTATGAAAACTGATAGTCGAAATTAGTACTATATCCAAGAATTATGAAAAATGATGAAATATGAGTAAATTGATTGGTGTGTTTGTAATGAAATAATCAGCCCAGACAATATATCAAAGTTATTATTTTAGTAAGGGGCGGGCGATAACGTTGGTTTAAATTATGAAAAATAGTGGACGAAATTAGTATCATATCCAAGAATTATGAAAAATGATAGAAATATGAGTTAATGGATTAGTGTGTTTGTAATGAAATTATCAGCCCAGGCAATATATCAAAGTTATTATTTTAGTAAGGGGGAGCAATAATGTGGGTTTCACTTATGAAAAATGATTGTCGAAATTAGTAATATATCCAAGAATTATGAAAAATGATGAAATGTGAGTTAATTGATTGGTGTGTTAGTAATGAAATTATCAGTACAGACAATATATAGAAATAATTTCTTTAGTAAGGGGGGGGGGCGATAATGTTGGTTTAAATTATGAAAACTGATTGTCGAAATTAGTACCACATTCAAGAATTATGAAAAATGAGCAAATGTGAATTAATTGATTGTTGTGTTTGTAATGAAATCATCATCCCACACAACACATCAAAGTTATTTTAGTAAGGGTGGGGCGATAATGTTGGTCAAAATTATGAAAAATGATTGTCAAAATTAGTAACATATCTAAGAATTACGAAAAATGGTGAAATGTGAGTAAATTGATTGGTGTATTTGTAATGAAATAATCAGCCCAGACAATATATCTAAGTTTTATTATTTTAGTAAGGATGAGGGGGGGGGCGATACAGTTTTAACAAAAGGGCGAATAATATGATGGTGTCTTCATTCATGCTGGACGCCCACAGAATGCCCAGCAGCAATATATTACATATGAAAGATGCCACTGTGGAGTTTCCACAGGTCATGCTAGTAATAAGAAATACGAAATCTGCAATAATCAAAATATCATATTTTAGCGTATTTTATGACCGGGCAATGCTGGGCGGTATGCTAGTTTAGTGATAATTTTATAAAATCACCATTAGATTCTCTACAGTGCAATTTATATTGAACAAAGTCACTGCACGTGAAGCTTTCTTCTGGTGCAATTGATTTGATTAAAATTTGGTGATTTCGCCGATTTCGATGACAATAAAAGTATTGTTGATCCTCATGTAATCTCCGACGACATATCATTGCACTCATACCTGCTAGAATATATATATATATATATATATATATATATATATATATATGTGTGTGTGTGTGTGTGTGTGTGTGTGTGTGTGTGTGTATAAGCGAGATAAGACACAGATTAAAAATCAGATGAAAATAGATAATACTTGAGGTAATACTTTCAGGGTGATCGAAGCCAAAAAGGAGAAGCTCAATATTAAAGAATAGAGTAATATATAAGTTTAGTGGTTAAATTTAAATTCTGAAAATAAAAATATATATAAATATATATATAACTATCATTCACCACCCAAAAAACTATTTTCAATATTTGTGCTGAAAATCAAAATACGTGTCTATTCACAGCTGAACATTTTGCTACCATATTTCATTTACTCTGATGATATGAGCCATTATTGAAAATCCATGGATTAAAGAAATTAACATAACCCCTTCTATATATTCCTTTTGTCAAACAATAAATTCTTAAACCAAATATATGTCTGTATTTTGATTTTCAGAATTTAAATTTAACCACTATATATACATATATATATATATATATATATATATATATATATATATATGTAATTTGAGTATTTTCCAAAGGTAGGGTAACCAGTGAAATATAACGCGGTTCATACAAGAATGCTCAATACAGAAGTAGAGCAGGTTACATTTGTCTTTACATAAGCAGTAGTTATAAAACGGAATACGTTTTCGAAAATAAGGATTGTTGCCTGATGAGGTCTCTAGTTAGTAAATACTAGTAGACCAGAACATGCTCATGACTGTGTAGCAACAAACTACTGCTTATGTAAAGACAAATATATATATATATATATATATATATATATATATATATATATATATATATATATATATATATATATATATATTCAAGCTTGAGACATTCAAAAGTGGGAACTAATGAACTCAACAAGATTGTGAGATAGTGCTCGATAAAAAGAGCAAAAGTTTATTTATTAAAAGATTAAAAGCTTTTTTTCTTTAGCATTGTCTGAAATGGCTGTGACCAAATATAACTGTTTACCTTTTAATAAATTATATATATATATATATATATATATAAATATACATATATATATTAATAAATTATATATATATATATATATATATGTGTGTGTGTGTGTGTGTGTGGTGTGTGCGCGCGTGTGTTGCTAACTCATTAATGAAACAGCTGTAATGGAAAAATCCAGGAAATAAACGAAGGTTATAAAAAAGAAAACGTGAGTCTTTGAATTTTCAATATATATATATATACATATATATATATATATATATATATGTGTGTGTGTGTGTGTGTGTGTGTGTGTGTGTGTGTGTGTGTGTGTGTGTGTGCGTGTGTATATACATATATATATATAAATATTTATATATAAAATATATAAAATTACATACAAAGAACATACATAAATATTCGTGAATATCAAAATAAATAAAAAGCCGAAAAAGAATAAATCCGTATATATAAGTAGAAGATAAAAAACATAAAAACGAAATGAAAACACCCAAAAAAGTAAGGAAAAGAGTAGATATGAGAGACGGAAATATGTAAAAATGTAAGTAAAAATGAGACAAAAAATGTTTATTGTATATATCGTTATATGTATATTAATAATTATTCCTATACCGACAGACACTAGCGCTTCGTTCTTTTGCAATCATCAGTAGAGGAAAAGATAACTACTTTCGGTCAAAAAATTCAAACCCAGCTACAAAGTCAACTCTGACTCCATTTGCTAGGACATTACCACTAGGCCGGAAAGAATTACCATGAGAATTAAGGGAAATTAAACACCTATAAATGCCGAATGCGGACACAACATGAAGTAGTAAGAGTCTTCAAACAATCAGATGATATGGACGTGCATAACGCTAGTTGATTGCTTTTTTTTTATTTTTTTTATTTTCCGAAGAGTCCTCCAACTGTAAGAATCTTAAAAGGCTTATATATATATATATATATATATATATATATATATATATATATATATATATATATATATATATATTATTGATTTATTTATATTTATTCGCGATTCTGTGGTATTTAATTGTTACGTTCGTCTTAACGCTGAAGGAGTTACCTGTCCTTTGTTTTTATTTATGTCACCCCCTTTATTTGGGACGTATTTTTTGTTATTATTATTATTATTAATTTTATTTTATTTATTTATTTATTTATTTTTTTTACAAGGGTGTCACCACTTATCAAGGCCCAGAGGCCACTCGAGGGTAAGGGTTAATAGGTATACATTAGTCATTGTGATTTTAGCATAGTAAACAGTGGGAATTTTGTAACTTGGATTACTTAGGGGGACGATTCAATTAGAACTTGTTCACACTGGACTTTTTCTTTTTCTTTTTTTTTTTTCATAGGTATCAACTCATTATCAACGCCAAGAGGCCACTCAAGGATAAGGGTTAAAGGGTGTACAGTAGAAATTGGATAATATAATAATCATTAGTAATGAAAATTTGTTAAATTTGATAACTTATATGGAACGGCTCATCAAGAACTTATTTACGTTAGACTTGAAGACAACCATATTGTAGTCAGCCGGAAAGCAGGAAAACGGAAGACAATTCCACAGGCGTGCAGTTCTAATAAAAAAGCTTTGTTCATGGAATCTACGTTTAGGTTTAGGCACAGATAAAGAGTGGGGGGAATTATTGATAGTGTTTACAGCTAGACGAGTGTTTCTTGTGAAAGTTTTGCAAGGGGGGACCATAGATTGAAGCTCAGTTGAACACTTTCCATGAAAATAACGATACATCAGAGACAAACTCGCAACATCTCTTCTGTGAGATAGAGGTTGCAAGGAAGAGAAAAGGACATCTCCTACGAGGCTACGAAGTCTATTTTGAACTCTATCAAGGCAGGACAAGTCCTTTCTAGCAGCTCCTGCCCAGATGTGGCAACAGTATTCCATCCTTGGACGTACCTGGCTCTTATATAGATAGAGAATTGCATCAGCAGTGAGATATCTACTGGATCGATAGAAAGATCCCACCATTTTTCCAGCGGTTTTGGCAACAGATTTGATGTACGTGTTAGTAATGGTCAAGCCCAGAAGCTTGTCAAAACTTGAGGCCTCCTGAAGACGAGAGCCATTCATTTCAATTGATGCCAGATGTGGATCAGAATGTTGATGATGTAAAGAGAGAAGCTTGGTTTTAGATGCATTAAAAGTAACCAGCCACTCCTTTCCCCATTGTACTACATGCTCAAGATCAGAGGAGAGAGAATTGGAGAGAACTTGGTCGTTTACTGTCTTAGATGTGCTACCATGAATGGTAGTGTCGTCAGCATAAATGTCTACAAATGATGTAAGGATGTGATTTGGAAGATCATTAATGTAGATCAGGAAAAGAGTTGGGCACAGGATGGACCCCTGAGGGACACCGGCATTAATACTGTGGGCTTCTGATTTTTGCCCCTCAACTACTACTCTTATGAACCTATCAGAAAGAAATGATTTAATAATTGAGAAGACATTTCCAGCTATACCATAGCTAGAGATCTTATGAAGTAAACCTTTATGCCATACCCTATCAAAGGCCTTAGATATGTCAAGAGCAATTGCCCTAGAAAGGTTGCCTCCGTCGAGAGATTTGCTAATCCTATGAGATATAACTGTAAGCACATCTGCTGTAGATCTAGCAGAACGGAAACCATATTGAGTGTAACTAAGAAGGTTATTTTTGCTGAGATGGTTGATTACTTCTGTATTTAACACAGATTCCAGCAACTTACTCATGACGCACAGGAGACTTATTAGCCTGTACTGAGAGGGGGATGAGCGATCACCTGAATTCTTAAATACAGGGCATACAGATGAAATTTTCCAGGGAGATGGGAAACTATTCTCCTTAAGACAACGTTTAAATAGTTTTGTAAGTATAGGCGCTAGTTCAGGTTGAAGTTTTTTGAGTACTATAATTGGAATACCGTCCGGGCCAGTTGCTTTACTGGAATCAAGGTTTTTGATTAGCTTGGCAACATCACGTACAGATATACGTATATCACATAGTGTGTTTTCAGATACAGGAGGAAATATTGGGGGTTGGCGGCCTTGATCGCAAAAGATACAATTAGCTGCAAAGTTCTTGACAAAGAGTTTGGCTTTGTCTGATGCTGACGAGATTACCTCAGGTCCATTGATGATAGTTGGAATGGAGCGCACACTTCTGTTCAGAATTCTGTTTGCTATTTGCCAAAACTGGTGGGAACCAAGCCGCTGCTCAGCTACTTTGGACTTAACAGATTGAGCATACAACCATCTTGCGCTCTTTATTACTTTCTTACAATGGTTGCTGGCAGTCCTGAAAGCGGCTTTAGTTTCCATACATCTATTACGTTGGAAACAGTGGAAAAAGTGATTTCTGTGCGCAATGGCAGCAGCACATTCTGGAGAGAACCATGGCTGGCTGTTAGGTTTTTGCTGAAACTTTTTCGAGGGTATGAAACGATCAATACCTACAATTAGCCATTCCGTCAGGTCTAATACTATACATCCTTTTTAAATATGGAATGCAGAGGTAGATCAATTATAAATGTACGGAAGCTATCCCAGTCAGCCTTAGTGTATCGATATACTGTACGATGGAGAGGTACGTCTGGGGACTTATTACATTTCATTTTTATCTTAATTGATACAACAGAGTGGGCGGAAGATCCAAGAGGCGACAGAACAGAAACTGAACATAGTTCAGGGCAAGTTGTGAGAAAAAGGTCTAGTAGGCTCGCATACTGGCCGTCATTGTCGGGCACACGGGTGGGTTCCTGAACAATCTGAGTGAGGTCATAGGCAATGGAGAAATCATGACAGAGCCTCCCCTCATCATCGGTCTTGTTTGAGTGGGTCAACCATTCGACGTTGTGAACATTGAAGTCTCCACATACGTGAATGTTAGCTGAAGGGTAAGCAGATAGGACTTGGTCAATTTTCTCAGATATGCTTTTAAATATAGTAACTCCGCTGTTGTGGGGGGCGATAGAGTGTAAATAAAAATGCCGTAGTGTGAGCTAAAGCAACCCGGAAGCACATATAGGGTAAGTTAGGATCTTCCCTGGAGATGTCCCTACCACATGGAAAGCTATCTTTAATATAGGCACATATTCCATGCCCATGGCGATCTTGGGGGTCAGATTTAGAGGTTAAGTTAGAATATCCTTTAATTGCGAACTCTTCTAGGGAAATAACCTGTCCAATGCCAGTTTCACTTAAAAATAAAAGGTTTAGTTTAGTCTCCTGTAATTGGGTTTCAACCTCTGGAAGGTTAGAACGTAGACCCCTGATGTTGGAGAAGGAGACATGGTAGTAGGGGTCTACGTTGGAAGTTGGAGAACCGGGTTTAATCGTGTATTTTTTCTTGAAACTTGTCATGATGAAATTTTGAAATTTGTGGACTAGGTCGTCAGATTTACTTAGAGCAGGACAGAGAGGGGAAATTAAGAGAGAAAAAGAAACGAAGAATTTTTTTTTTTATTTGTAGCTAATGATAAGGTAACGCCGTAACAATTACCCACTAGTATGGCATCGAGAGGCCCCACCAGAAGCTACTGCATGGTCCAGAATCCATTCACCAAATGGCAATACAGCAGCCCCAGTACTTTGCACCTGCTGATAGGACAGCCTCCTTAGTGGTTAATCCAAGGTTCGGGTCCCTGACTATCAGGCGGATAACGTCATCCCAGACAAAACGTTTACCTCCAGCACCCTTTTTTATTTATTAAATGTTTGAATATTTTGTTCAAATATTTATTAAATAACCCCCTCCAAGCATGCACTAATAAAACAAATAAATTAATCAACACTGGGTCTTACATTTAAAGACAATAAAAATCGTGCATGCAATTTGATGAGGTATCGTGGCTTTGGTGGTAAGATATCAAGCTGCCAATCGAACTATCATGAGTTCGATTCCTGTCAAAAGTTTAACCAGAAACACGTCCGTAAATTTTAAAAAATGAATATTTGAATAAAAAAATCAAATGTTTAATGAGTAAAATTTTTATATATTTATATATATATATAATATATATATATATATATATGTGTGTGTGTGTGTGTGTGCGTATAGGGTGCTCCAAAAGAAGCTGATGGTTAAAAAAATTAATAATTTTCTTAGTTTTTTATATTTTTCTTTACTCTTCAGATCATATAGAGTAATCTTTCCTCGGTCGTTATGAGTCGTTACACTATCGAGGAGTGGATATTTATTGTAGAGTCGTATTTTCAGTCAATATCAGAAACTCAAAAAGAATTTCGACGAAACTTCAACACAAGAAATTCCCCTACTCCCAAATCAATAAAACCATCCACATCAAATTGCCTTAAAAACAATATAGAGGAGGAAATTAGGGCCATAAGCCCTGAAACATTAAGTGATGTGCTGGACAATGCACTGCAGAGAGCACAAGAAATATATTTTACTATGTCTCAAAAAATCACAGAGAGGCTCATCTACCTACATATGAAAATTGG
>NC_136505.1:26906237-26971237 GCF_053919585.1 Euprymna scolopes | reverse complement strand
AAAAGTAAGCGACAATTTTTTTAAAATTTATTTATTAATTAATTAATTTATTATTATTATTATTATTATTATTATTATTATTATTATTATTATTGTTGTTGTTGTTGTTGTTGTTGTTGTTGTTGTTGCAGATAATATGTATTAAACCGGAGGAGGAGTGGGGAAAGAGAAGAGAAAAGATTGCATGGTTCGGAAGGGAGAAGATAGGAGGGGAGAATGACTTAACGAAAAGGGGCGATATGGTACGTACTATGTCCCAGAGAGCATAGGTCTGAAATAATGGATAGATAATATGGTGCATAAGAGGAGGAGGAGGAGGAGGAGGAGGAGGGTAGATAATAGAATGGGGCGGTAGATGTTATCGTTCAAAGTATAGGAGGAAAGAAACAGGGAGCAGATACATGTTACAGAGAGAGAGAGAGAGAGAGAGAGAGAGAGAGAGAGAGAGAGAGAGAGAGAAATTATGTGAAATATTATGATCAAGTGGGTGGGGGAATACAGATAATATATCCAAGACAAAGAGAGTGAGAGAGAGATAGAGAGATAGAGAGAAAGAAAGAGAGAGGAAGAGATAGATAGATGTGTGTGTATGTATATATATATATATATATATATATATATATATATATATAGAGAGAGAGAGAGAGAGAGAGAGATAGAGATATAGAGAGGGTGAGTGAGAAATAGCAGATTGTATTGTATTTGCCTTCTCTCTAGGATGTTAGACAAAAGATCAGATGTGATTTTGAAAAACCAGTGCTCTAGGATCTCTGGCCTACAAAAATTGCCCAAGCAACTCAATTGGTAGGTTTTTATAGGTGGATATTAAAGAATGGCTAAAACCCACATAGTTGGAGGATGGCGAGATAAATGTAGATGGCTGGTTCAATTATAAATTAAGATCAATTAGAACAATTAATAAAGACTTTTCTTTTCAAATATAACTCAGTCTGAGAAGTAAGGTGTATAATATATAAACATATATAGGAAAAAAGCAGTAGTGAAACAACAAACGTTGATTGACTCACATTTAGTATAATAACAATAATAATAATAATTCTGATTTCGTTTATGAACGTCTCTCTAGAAAGGGATGGGATTTATTTCCAGAGGATTTCCCTTAATCCCGGCTTCAAACCAGGAGCTTCAAAGATCAAGGGTTTTCCTAAGGATGTTGGTGGTACCTATAATTGCAAAGGTTTAAAGGCCGCCTAAAACATCGGGGATTTGTAGTTTTTTCAATTGTCCTTCCAGACGACTTGATACTACTCCTAGTGTTCCAACTACGACCGGGATTATTTTTGTTTTAACCCCGTGTATACACCTTATCTCCAAGGCCAATGGAGCATAATTGCTCCACTTCTCATTCTCCTTCTCTCTCACATTCCTCTCCCAGGGTACTGAGAAGTCTACAATCTGCCAGTTTTTTGAGACCTTGTCAATGACGACAAAATCTGGACGATTATGTTCCAATTGCTTGGTCGTTATGACACTTTTGTCCCACCATACCTCTACCTTGCCATCCTCACTTATTCTCACTTCATCAGGCACCTCCTCAAACCATTTTCCAGCACACTTCACCCCAACCCTCTTACACACCTCCCAATATATCCGGAGTCCCATGCGATCGTGTCTTTTGCGGTACTCTCCCTGGGCCAGTCCACTACACCCTTCTGCAAGGTGCGTAATTGACTCTGGGGTCTTACCACAAATCCGGCATTCTGCAGCAACTTCCTCTCCTAGAACCACTTTTTTGAACAATCGTGTTCCTAATGCCTGCTCTTGTGCTGCACAAACAAAAGCTTCAGTACTCTTAGCCAGATACCCAGCTCTAAGCCATTGCCATGATCTTTCATCAGCCACTTCTGCTATATCCTGGAAGAACCTTCCATGCATTTTCTTCCTAGCCAGTTCCTCTGCCCTTTCTCTATCCATACGTTTCACATAATCAGCCTTGGTCTCATATACCTTCACTTCATTGGCCACAACCTTAAGCATTCACTCCTCACTTCTAACCACATGCTCCTTTAACGACATCTCCTCGGTTCTAACACAATCTTTTACACTTTTCAATCCTCTCCCACGATCTTAGTACAGCCTTGCTACGCAAATTTCGAATGCGAAATATACCAAACATTGCTAAAACTTTTCTTGTTTTGATATCCATGGCATGCAAATCCTTGTCAGACCATTCTAAAATTCTCGCACTGTATCTCAAAACAATGATTGCCCATGCATTTACTGCTTTCATTAGGTTTCCTCCATACAGTTTCGACTTTGCAATTAGTTTCACTCTTCTAAGATACTCCTTCCTGACTTTTTTTTTCATTTCTCTGTTCATGATGCCTACACCCTCCAGCACTCCCAAGTACTTACATCCTGTATCTTCTATTTCTTTCATGATTTGGCAGCATTATTCCATTCGAATGAACCTTTACTCCTCTTTTCATCACCAGCACCGCACATTTACTAATCCCAAACTCCATCCTAATGTCTTCCGAGTATGTCCCCACAAGTTCTACCAGTCTCTCCATTTCCTTTTCATTTCTACCGAATATTTTCAAATCATCCATAAACAGTAGATGGTTGAGGCGTCTGTCACCAGATCCAAAGTTATACCCCAGTTTTTCTCTCTTCAAGAGGATGCTCAGTGGCATCATTATCATTACAAAAAGAAGTGGCGATAACGAATCTCCTTGAAATATCCCATGTTTAATGCCAACCTGCCCCATCTCCTCTCTGTTTGCTGTCAGTACCGTTTTCCATTGAGCCATACTTGTCTCCAAAAGCCCTACCACATTCTCAGCAACCTTCATCATCAACCATGTCATAAGCCTTTCTGTAATCGATCCATTCTACGCTCAGATTCCTCTTCTTCTTCGCATCCTGTATTATTGCATTATCAATTAGTAGTTGCTCTTTAGTACCTCTCGAGCCTTTCCGGCACCTCTTTTGTTCGTCAGGAAAAACACCATTACTCTCTAGATGTTCATAAATTTTCTCCGCAAATATTCCAGTCAACAGTTTCCACATCAATGGCAGACATGTAATTGGTCTATAATTATTGGCATCTGTTCCTTTTGCAGGACCTTTCCTAATCAGTGTTGTTCTTCCCTTCACAAGCCAATCAGGGACATCTCCCGACTCTACAACCCTTTGCTGAGCAGCAGCTATAGGTGGATAAAGGAATGGAAACTGTTTAACCAGAAGCCCATCACTCCATCTGGACCAGGTGCCTTCCAGTTTGTCATCCTTCGTATGCCAGCTTTAACGTCATCGATGGTTATCTCAACGTTCCTCATCTGCTGCATTTCTGATAGCCTTTCTCTGATCTCTCTCAACCAGCTAGCCTTCTCATTATATCGCCCTTCGACAGACCAAATCCCACTCCAGAACGTCCTTGCATCTTTTGCATTTGAAGTGTTGTTATTTCCCGCCTGTTTACTACAATTTAATTCTTTATACAGCTGAAACTGATTATTCGGGAAAAACTTGTTCTGCCGAAATGCAACGCTTTTTCCAACAACAATAACAAAAACAACAACAATAATAATAAAAATAATAATAATAATAATAATAATAATAATAATAATAATAATATATCAAGATAATACCTATAATAGTGGGGGCACTGGGAACAATTCCAAAAAGCTTTGAAAAAAGAATGGCAGAAATTGGAATCAGAGGAATGGCTGGAAAGATACAATGAATAACAATAATGAAAACGGCTGAAATATTAAGAAAAACCTTTGAATGCGGAGACTAATACACATGAGCCACATGCGCGGGCCAGACAAACTGCTGCAGAGGCAAAACATGAAGCGTTACATGGAACCAAGAACATTGAAGATGCATATCTATAAGTTCTCTATCCCCTCCCCCATCCTTAAGAATGATGCCAAATAATTGAGAAGTGTCAAGGATGATGGGAAGACTGAGGAGAGAAGGCTAACCAGACCTCTGCTGGACAAGCACGAAGAAGAACTGAGACCTTGAGGAGGCTTATTGCCACTCAAATTACAGTGGAGACCAATGACCGCTGTCAGTGAGAAATCAATGGTAAGTGGCTGTTGCGATAATGCAAAGTCACTTGCGAATGTTATAGAAAGAGGTGAAGAGTACTGGAAACCTGGGGAGCCTTGTTGTCACTCAGCTTCCAGGGAACACCAAAGGTTGTCTTAAAGGAAAGATCCTTGATAACCTGTATGAAAACTCCTTGTGAGCCAATAATAATAATAATAATAATAATAATAATGATTTGGGGAGACTTGTCATCACTCTAACTCCAGGGAACACCACAAGTTGTTCATAAAGAGATGTGAATACTGCCAATCTGAATAAGCACCGAATTTTCTTAAGTTGTAGAGAAGTTCATGAATAAGATGACCTTCAGATATCTTTTCGATACGCTTTTCTAAATCCTCCACCATCCATCAGAGTGTGGAAACAGACTTTTGTATTCACAACTAATTAGTATGTAATTAGATGTCAGCTGAGGTAAATGGAACGACAAAAATAATGGAAATTAGCAGTTAGATTTTTTACAGCTGAAAGAGTGCAAAGACATTGGAGGTGAGATTTGTGGTATTTGTTGTGGTGTTCTTGAAGAGGGGATTCCTTTAATTTCATTTCAGGATTACAAGAGAAACAAATGGCTTCTACATAGCTAAATTGCTATAATTATATGTTCATAGAGGCAACGAACTTTAAATTGACAATTCTGTTTCCTTTAATTGCAGATTTGGCAACTATCGGTTATTCTCACTTTAACTTGCTTGGCAATTCATCGTATGCTTTCAGCAGGACGGAGCCACATGGTACACAACACAAAATACAATCGATTTACTGCAACATTGGATGGACGAATAATTTCATGAAATTTACCTGTCAACTAGTCACCTAGTTTGTACAATTTAACCCCTTTGGAGATCATGTCTACACTAATAAATCAGACACACTAGACCACTGGGAAGATGAAATTTGACGCATTATTGCCGAACAGCCTAATTTAATGTGTAAAGTTTGTGAAAATTGGATCTCTAGATTACACTATACACGCACAAGTTGTGAAGCCATAGGCGCAAAATTGTATTTAAATAATAAATGCCAAAAATTAATCTTTGGAATAAATCGTATAATTAATATATATATATATATATATATATATATATATATATATATATATCTGGGTAGTCTTTTTTTTGTTTGTATCCGTTAGAAGCGCTGAGTGAAAGTTGAAGAATAAAATATGTATAAATATGTTTGAAGCCAAGAACTGCTTAATAATATAGCAAATTATAATTGTACCTATTTACTATGCCTCCCCACGGGACAGAGTTAGACACCAGGGTCGTTTTTTAACGTGGAGAAAAGGTACAAAAATAAAAATTGTCTCAGTCGTGAAGGATTTCTCCTCCACCGAAAGAGAACAAGAAATAGAAGTGCAGCATCTGAAGAACAGATACTACACTTTGATCTTGGCCTGAAGGCCAAATGTGTAATACAAATTATAATTGTAGCAAGGCTAGAAATTTGCTGGTTGATGCATTAGATGAAACTACAATTTATGATATTTGGTCATAAATTGTAAGAAAAACAGTTAAAAAATATATATACATGAAACAAAACAAACAAACTGGGAACAACATTTTAGCGTGGGTAATGACTCCCTCAAAAACATGGATCAGGCTGGCTTTGGTGTTGTGGGAGGTCATCTTGGTGATTTTCTCGATACATGACCAAACGAAATAATCCAGTGGGTTCAGGTTGAAGGAGGAGGTGGGGGCCAGTGAGAGAAAGGTATAAAGTCTTAGCACTCCTGAAGCCAAGCCTGAATCTCTTTGGACTTGTAGGCCAGTGCTGGGTCCTGCTGCCACACCTAGGGTCTGCCAACGGCCACCTGATTGTGCTTCAGCACATCCAGGTACACTATGATGACTTTCATGTCGACTTCGAAGATTTGAGGTGACATGATACGGCCTTCACTTGAAAACACACCAAAGACCATAACCATGGCTGGAAACTTCGTTGAGCTGTACTGTCAAGCATTGAATCATCCAGATTTGTATTTTTAGGGTGCTGGCAATGGTCCCATTGTCATAACTTGGATCGGTAGAGAGCATGAGTTGTACAACAGCACATATCCAATCTTGCTTGTTAAACATTGTGCCACTTTCAGACATAATAGAAGGTTCCTGTTGCTCTTGGGATTTGTACACAACTCGTCAACTAGTAAATGGTCTGCAACAAAAAAAGAACCCGGTTTTCATCAAACGGAAATTGAATCATGTCTTCTTTTCTATGGCGACAATTTTATCGTTGCATACTGTCTAAAGTTTATCATATATATAGTTGTTTTTCTTAGGCCATCATCATTGTGCATACATAACAAAACAAACGTCAACCTCTACATCGCAAACCTTTAAGGAATCCATGAGCAAGAAAATTTCATTCACAGACACTTTTCATAATCGTCGTAACCAATAAGATTTGCAGGAACGTTGATTTACTTTTGCGAAAGCCATTTTTACTTTGTCTAAGAACTTTCGCAATTTCAGGTTGGATTCGGTTCAACAAAACTGCATTATAGATTTTGGCAGAAATAGCTGTGAGAAATATTCCTTGATAATTGGAAGTAATATCCAAGTTTCCTTTCTTTGGAAATCAGACTATACAACCTTTTTTTTTCCCTTTATCGATACATTTCTGACGATATAATGTGTTGAAGATTTTAAACATAATACTATTCAATTTCTTTGGGAGGAATTTCATCCAATCCGCCTTCTTTACCATTTTTCAATCTGTGTAGAACAGCTATGGCAAAGTTTTTTTTATATGGCGTTGTCCATCAATGGATTTTTTTTTTCATTCGATAGGGCATTGAATAGCGGTCAGTTAAAAAAAAAAAAAAAAAACTTATTGTTACAGTGCAATGCTGAGACACCCTATTTCCAGTAAAGATAGACTCTTCCAGAAACTATGAATATGTTACATATTAGAGACTCTACGTCGAGTTAGTTTATTGTTAACTGCCTGAGGCGCCCTAAACAGGGAAAAGCCAACGAAGCTGTATGGACTATTTTTAAGAGGCCAGAGTGCCTCTTCTTTTGAGGTGCTGGCTTGATTCTTCCCACTTTCCGGTTTTGTGCAACATTTTCTTGTGGTGGGGAAGGAAGTAAGAATCATTAATGGCAGACATAGCCACAGTATTAGATGTAGACCTTCTGTAATATACTACTTTTGGAATTTTGTAAATACATTCTTGTAAATATACAACCGTGTTGGTTAATTGTTATCAGCTATTCAAGATCACAACAATGATACACATATATAAAGATAATAAAATTAAAAAAATCTAATTCCGTTAATCAATTGTAGAAAATTCAAGAGTATACTCATAAGTACATTTATTCACTTTACAGGTTTGTTTTGTATTTCCGCAAATTGTGATGATCCTAGGTTTGCTTTAAAATACAGCTGGTGGCCAGGCTCCAATTTAGAAACTGAGAAGTGTGGTCTAACTTTTAATCACCATTATTCCCAGGTCTGCTCTAACCTAGAATGTTACGGTTTCATACATATGGCATCATCACGTCAACACACTGAAGTTAAGCAACTTTCAGCCTGATCAGTAGCAGATGGATGACCATTTGGGAATACTAGGTGCTGTATGTAGAAGGATGTCGACACCGCCATACAAGAGCTGCAAAAAAAAAAGAAACTAATATCGTCATCTCCACTGACTGGAATATAGATGCGACCGTAGACTGCTTCTAAATTTTATATTCCCTGGATACTTCTTCCTTTGTGGAAAGCCAGTTCAAGCCACCAAAAGTGAATGTCATTTTATTAAAATTAGGATTTCATCTGTGGATTAAATTATGATGCACCCCTGGATTCAGTGGTAAAGTTTCAATATGGCAGCTTTTGAAAGCGTAGTGTAACCCATAGATGGCACCTTCATCCCCACTACTACTCCAGACCAAAATGGACCTGAGAGTAAGTATTACTCCTAGGTCTACAGTCATGTGAAGTGGTAGTGCCTGTCATGGTCGCATCTATGAGTTAAATAGAATCTGTCCTGAGTATTATATGAAAGTATGTATATCGAATGGTGAGGACTAAATTAGGGAGAATTACTCTTAGGTCCATTCGAACCTGAAGTGGTAATACCTCTCAGGGTTCTACATACGATCTAAATAAAATCTACTATTTACAAGCTATTTATTTACACAATATATACGGTATAGCAACGTTGACACACCGTTTTTTTTGCTAGATCACCAAAGTTAAACACTGATGAGCCTGGCCAGTAACATATGGGTAACTATTTGGGAACGCTAGGTGCTGTATATGCTCTCTGCTTATCTCGGCATTGTTTCATGTCGTCCTGAACTTAAATATACTTGTAACTGGAATTAAAACAGTACCGACTCAGGAGAGGTGTGGTCGGAGATTGCGCAACTCTTGCCACCATAATTTCATGCACAGGCACTCTTTAGTGGGTATCCATAGTCTGAGAAGACTGAACGGAGCTTTTTTTTTTTTTTACGGAGGAAATTAATCTACAAATTTGTCACCTACAAAATATATACATAAATATTATTTGGATTTTTCAGACTAATGTTCTCATCTTGGCGCAGTGGATAAAATGCTTAGTAAATTTCAATTGTAAAAGTTACACTCTTCTTGAGATTGATGCTTCGATCCTTAGTGCAGGCTGTGCTCAAAAATACAATTGCGCATTAAAAAACTGGCCTTTTGGTCAAGATCAAAGTGTAGCATCTGTTCCGGCAGATACATTCTTGGCCTTCGGGCCGGGATGAAAGTGTAGTATCTGTTCCGGCAGATACTGCAAGCAAAGACCATATGTGGGGGCAACCCCACATATAAGACCTTGGTCAATGTAGGGGCAACCCTTCATACCAATTGTCACTATCCAGCTCCCCTACTCCCCGGGGAGTTGGTCCCCATTTCCCCTTCACTCCTCACTTTAAAAATCGGCCTTGTGCCTAATTTGCTCGGTGGGGGAGCAAATAAATACCATCTGTTCCGGCAGATACTGCAAGCTATGACTAGCTATGACTAGCAAAGACCAGATGTGGGGGCAACCCCACATGCCAGACCTTTAACCAGCTCCCATTTCCCACCTCTCGGGAGCTGGTCCCCTTTTTCCCTTCCCCCTCCCTTCACTCCTCACATTAAAAATCGGCCTTGTGCCTAATTTGCTCGGTGGGGGAGCAAATAAATACCATCTGTTCCGGCAGATGTTGCAAGCTATGACTAGCTATGACTAGCTATGACTAGCAAAGACCAGATGTGGGGGCAACCCTACATGCCTGACCATTAACCAGCTCCCATTTCCCACCTCTCGGGTGCTGGTCCCCTTTTTCCCTTCCTCCCCCCTTCACTCTTCACATTAAAAATCGGCCTTGTGCCTAATTTGCTCGGTGGGGGAGCAAATAAATACCATCTGTTCCGGCAGATACTGCAAGCAAAGACCATATATGGGGGAGACCCCACATATAAAACCTTAGTCAATGTAGGGGCAACCCTCCATACCAATTGTCACTATCCAGCTCCCCTACTCCCCAGGGAGTTGGTCCCCATTTCTCCTTCACTCCTCACTTTATAAATCGGCCTTGTGCCTAATTTGCTCGGTGGGGGAGCAAATAAATACCTCAAAGTGTAGTATCTGTTCTTTAGATGCTTGTTCTCTTTCGGTGGAGGAGCAGTCCTTCACGACTGAGACAATTTTTTTTATTTTTGTACCTTTTCTCCACGTTAAAAAACGACCCTGGTGTCTAACTCTGTCCCGTGGGAAGGCATAGTAAATAGGTACATAGTACTCCTAAGACGGAATGAAAGCATGCTAACCCCCGCCCCATGAATTAAATAAAGTTTGAAACTCCATGCAGATTCCAGAGTTTGACAACATACGCCTGAAGAAGGTCGGAGGTTACATCGATCGTGAATTTGTGCGAATAGCACTGAAGCCGAGAACAGTAGTCCGAATAATTCGAATAATCAATCCTCATCTAAAAAAATTCAGAACCTTAATACATGCATAATTTTTCAGAATAAAATGGCCTCGTAGGAAGGGGGAAATGCCATAAAAGGAAACAATAAGCCAACGAATGAAATTTTCGGGGCTTTCCACACCGATCGATGCATTCATCTTTGCAGGTGAGCACGTGCTAAATAAAAATGGAAGATTTTATTAAAGACAAAAGAGATAGATTTTATTATTATCTTAATGTCTAAAAAGCAATTTCAGAAGATTTTGTCACGTGGGAGCGACCAAGATCTTTTATGGTCTTCGCAAATTCGGAAGAAGAAAAAAAAGAAAAAGAAGAAGAAGAAAAAGAAAAAGAAGAAGAAGAAGAAGAAGAAAAGAGGAAATTAATTTTATTTCGGCTCTCAGGTATTCTCGCTGACATAAATGCAAAGACACTAATGTAATGATACCGAGAGATTGCGCACAACAGTCAGAGAGCTTTTAGTCAACTGATTAAGTATAGAGTAACGTTGGATTGTTGGTTTGCTTTACGGCATATTTACCCCTTTCTAGTGATTTTAACATTGAATACAGCCATCTTAGTAAAAAAAAACAAAAAACAAAGAAACATTTTCTATTATTAAAATTTTTCGAATTATTGTTCTCATCGATGGCAAACCGGGACAACTTGCAACTCAATATAAACATTAAAGTTTACTTACCCCTCCCCCATAAAAGTAGAAAGACATAAAGGTGTATTCTTCACCAAGACTTAGGGTTAGTGATAGTGTTACCTAAGAATTTTTAAGTGTTGAAAACGTTAATCTTAGTTTGTAAAATGGGATTTCTTGTGTTAATCTTCTCATTCTTTTTCTTTACTCATTTTTCTTATTATTTTCTTCTTTTCCTTCTTTTTATTATTTTCTTCTTTTCTTCTTCGTTTTCTTCTTTTCTCCTTCTTATTTTCTTTTTCTTATTTTGTTATTATTATTTTCTTCTTTACACATCTCCTTTTTCTTCTTCTTCTTCTTCGTTTTTTTTGTCTTCTTTTCCCTTTTTCTTATTCTTTGCTCATATTCTTTTTCTTTGTCTTTTTCGTTTTCTTTTTCTCCTTCTCATTTTTTCGTCTTTACTCATCTTCTCCTTTTTCTTCTTCTTCGCCTTTTGTCTTCACCCTTTTCTTCTTATTTTTATCTTCTTCTTCTTCATTCTTTTACTTCTCCTTTCTTCTTCTTTTGTCTTTACTCTTCTTTTTCCCTTTCTTCTCCTTCACTCATCATCTTCAAGTATGTTTTTATTCATTTTATTCTAATGCATATTTTCACTAATGACTATTTGATTACAAACATCCGATGTCATTTATCATAGTTAAAGAACGAAGAAGATCATCAGTGAAATACTGATATATATATATATATATATATATATATATATATATATATATATATATATATATACTAGCCCGCCGCTCGGCGTTGCCCGATCGTAAAATACGCATAAATATTATATTTTAATTAATACAGAATTCTTATTTATTATGAACAGAAACACTGTAGGTATTAAACATG
Source organism: Euprymna scolopes (assembly GCF_053919585.1). Lineage (NCBI taxonomy): Eukaryota > Metazoa > Mollusca > Cephalopoda > Sepiida > Sepiolidae > Euprymna > Euprymna scolopes. The sequence continues at coordinate 26,959,672 of NC_136505.1, read as the reverse complement.
ACGTTTAATTAAAAAAAATATATATACAGTAAAAGAAGTCAATATAGGCTATTTGTATTATTTAGATTAATCAGACAATTGTTCTGTGTTATCTGCACATCTTTTCGGTCAGTGTAACCCCCGACCTTCATCATATCCCACTGTTTAGACGTACGACCGTCGAGGACAACCTGGATTTTTCTCTTATCTAAGAAGGACCTAATTATGTTAAGTATTCTACCAGTGATACCATATGATTTAATTTTCCTGAGGAGACCCTTGTGCCATACCCTATCAAAAGCCTTAAATATATCTAGAGCTACCGCTCTGCCCTCCCCCGCTTTGTCCAGTGAATGGAATATACGTTCAGAGATTACAGTGAGGATGTCAGCTGTGGAGCGGGCATGTCTAAATCCATATTGTTTGTCAGTCAGAAGTTTAGCATCTGTAAGGTGCCGGACTAGAGCCTAGTTAATTATGGTCTCAAATATTTTGGCGAAAAGTGGGAGGAGGCTAATGGGGTGATAATTTGATGGGTCAGTTCTTTCGCCAGAATTCTTGAATATTGGTACCACAGAAGCAGTTTTCCAGCAGCCCGGAAAGCATGATTCATTAAGGCATTTGTTGAACCGAGTTTGTAAATAATCTAATCATACGAAATTTCCATGATAAACAGTTACTACGCTACCCTCCAAATGACTAAGATGCACACATTAACCCTTAAATTCGAATGGCATCTGGGCCTTGATATGTGGTAACCCCTTTGTAAAAAAAAAGAAGTCAGTTTAGAATATGTATTTTTCTGTTAGTTAATCTTCCTAGTTAATTAAGATCATTTGTCTTCTGTGAGTGTATCACTCCTGTTTTCATAATAACTGAGAAGATTGTCTGAGGCTACTGATTTATATAAGATCCATTCATGCCTTGATTTTTATAAGATCCATTCATGCCTTGATTTTTATAAGATTCATTCATGCCTTGATTTTTATAAGATCCATTCATGTCTTGATTTTTATAAGATCAATCCAGTAATTGCTGTACAAAAAAAGATGTGACAAACAACTATGGTATTAAGCGACGCTAATGCAACAATAATTCCTGACATCAAGATCTGAAAAGGAATTTTCCAATGGGTTAACTTATCACTTTTACTCTGTTGCTTGGCGATATATTTGCTGTGTAAATAAAAGCCAGAGTGCTTACAACTTGAGCTAGTGCTTACAATAATAAGACCTGAACAGTAGAGTCAATCTACTCTTCATGGATGACCACAAAGCTGTATACCAGCGTAGACGTTGACTTAAGTCTTGCAGGTTGTAATACCTCATCCAAAAATATTGGAATGAAGTTTGGCCTGGAGAAATGTGCCAAGTGCTCCATCAGAGCTGGGAAAAAAGGCCAAACAAAAATCGTACAGATAAAGATGCTGACATGAAAGACTGAGAATAGCAGGAACAATACAAATACTTTGGCATAGATTTAAACGATTCACCTCAGCAGGTCAAAATGAGAGAAAACTTGCCATTAACCAACGAACCATGTCTGTAATAACATACAGTTTGGCATTATTTACTAGCCACAAACAGACTAGAATGAGGAAAATCTTGACATTATACCAAATGACACACAGATACCAATGTCTGCTTTGGCTGTATCTGCTCAGAGGAGCAAGGGGCATGGGTCTCTCAGAAATTTACCCTCAACATTATGCCACTGTTGTGAGCATAAGCCAATATCTGATAAGAATCCAAACCTAAAAATGGCAAATCAACATCAAAAATAAGAGCCAGCAGAACAACCGGTCAGCAAAATGTCAGCAACCCCCCCCCAAAAAAAAAACCCGACCCTCTCTGTAGAAAACTGCACAGTTGAGGATAAAGGAATTAATTAATTTTTCGATATTTGTCGTCCGAAGGGTCGAGCTTCAAAATGATACTAATCTCGTGAAAATCCGTCGCCTCTGTCGAAAGTTTTAGGCAGAGATACCTACATACATACATACATACATACATACATACATACATACATACATACATTTAAATAGACAGGTGATATTTATACTATAGATAGGTGATTTGACAGGTGATGCCTCCCAGTTTTTAGCTTGATATTTATGCAGAAATATTGGTAAAAAAAAAACTGCATATATAGGAAGTGAGAATGAGCTGTTGGTAAGATTAAGTATAAACCTCTGCAGCACGTTAGACACGAGGTCAGATAAGGTTTTAAAAGCTAGCACACTAGGCGAAGTGTATTCTGGGTTACAAAAAAAAAAAGATGCGTTTCAGGGGAGTACTAATAAACTAACCTTTGCCCAAAGAGAGAAGGTGAAGCGTGGGAGGGTGGACATTGTAAAACTGAAAAGAAGCATAGCTCAACCCGGCAGCGACAAAGCCAGATGGACTAAATGTCTATATCTCAGACTGACACATACTAGGTCATGATTTTTTTGGAACGGAAATCGCTCCAGACAAGACATGAAACCACTTGATTTAAAAGGGTAAAATAAAATTAAAAAACAATCAAGGTAAAAAAAAAACTAGCCAAGATAAATACTAGATTAAGATGAATTGATTATAACCCAAAAAACATCGATTTTTACCTCTTTGTCAGAAACATTGCTCATGGAATGTGAGGACTAGAGGACAACATAAAAAAAAATGAGAGATGCGATGCTGCCAGAAGTAAACCCAAACTCCAATTTCTATTCTCTTTAATAACTGCTCAAAAATAATCCAGACCTATTAGGACAACCAGAACCAATACCTTAGTCTGACAGAGCAGCTCCAAAAAATCTCACAAGTGTCCCCCCTCAGTCGAACTGATTGCTAAGGATGTACACTCGACTGGTATTATATCAGTGTACCTATTTACTGTGCCTCCCCACGGGACAGAGTTAGACACCAGGGTCGTTTTTTAACGTGGAGAAAAGGTACAAAAATAAAAATTGCCTCAGTCGTGAAGGATTTCTCCTCCACCGAAAGAGAACAAGAAATAGAAGTGCAGCATCTGAAGAACAGATACTACACTTTGATCTTGTCCCGAAGGCCAAGTCAGTGTAGTACAAGAAGTGAGTAACATTTCTCAGCAAAAAAGAAAAGCGAGGTTGTTGAGAGCAGAAGTTTCTTTTAATTTACTCTTTTTCGAAACATATTGCCACTTGGAACATAAGGGGGTATTATTTACGATCGCGTTTAACAGAACACTATGAAGAGTTGAGCAGCGACATGTCTGTTCACATTACATTTAAACTTTTGCAGATTAGTACAGTCAGTTAAGCAGGAGATATGGTGAGAATTCCAAAGTTTTGCAGTCCGAGGAAAGAACCTATATGAGTAGAAGGCTTTCAAGCATCTAGAAACCTCAACAGTGAAGGGGCAGGATTTTGCTGCTTGTCGGTTTAGTAGGTGGCTAAGTGCTATGAGTTTATCAGAGAATATTCTATCAAGTACTTGTAAAGCAGACACAGGGATGTGACATTATAGCGATGATGGGACAGAAGTTGGAGCTTTACAGATAGTACAGGAACTATTAGATTTGAAACACTTTTATTTTTAAACCCAGTCTAGTGAGAAAATAGTGGTAAATGCACTAGCCCAGATATGGCAACAATACTCCATGCATGGGCGAGTTGTGGCTTTGTAAAATTACAGAGTACTTTCTGATGAGAATAATTTTCTAGCATGGTAGAGGGAGCCTACGTTTTTTTTTTTTGCGGTAGTTTTGGCAATGTCCTCAATGTATTTGTTCCAATTCAGGTTGCCGGTGAATGTTAAGCCGACGAGTTTGAAGTGTTTGATCCTGCATCATATGAATGGTCTTTGGACATTTCTGCTATTAATTCACAAAAATCTTGTCAAAGCAAAAATAAAAGATGGCTGATCGATTTATTTTTATTTTATGAAATTATTTATATTCGCTTTGTTAAATTTTGTACGTTGATGGGTTCGTAGACTGACACTTCTTTAGTTTATTTTATCTTTTGTTTTTATTTATTGATTACGTTTATTTATTTGGAAAAAAAAAAAAAAGTGGACCTCAATCTTTGAAGTTCGATGAGAACGAATTACTATAATATACTATAATAAGGAAATTAAAGAGAAGTCCTCTAAGTCCGAATATCGAAAATAAAAATATCGATTAAACAAATTATATATATATATATATATATATATATATATATATATATATATATATATATATATATATGAGACTGTTCGTTTGGATGCATATATTGGAAAATTTAGATCAGTGTATATGCACGTAGACATGGAATGGCATATGAGCATGTGCGTTCAAGCGTCTGTGTGAGAAAGAGAGAGAGGGTGTTTAGACAATACTAAAATTACAAAAAAAATCAAACAAAAAATAGTACAAGCGTTAAAGATTGTTACATATAAATAAATCATCAAATAAACTTCATCAAATCTCCACACTAACGTAATGTACTTGCAATAACCCTTATCCCTGAGTGGCTTCCGGGCATTGATAAGTGGTGATCTCTGTGTAAAAAAAAAAAAATAAAATAAAATAAATAAATAAATCATATTATTATTCATCGGACTACTATTCTCATCTTGAGTGTGATTTTCACAACGTTTCGGTCGATGTAACCTCTGACCTTCTTCAGGTGTATCCTATCGAACTCGGGGATTTGGACGGAATTTCGAGTGGAACCCTTTATTTACTTCATGATTATAAATAGGTTTAAGGCTCCTAAAATTCGTACTAGAATTGTCTGCAAGGACCCGTGGCGAAGTGGTTAGAGTACTTAGGAAAATCAATTGTAAAACGTGATATTCTCCTGGAGGCTGAAGGTTCAATCCTCCGAAAAAATACAAATGCGAATTACTTAGGACATCTATTCAGTCGTGGCTGACGGAATAAGGGCACACTACCCCGTGAAGTAAATAAAGGGTTCTGCTCGAAATTCCAACTAAATTCCCGAGTTCGACAGAAACATTCTCCAGTTCGACAAGAGAGTCGGAGGTTACATCGATTGAAACGTTGTGAAAAATCACACTCAAGATGAGAACATGAATAATAGTACAAATAACCAATCCTCATCTAAAAATTCAGAAACGATAAATGTATGTATATATATACATATATATATACATATATGTATATATATATATACATATATATACATATATATATGTATATATATGTATGCATACATATACATATATATATATATATAACTACTTCATTTACTCACATAAAATACGTATATATATGTATACACACATATATATATATATATACATATATACACACACGTATATCTATATATCTATATCTATATCTATATCTATATATATATATATATATATATATATATATATATATATATATAACTACTTCATTTACTCACATAAAATCAATACACGAAAGTATAAATTTATGCGTAAACGTTAAGTATTTACTCCAAAAGTGCTCAATACATAGGTAGAGCTAGTTAGTAAGTTATAAAATATATATGTGATTAAGCTACACTGAATATTCCGCGTTTCATCCACTCTAGGATTCTTCAGCCTGAAGATTCCTAGAGCGGATGAAACGCGGAATATTCAGTGTAGCTTAATCGCCATATATATTTTATAACTTATGTGTGTGTGTGTGTGTGTGTGTGTGTGCGTGTGTGTATTTGAATCCTTTGAGATGAGGCTTCATAATTAGTGTGTTCATTTTTTGTGAACTGTTATCCTCATCTTCATAGTGACACAATGGATAAAGGCGCTGAATTTCTACAGTTCCAGGTGAGCATTCTCTGAAGATAGTTGTTTCAACTCTACCCAAAGCAGGCCAGAGCATTAGAAGGCCAAAACGTGGTGAGACAACAATAAATATGGAAGGCTACAGTTACTAAGGATACAGTTATAAGACTCAGCATTCCTATTCCGTCACGGTTAACAAACTGAAGAAGGCCAGAGGAAGAGTTGGCCGAAACGTGGTGAAACAACAACTATGATGATGAGGATAACAGTCCGCAAAAAATGAATAAACCAAACCAGTAATCATTTCAAATTAAAATCCAGTTATCATTACGCATATAAATTGAGAAAAAGATACTTGAAATGTGTCAACATTATATAAATAAACGAAATCAAAACAAACGACCGAAGTCGGCCTGGTGTCATGTGATTTTAAATATTTACCATTTCAAGCGTGTTTTTCTCAAGTTACATACGTAATACTAAACGGATTTTAACTCAAAATGATTCCTTATTTATTAGTATTTAGCAAAAGACAACAATATAAAACCAGTTTTAATGACCACATAATTTTTTTCCAGCACTTTTCTCTGGCCGCGATCGTTAACATTTACCAAATATAACATCTAATTAAATGAGAAGAATAGGAACAATTCGACTCATGCTCGAGTTGTAATACTTATTTGGTAAAGTCACAAATGTTTTATGTTTTATCTTCTACGTTTGTTAACTACCACGTACGCTCGTATTTCTGTCCTATACACGAGGTCGCCATTTTGGCATACAGTAGAATCCTGGGATACGGTGGCCCTAGGATACGTTTTTTCAGGTTACAATGTCGAATATGATGTTTTTTTCCGGCCCCTGGTTACGACACTTGCCCCGCGTTACGGTGTTATTTATAATATTATTTGATTATATACGTGTTTATTATATACTGGACTGTATTGCTTATCCCGGGGTTCTACTGTGTTGTGTTATCTCTTCTCTATTCTATTCTTCTATCTATCTTCTTCTATCTTCTCTTCTTCTTCTTCTTCTTCTTCTTCTTCTATCTTCTTTCTTCTATCTTCTTCTTCTATCTTTCTCTTCTCTATATAAATAAAATGAACTCATTTTTTCCCGTCTGATTTTGACATTAATAGGATTAAAAATCAAGATATTTCATGCAAATATAATATGCACAAACGGCAGAACAATATCTGAGGTGTGTTATAGGCTTATTATTTCTCAAATTCATCGATAATCTTAGATTTCTATACTTTTTCTGCTGAGAAGTCACGGCCAAAATCGGTTAAGATCAATGGAAGTGGTAAAATATTTTCTCTCTAATAAATTCCTCCTCCCCCTGCCACCACTTAACACCGTTTGAGGATCGTTCACAAGGAACAGTTGAGAAGAGAACACCGGTTTGGCTTCGTAGTTCTTTCATGTGAAGTTATTTAAAATCACTAAACTAAGCTGCAGTGCTCTGTGGCGTAGTGGTTAGCGTGCTGAACACTTCACACTATATTTTCACGTTCGCGCCGACCTACCGTAGTCGTTTTTTTTTTTTTTTTTTTCCTAAACAACTGGAATGGACTTTTCTTGGTGGCCGAACTGTTAACGTTGCAGATGTTTTTTTTTGTTTTTTTTCACACTTTATTTTCCTACTTTTACTCATGACTCCGGGTTTGATCCTTCCTACTTACCTACCATAACATTTTTTTAAACTCCCCCCCCGTCCCGGAAACAAACACTCGGGCAACGCCGGGTACCCCCGCTAGTTATGAATATCACAGCACGTGTGTCGGGAGACAGAGAAAAAGACGATAGTGAAAAAACGATTAGATTTATACTTATATGTTATATACTGCTTTATTTCAAAGCTCATGTAATAAACATATAATCCAAACATATCAATTAGTAAAATGATAAAACGAAAGGCTATAACCAAAGCTTCAAACTAAGGTTCTCCCTTGCCAAACGTTCACAAAAATTACTCGTTTAGTTTTCTCCACTGTCTGTCTGTCTGTCTGTCTGTCTGTTTCCTTCTCTCTCTCTCCCTCTCTCTCTCCCTCTCCCCCTCTCTCTCTCTCTGCCTAAATCTAAACGCAAATTCCATAAACAAAGCGTCTTTCCTAGAACTGCCCGCGGAACTCTGTTCCGCTTACCTGCTTCCCAGCTGACTAAAATATGGTCGTCTTCAAGTCCAATGTAAACAAGTTCTTGTTTAGCCGCCCTCTAAATAATCCATTTCTACCCCATTGCCACCACTGCTAATGCGTTGTTGTTTCAGTGACTACCGTACACTCATTAACCCTTATCCTTGAGTGGCGTTCGGGCCTTGATAAGTGGTGACTCCCATGTAAAAAAAAAAGTATGGTAAACGCATTTATTTAAAATCATATATCGATAATTATGAATAGTTGTCAACTGCAAATATGTTATCTGTACTTTTGTTGTAGTCTTTCGTTCTAATAATTTCTATGTTTGGAATATGCGTTTAGCACATACGCTGTGAAATGAAGTAGTATATTAATCAAATCGTTTCTTCACTATCATCTTTAACCCTTGGGTAACGATGGTATTTTTACACACAACGATGGTATTTTTACACACATTGCCAACGATGGATGTGAATTTTTTCACATCACATAACATCAAGTCTAGTGTCTTTGAAAAAAATTTTTATATAAAAAAACAATACAAACATTCAAACATGGGTTTAAAGCATGGGTTTCATTCATTAATTAATGCAGGGCAAAGAAGAATTCTACAGTCCTTGAAGACACCATTATTGCAGTTATATTTTGTATTTGTAATAGAAAACTAGGTGCTAAAAAATTAATAGCCAGGGTAGCCTCTAGTCCCCCCTCGCCAATATTTCACGAAAAACACCCGTCTAGCTGAAACCACTGTCAATAATTTTCCCGACTCTTTATCTGTGCCTAAATCAAAACGTAGATTCCATGAACAAAACTTCTTTCTTAGAAGTGCACGTCTGTGGAACTCTCTTCCGTTTACCTGTTTCCCACCTAACTACAACTTGTACGTCTTCAAGTCCAAGATAAACAAATTCCTGATGAACCGCCCCCTTAAGTAAGACACTTTATCAAATCTCCATTACTAACGATTACTACAATATTATCCCATTGATTACTGTATACTCAATAACCCTTATCCCCGAGTAGCTTCCGGGCCTTGATAAGTGGTGACTACCATGTAAAAAAAAGTCTAATGATTAAGACAAGCGTTAGAGATATTTACACCATTACTTTACCTTTAAGATAGGAACATTGCTAACCTGGAGATGTATTTTATTGGAGTCTCACAGGAAAGGACGGACAGTAACAGTGTTCTTAATACTCCCTGATCCTTTTCAGACATAATCAAGCGTAAACAATCATCGGTTATCAGAACCGGTACATCATGTTAATCTATTCCTAGACACACATATTTATTCTCAGGAAAAGCAGTTCATCAAATACAAACATGAATCGGATGGAGAAACATGTTATGTGAAACAAATAATAATGCACCAAAGAAACTACAAGCATTACTGAAGGTTTTGTGAATACTTTCAAGAGATTAGATGGGCCTACATAACTTAATACACTTGGTTTCTATCTGTTCAGGCATTCCCTTATACTAGAAGGATGATTAAAGTTGATCACATTCTTTCTTCAAGTTCACCAGGATCAGGAAAGGACCTTAACACGCTTCGGCACTTATGTAGAACACGAACCGCGCTGGAACAACAGTGTTATGTAGAAATACATTCTTTACTGTTCTGTATCTCCATCGTTAATAAACTAACGCACCGCAAAAACTGGATCCAACTTGAAAAATTAAATTAAAAAAAAAAATGTAGGATATAACGAGCCAACTTACAATAGTATAGCTGCCCGGGAGGGGGTGGGGGGTGGAGGTGACGATGCTCTTCTAATTTCCACAACGAACGAATGCTTTCTAGCTATACTAACAAATGGCAGTTCTTGTATTTCTTTTTATGGCGGCTTTAAATAACCAAAAGTTTTTAGACCAATCAGAAAAAAGGTTAATTATTCTTTTTTTTTTCTTTAAAGTTTATTATCATTTATATATAGATACATTTTTATTTTTAGTTTATATTTAATAAAAATATCAGAAATACGACACCACATTACCACTAAAGAAGGAACACGTTATTAATGTAAATGTAATAAGAAAAGAATACATATAACCGGGGTCGGGAATAAGTAACTTTGTGTAAGCAAAGAAAGTAAATATTACTTATTTTGTATTGGATATATCTGAGAGTCTCTGCGACTGTAATCAGTAGATATGACTCAAAGAGGAGGCTTGCGAGGATCCTCCTTAGGAGTGGTTGGACGAAATGCTCGTTGGCTTTGGAAAACGAACCTGAAAAATCTTGTCCTAGATTCAACAAGTGATATGGACGAATATTTTTTCACTTCCGGGCTAAGGGGCTTAATATCTAATGCTGGCCAGAATTAATCCAAGGGAGATAACTGGGATATAAATTCAAGGGAGAGAACTCATGTAGTTCTTCTCAAACATACCTATCATCATGATACGAAAACTCGCTAGTGGATTAATCTATGTAAAAAAATAAAAAATAAAATAAAAAATAAACAGAAACTTATCCAATCGTAATATAAAATACAAACGATTAGTTAAGTACTAACTGAGCCATATTTTAGGGTTTTTTTTGTATTTCCGTAGGGCATTAGTGTGTGATTGAGAAAGTTGAATGGGATTAAAATAATGAAAACATAGAGCAAATAGATTCAACACAACCTTTTGTCGTGGTTTGAGAAATAAAGAAGAAGAAGAAGAAGAATAAGAAGAAGAAGAAGAAGAAGAAGAAGAAATGGAAATATTTGAAAAATAAACATAAGAGAATAGAAATTATAAAAACAGAGAAAAAAGAAGAAATAGAAGTGGAAACCCTAAAAAAAAAAAAAATCAGAACTAGAAATAGAAGAAGATGACTTGAGGAAAAAGAAGAAATAGAAGAAAAATAGAAATTGAAGGAAAATTAGAAGAAAGAAAAAAAGAAAAGAAACAGAAAGAAGAAGAATCGTAAGAAGTAAGAAAAAGAAGGAGAAAAAAGAAGAAAGATCGTAAGAAAGAAAAAGAAAATTAATAGAAGAAGAAAAAGAAATTTAAGAAAGAAAAGAAGAAGAAAAAAGAAAAAAGAAAAGGAAGAAAAAGAATCATAAAAAGAAAAGGAGGAAAAAAGAATTACAGAGAAATAGAAATAAGAGAAAGAGACAAGAAGAAAGGGGACGACCACCGGCGAAAAAAAAAAAAAAAGGAAATAATTTCTTTAATATAATTTTGTCGAGAAACGGATCTTTTCAAGTTGAGAACTTCAATTTAAAGATGTTTAACAAAGAAAAACAAAATGGAAATGGGAAAAAAAATAAAAAAAAATAAACCAAAGCAAAATGTTCGTTTTTAGAAATCTGTATTTCAGTGGACCAATTTATTCTTCTGAATGAGGAGTTTGTTTACGACGAAGGAAAGAAATGTCCTTAAAAATGATTTGAAAGATATGAAAACGCTGTCTTGTAAATGCGGAAGAATAGAACGAATCAGTTTGGCATACGAAATCTACCATTGGCATCTGCAAGATGTTCTTAAGAGTGGAATGGTATTATTTCTGTAGATGACTGGCATTTTGGTCTGTTGTTCTTGAAGAAATATCAGACAATCTCTTTGAGATTAAGGTTCAGGAGTTCAAAATAGAACGTTCCTTTGCTGCCACTAATAACCGAAAACGCATTTTAAAAGATGATGTCGCAATTCGCAATTCTCACACACACACACACACACACACACACACACACACACACACACACACACACACACACACACACACACACACACACACACACACACACAAAACATTTGCTTAAAATCTATTTATGCTCTTTTACGACATTGTAAAGGAAAACGCCCTACGCTGAGCTTACAAAAAAGTGCAGCGTTTATATAGTTTTTGTAGAAATCGCTCTAGGCAAAGCATGAAGTCACTTGATGTAAAGAACTAAAAAATACTACTCTGAGGTAAAAAAAAAACAAACAAACAAAATCAAGTTTAAATGTTACATAGAGAGATGGCGACTAAAAAAAAACAACAATAATTATTCCCTCTTTTTCATAACCATTGCTCATGACAAAGAATATAATTTTAAATGGAAATCGCTTCAGGCAAAGCATGAAGCCACTTGATGTAAGCAACTAAAAAATTCTACTTCAAGATGAAAAACAAACCAACGTTAAGTGTTACATGGATAGATAGCGACTTAGAAAACAGCAATTATTCCTTCTTTGTCATAAATATCGCTGATGGCAAAGATGACGGTTTTTGTCGATCATTCATGCTATCATTTTTTTTTCATATCAATTTGTTTTTATTTCACCTTGACTACTTATCGTCGGATGCTTTTGGAATAACATTAATTAACCTGTCCTGTGCAGCATCCAACCTAGGTGGATTCAGCCATCTTACTTTGAAGAAGGAAGGTTCTATGAATTAGCAAATTTACTAGTGATCATCAGTTGTATGTGTATCCTGCTCAGAAGAGATAATTTTAACGACATTAGCTTTTTAAAAAAAATTTTTGCAGGGAAGTCTCAACATCCGTCTACATTCAGTGGCAGGATGTGACAGTGAGTAAGCGGTTAACGACATGGATTGACAACCTGGATGTGCTAAGTTCAACCCTAGTTCGTCTTTCAAAAACACTTTCATCAGAACATCAGTTGACCTTGTGTTTAACTTCCTAAAAAGAAATAAAATAATTCTTCTGCGGAAACATTCTCAAATCATTTCTCAAACGAGAACGAAATAAAAATGAAGTACATTTCTTTATCAATAAAAGTTATTTGAGATTCATCTGATTTGTGAGTTTTGTTTTGAAAGTTGTAAAGTTGGATAGTATTCGATGGAACTGACGTAGCTTGTGTGTTGTTCAGGGTTGAAAATGTTCTTTGTATATTTTTCTAAGATAGTTTTTTTTATTTTAAATATTTTTTATTCACCACAAAGTTATTGCGATAGGAGTGAAATTTATTTTTGAACAATCTGAGTTGAATGTTCGTACGAACGGGGGGGGGGCAGTAAGCGAATTCCAAAGACCACTAATCGAAAGATTCTATCACCACCACCACCACCACCAACAACAACAACAACATTATTCAGCATCTGGTGTTCCTACTACCAAATGGTCACCTATCTAGACTTGACCAGGCTCATCGTTACTTAACTTCGGTTGATTATGCTCTGCGTTAGTTAACAACAATAGACGATTCAAAAACCTGTGTTTGATACAAACTCATTACCACAGGACTGTCTCCTAGTAGAATACAACATGGTGGCCTTCAGCTCCAATACCAACAAATACTTGTCCAGAGCCGTCCCCACGAATAATTAAACTCTATTGATTCCATTCATAATTTCCAATCCTTTCGTAATATTATTCATCATTTAACTACCTGTCACATTAATCTTCATCATCAGTAAGTGGCTCAGCATACAATGTGGCCTACTAGTACATACATGTTCCGTTTTAGACCCAGATTGTTGACAAAAAGTATGCGAGTTGACTAATCGTCGTCATTGCTGTAAATGTCAGGTTGCCTTTGGCTGTTGCACGTGAACGTCAATAGTTTTAACTGAATTTATTTAAAACAAAAATTATTGACTTGTTATGCATAACAGTGATATATATATATATATATATATATATATATATATATATATATATATATATATATATATATATATAAGAACCAAAAACAGACAAAAAGTCAAGTAAATTTCTGCCTGGTAAACTCACAACCATTAGTTGCTATAAATGTTTGTGAATAACAAAGGATCTGGTTGGCTAACTAGCAAACCCGACAACATGTGAATATATAAAAACACGCAATAACATCCATCGTATATAATAGCCTGATGAATCCTCACAGCGATGAAACGCGGAAGATTATGTGCAGCTTAATTGCCATATATATTTTCAAAGCTTACGACTTAGCTCTACTCACGTATTGAGCACTGTTGATGTAAATATAAAACTTATGTAGATGCATGAAATATTATATATATATATATATATATATATATATATATATATATATATATATGTATATATATACATGGTGCCCACAAAGTCTGGCTATATAATCTACAAAATGCTTCCACAAAGTCTGGCTACATAATGTATATGTATATATAAGTAAGAATTTGGAATTAAATTCTGTAAACTAAAACTGGCAACAAATTTAATTTTCAGCAAGAATTATAAAGATGTATTTTTTTCTTATCCCATAGATTTTTAATGAATGGCTCATATCTTTAGAGGAAACGTAGTTAGCAAAAAAAAAAAAAAAAATCATAAATAGTCTATAAATTCTACTGGTGGCACATAAATTGAAAAATTAAAGTTTCTATGAGAATTAATAAGACGGAATGATATTCCAAAAATGAAGTTCAGGCTCAATAACGAAAAGTAGAAACACTAGTATATATATATATATATATATATATATATATATATATATATATATATATATATATATATATATATATATATTTGTTGGATGTATTTCCAAACAGGCGGTCGGTATTTTTTATGCGTTGTGTTATCGTGGATAACATATATTAATCGGAAGAAAAATAAGAAGTGGATAACAATAATAAAAATGTCAGTTGGTTTTAAATCTAGACATATTTATTCTCACTGAAAGACGAACGTAAGAAAAATACATGAAACATGATACATAACTGGGTGAAAAGCATAGACGTTGGTAATAGAGAATATTGTGTTAAAACAATTAATTAAAAACATGTATTGTCAGGATAGAGAGAGAGAGAGAGAGAGAGAGAGAGAGAGAGAGAGAGAGAGAGAGAGAGAGAGAGAGAGAGAGAGAGAGATGCAGTGAATGCTGTAAAAAATACGAGGGGCGTTCTATAAGAAATGTCCCTGGACCACTTCTAATAGAAGTAGAGCAACAACACGTGACACAGATATTAGTTTTTCCCTAACTAGGATCGATCCAAAGTTACGCATTTCTCTCATCGTTTAATTCAGCTCTGGGGACGGTTTTTGTAAAACATTCCAGGTTGTTCCTCCAACCTCGATATGACTTTGAAATCAAGGCCGAATCATATGGGAAACGCTTTCCTAAAAAAAAAAAAACAACAACAAAAAACAAAACAACTTCATGGCTGAAAAGAAGTGAAAGTCAGTGGAGTTCAAGATCAGGAGAGTAGGGAGAAAGAGAAGAGAATTTCATAACTACATGTCCGTCAAAAAATATGAAAGTGATTAAAGAGCATTACTTATTGAACGTCCCGCGTACTTTGCTGTTAATTCTCTGTGAGCCGGATGCTACGATGGAGTAGACCATCTTCTATAATATAAATCTCACATGTCTCTTTAAATGTATGTATGTATATATGGATGTCAGATCATTTCATATGCTACTTGCACCATGTAACCCAGTACTACCTGCCTCATGGTCGGCTCACCGGCGACTAAACTGGTTCCCCCACCAGAGTTGTTTGGTGAGGAGGGTGGCTAGTCTCCCTGAAGGATTAAAAACAAGACCTTCCAAAGGGCGAATAAACCCTTTTTCGAGGTCAACGGCCAACTAGCACCATGTGTGTTTTTGTGTATGCCTGTGTGTTGGGGTGGAGAGGGCTCCTATAAGCCGTGGTGAAGGCAACCTTTCTAAGAGAAGCAAATCTCTGATTAAAAAAAACATAAAGCGGGAGACCAGTACCCGAATTAAGCTGGTCTACAGTTAAACTTGCTCTTGCTTGTTGCTGGATCTCAACATTTTGAACCGAGAGAGAGACTTAGCTGTCGTACAAACTAAGACTGTAACATCATCTTTGTATAGATACTTCCTCAGGCATTTGTCTATAAAAATGGTCCTGTGGCGATGAAAAAGTTTTGACGCGTGGAGGCTTGAAATGCTGGACACATGTAATAATTGATCTCAATGACCGTCTTCAGTGTCGTGCCTGCTTGAGCGTGTGAATTCACCAGTAAGACTAAAAAAAGTCATTTTTGGGCTCATGGACTTTAAGTGTCTGAGGGAGTGACATTCGTTTGACAAGACGTTGCAATCATCATGTATGTATGTATGTATGTATGTATGTATGTATGCATGTATGCATGTATGTATGTATGTATGTATGCATGTATTATGTATGTATGTATGTATATATGTCTAAAACTTTTCACAGAGGCGAGGGATTTTCACAAGATCGGTATCGTTTTGAAACTCCACATCTCGGACGACAAAAATCGAAAAACTGGCTCAAAACATTAATTCCTTCACCCTCAACTGGGCAGTTTTCTACAACGATGAGTCAATTTTTTGCGAGCCATATTTGCAAGTCATCGTATCGGTTGGATTGCCTTTGCCTAATTTTTACGTTCCGAACTTCCGGTCGTGTCATGGAGTAGCGGTAAGACGTCAGATTTTCTTTCAGTTTCTTTTCCGACTTTGCGTCACCGGTTCGAGCCTGCCTGCCTACTACCACTGTTCTTTTGCTCAACACACACCTCCAAACACCCGGACAACGCCGGGCACACAAGCTAGTTAAAAATAAAGGCAAGATATTCTAGGAACTTGTTTAGTTGTTACCAGAACCGAGAGAATCGTATCAGAATTGTGAAAACCATTCAGGAAAGCCAGCCAGGAAAGATGAAAAGCCTTATTTTAAATTATGCATATGAGGCGGATGAGTTTTTCTTATCGGGAACACGAGACTAAAAACCATTTCGATGGGTGCGAGGGAAGTTGATGACATCATATCTTAACCTCTTTTTTTCCCCTCAGGGTCGTACTTCTAACTCCATAGCTGTCAACTATACTTTGTCGCTCTTGACTAATTCGTCATTTTCTGTCCTGCAAAAAAAAAAAAAAAAAAAAAATGGTGATGAACAAAATAACACCGGGGGAGAAAACTTTGTCATTCAAGATTTTTTGGCAGCTTCGTATGGGCTTTTAGCATTAGTGAAGAATTTTTTAAACACTGTCTTTTTTTTAAGGTTTTTTTTTACCCTGGTTTTATTGGTCCATGGAAGAAAGCCTCAATGCTTTCGTTTTTAAAGAATTTACATATGTTTTTTTTTATATCAATGTGAGGTATCTGTTCTATTCTCGGTTGTTGGAAGAGAAAACTAGATTAAGGCGGTTTTTATTTTTAGTCCCAATCAAGAGCGTTCTCAATTTGGGAAACTAAATTTTCACCACGTTGAAATGTTTTTTCACGCTTTTATAGTTTTATGAAAGTGACAATGAAATAATTAGTTTGTCTGTTTTATTTAGACATGTTTGTATTCGTAGATGTTTTGGAAGAGTCAAGTATTTTTAATTGCATTTTTTCACTTTCGGAAAACATCATTCTTTTGTTGGCTAGTAATAATAAAGAGGAAATCACTTGATCTTGTCCAAGGGAGATTATTTGTCAAAGACAATCGTAAGAATAGTGCCTGAAACATGAGAAATGAATGGGCGAAAAGCATAGGCGTTTTTACTAAAGAAAATTGTGCCAAAATAATTGATAAATGCATGTATTACCAGGATAAACAAAGAGAGAGATGTACAACGAATTATGTACAAATAATTATGATTTGCGATGTGTGTTAAATATAATAAATATGAGTCAACACATTTAGTATCTGGTATAATCAATAAAAGTTTACTTTAGTTATATTTTTTTAGGTGCAAATGGAAGCACTGATAAACCAAGCCGTATTACCAGCTGATACTGACCAAACATAGAAAAGTAAAAATAAAATAGCATGTGGACCACATACCAAGAGCATATTAAGACGAACCAAAGGAGCTAGCACTAATTGGGTAAGAATAAAAGAACAATCTTGTAAAGAATTCTATAATCAATCCTATAATCCATCCTATAATCAATCCTATAATCCATCCTATAATCAATCCTATAATCCATCCTATAATCAATCCTATAATCCATCCTATAATCAATCCTATAATCCATCCTATAAGCAATCCTATAACCAATCCTATAATAAATCTTATAACCAATCCTATAATCAATCCTATAATCAATCTTATAATCAAACGTTACTGTTAATGGCACTGACATTGTTAAGCAGCACGAAAATGGCCTTGGCATGTATGAGATGATAGAAAGTTTGAGGTAGGGTAGTACCGTCTTGTCTTTAAATGGAAAAGAACGGGAGTGCATAATTACCGAACAAACTTATTATCACTCAGTTTTCAGGGAAAAACTAGCCATCGTTATCAGCAAAATACCATTGATAACGGCTGGTTGGAAAGCAATAAGTAAATTCCAATGATAGTAGAATGAAAGGAAGAGTACTAAAATCCATGCAGATCACCAGTAAGGAATCACTGGTCGTAACTGGTGTGAAAACTCCTAATGAGTAAGAAATAATAATGTTGACCCCACTCTTCCTTGAGAACTTGCTGTGGTACTAACAATGCGTACGAAATCAAGTTCACAATCTCCTTTCTTTCTTGCAACCCTCTTTTCATAGAAGACGCCTTTATAGGTTCTATAGGTGCTCGACTGAGCTTCAAACTAGTGTCCTTTCCAATCCTCGCCGTAAAACTTTCTCAGCAGAACTTGTCTTTCTCTCTCCTTTCCTCCTTTGTAAACTTAAAATCTAACAGAACTTCAATGAACAGAGTCTATTTCCAAGAATTTCCCACATGTAGAACACGTAACTACCGAAACAGATTATAACGTTGTCGTTTTCAAGTGGAATGGCAACAATGCCAATTCTGCTTGCGAATTAATCATACTTCCCAATCCTTTTATAGTACTTTTCCGTCATCCAATTGAAAATCTCACATACCTTTATCCTCGAGTGGTTCTTGGCCTTAGTAAGTCTTGAACCATTAGTATGTAAAAAAAAAAGTACTTCTGGAACAGAGAGTACTGGAATATCGAGGAGGCGTATTGTCACTCAGATTCAAGGAAACACAATTGAGTTTAATCTAGGATAAAATATTGATAATGGCCAGTGTGTATAACACCAATGAGTTATAATCATAGTGAAAGGGGATGGAGAATGCTGGAAATCTGAGGAAATTTTCTGTCACTCAAACTCCAGGGAAAGCTACCAATTTTTATAGGCGAAAGTAAACTTCAAGTGAGTAACAATGCCAGTAGCTGCAACAGTAGTTGTAGTAGTAGTAGTAGTAGTAGTTATGAGGTCAGTAGGAGTATGAGGAATAATATGCTAGTGGTCGAAAATTGAGGTTTTATTCTTGTGGTGTATGAAACCAATATTTTCTCACTAGAGCATATTCAACACATATAACAGTGGCGTTGAGTCTCTTTCTCACACGGTGAGAAATGTGACACAACGATCGGAAAGTAAGATTAAAGAGTCAGCACCCCTGAGGAGGAGCATTCTGGCCTTCGAAAAGTGACTGGGCAGCCCTATCGGCATTCTCCAGTAGGGGCGCCTCGGACGATTAGCGATAAACTAGCAACTTCTCAAAGAGAGAAGGTAAAGCCTGAGGAAGGCGCTCCTACAGCTGTGCAGGATCAATGTTCAACCGAAATCGACAGGGAAAAAGACTATTTCAGAAATGGCCTAGACTTGATTTTGGTAGTATGGTACTCCCCCCTCCCCGCAGTGTTTGTTGTGTTAGAAAACTAGTGACAATTACAAGAACGGTAGAATAAATAACGCGCTGAAATGCCACTCGTGTTAAAGATGCAGACAACGGGAAAATGCCGTTTGTAGATAGAGGAAAAGGTAACACAGCGAATCCGGTTCTTTAGATGCGGATGTCGGGCGTTCACGAGAGTGTTTTCGTACGGATCAAAATCGATCTGCCCTTTGATCGGCACGTGGGTACTTTTTATTTATCACAGAGTAGATCACGACTCGCCCTTTTTTGTTTCGTTATTTGTTTAGGGTTTAGTTATCTTCTTTTTTTTTTTTTTTTTTAGTTATCCTGTTTTTACAGCAACGTTTATGACTGACGCATCATCTTTTTTTTCTGGTTTTCTTTCCTTTTCTTTTTTTTTTTTGTGAAACGGAAAAGATACTTGGACCTATGTGCCTTTGCTGTAGTACCGTTCACATCCGGCTAGCTGGTGTTTGGTGGACCAAAAAGAGATCTGGTTTGATAAGGTGGTTTGTTTTGTGATGATGATGATGATGATGATGATGATGATGATGATGATGATGATGACGATGACGATGACGATGATGACGACGTTGATGATGGGAGATATTGGAAGATATTGTTTTAAACAAAAATCAAATAAAAACGATAATGAAAGGGGTTGTTTTTTGGCATAGGAATATAGACACAAGTTTTTCCGATTCCGATATCCCAAAGAGTTTCAATTTTTCTAATTCCCGATTCCGATTAAGCCTTCAAAGAAGCCATTTTTTTTCTATATTTGCACTAAACACGATGAAAAAATATTTGAAAATATAAACAAGATTTTTTTTTCCAAAATTACTGGATTCGGCATTAAATAACCGAAGAAGTGTTGATATGTCGTAAAACAGAACAAACAAACCAAACGCAGTCAATAAATATTTGAAGATATAAAGAACTTGAAGTATAAAAACTTCTTTTTTTTTTTTCAAAATTGTTTAATTCGGTATTAAATAACATGAAAATCATTGATATGCCGTAAAATAAAACAAGTAAAACAGACACCATTAACAAATGTTTGAACATATAAACAGCTTGAAGTATAATTTTTTTCCCGTGATTTGGCATTGAATAACGTGGAAATTGTTGACATGTCATGAAACAAAACAAGCAAATCAAACACCGCAAATAAATTTGAAGATGTAAAGAACGTGAGGCATAAAACCCTCTCTTTCCAAAATTGCCGTAAAAAAGGTCTGATATGCCGTAAAACAAAACAACCAAATCTTTCTATCATGGCGATTCCCGCGAACTGTAATGTATGGTAAAGGTAAATACTACTTCAGTTTTGACAGACTATACAGATCCACCGTAGGGGTGCATGCGCATGAAATTTGTGTGGCAAGAAGTGCACAGTCTCTAACCACACTTCTCCTAAGTCGTCGACATTGTTAAATACCAGTGGTAAGTGTTGTATATATATATATATATATATATATATATATATATATATATATATATATATATATATATATATATATATATATTAAGCAATGCTCTTTGTGTAAACAAATCGAGCTTTCGGCATTCGGACGATGTCAAAATATCGTTAATTCAGTACCCGCACAGCAGCTGAATAGCGTAGTGGTTAGAAACCTTGACTGTCGTTTGGGCGGTCGGGTTTCGAGCCTAACTTGAGGTAGTTGCCTGTCCAGCCGCACTGATGAGCTGTGATACAGCGCTGTGTATGTGGATGACTATATATATATATATATATATATATATATATATATATATATATATATATATATATTCTGAAGACGACTGGAAACAAATGCTGAGATAAAGCGGAGAGCACATATAGCGCCTAGACTTCCGAAATGGCCACCCATCTGGTACTATCCAGGCTCAACGTTGCTTAACTTCGGTGATCTGACGAGATCCGGTGTATCCACGCGATTATGCCGTAATGTGGCTTGGGAAGAAAATCCAGGTTCGTTGTAATTGTAAACGTCAACAAAAGGGAAGGAAGAAAAGCAGTGATTTAGTTATAAGGATGAGAAGAAGAAAGTATTTTACCGACTTAGCTTTTAATTTCGTTCTTACGATATCTTCTTTCCACGACTGGATGATGTGACACAATGGTCGGAAATGGGATTTGAGAAGCCAGCGTCCTAGAGGAAAAGCATTCTTGCCAGCAAGAAAAAGCCAGCGTCCTAGAGGAAAAGCATTCTTGACAGCAAGAAAAGCGTCGGCATTGCTTCATAGAGGCGATTATCAATAAACTAACTCCTTCCCAAAGGGAGAAAGCAAAGCCTGGGAAGGTGGACCCAAACCATACACCCCAGTCAACGAAACAAAAAAAAAAAAAAGGGGGGGGGGAGAAAAACAACAGTGGTCTAGACTCTTCGTCAATTTGGTGCCGAGGGAAATCGGAACAGTTCTTACTGCTTCATGTCATTTGAGAAGATGTCCCATGTGGATTCGAAAAGCTTCCAATTGAAAAATTCATGGTTGGCCAAGTGCGTCAGCGACCTAGTACATATTAGTACATATTAATTGATGTGTGACGAGCAGGAGACGCCCAGCCTTTTTCGGTCATGAAATACACTTAAGTATATTTTAATTCGTGCAGATTTATTATTGCAGAGCCAATTCTCTGTTGAATATCATATTGTACTTAATATGTAATATTAATTTCAAAAAAATTAAAATAAAAATGACATAGGTACCATCAGCTAGAATCGAAACCAAAACATTTAGCCTTCCAACTGCTTTCCCTGCCGTTTGAGCTATCAACAGATGGACAAGAAAGATTTAAAATGGAACAAATGAATTGGCGCATAAGCAAAAATAATAGAAATATATCGGCAAATTGAAATGCAACACGTTATGCATCCATCCAAACAAAGATTTTACTCGTTATAAATCATCCTTGGTGTATGATTATCATTTCCTGTTATTTTCAGTTTCATGTCACCAGTAATTTAAGCGTTTATCGGTTAAATATTTACAGATATACATACATACAATTATCGGCTGTTTTATTTATATAGACTGTTCCTATCTAGTATAAACGAGAAGAAAAAGGAGCAAAAAAAAGGTGTACCTATTTACAATGCCTCCCCACAGGACAGAGTTAGACACCAGGATCGTTTTTTAACGTTGAGAAAAGGTACAAAAATAGAAAATTGTCTCAGTCGTGCAGGACTGTTCCTCCACTGAAAGAGAACAAGAAATGGAAGTGCAGCATCTGAAGAACAGATACTACACTTTTTAGGTATTTATTTGCTCCCCCAAAGAGCAAATAAGGCACAAGGCCGATTTTTAATGTGAGGAGTGAAGGGAAAATGGGGACCAACTCCCTAGGGAGTAGGGGAGCTGGATAGTTACAATTGCCCCTACATTGACCAAGGTCTTATTTGTGGGGTCGCCCCCACATAGGGTCCTTGCTTGCAGCATCTGCCGGAACAGATGGCATTTATTTGCTCCCCCACCGAGCAAATTAGGCACAAGGCCGATTTTTAATGTGAGGAGTGAAGGGGAAATGGGGGACCAACTCCCCGGGGGGTAGGGGAGCTGGATAGTAACTGTTGGTATGAAGGGTTGCCCCTACATTGACCAAGGTCTGATATGTGGGGTTACCCCCACATATGGTCTTTGCTTGCAGTATCTGCCGGAACAGATGGTATTTATTTGCTCCCCCACAGAGCAAATTAGGCACGAGGCCGATTTTTAATGTGAGGAGTGAAGGGGAAATGGGGACCAACTCCCCGGGGAGTAGGGGAGCTGGATAGTGACAATTGGTATGAAGGGTTGCCCCTACATTGACCAAGGTCTTATATGTGGGGTTGCCCCCACATATGGTCTTTGCTTGCAGTATCTGCCGGAACAGATGGTATTTATTTGCTCCCCCACCGAGCAAATTAGGCACAAGGCCAATTTTTAATGTGAGGAGTAAAGGGAGGGGGAAGGGAAAAGGGGACCAGCTCCCGAGAGGTGGGAAATGGGAGCTGGTTAAAGGTCAGGCATGTGGGGTTGCCCCCACATCTGGTCTTTGCTAGTCATAGCTAGTCATAGCTTGCAGTATCTGTCGGAACAGATGGTATTTATTTGCTCCCCCACCGAGCAAATTAGGCACAAGGCCGATTTTTAATGTGAGGAGTGAAGGGGAAATGGGGACCAACTCCCCGGGGAGTAGGGGAGCTGGATAGTGACAATTAGTATGAAGGGTTGCCCTTACATTGACCAAGGTCTTATATGTGGAGTTGCCCCCACATGTGGTCTTTGCTTGCAGTATCTGCCGGAACAGATGGTATTTATTTGCTCCCCCACTGAGCAAATTAGGCACAAGGCTGATTTTTAATGTGAGGAGTGAAGGGGAAATGGGGACCAACTCCCCAGGGAGTAGGGGAGCTGGATAGTGACAATTGGTATGAAGAGTTGCCCCTACATTGACCAAGGTCTTATATGTGGGGTCGCCCCCACATATGGTCTTTGCTTGCAGTATCTGCCGGAACAGATGGTGTTTATTTGCTCCCCCACCGAGCAAATTAGGCACAAGGCCGATTTTTAATGTGAGGAGTGAAGGGAGGGGGAAGGGAAAAAGGGGACCAGCTCCCGAGAGGTGGGAAATGGGAGCTGGTTAATGGTCAGGCATGTGGGCTTGCCCCCACATCTGGTCTTTGCTAGTCATAGCTGGTCTTTGCTAGTCATAGCTTGCAGCATCTGCCGGAACAGATGGTATTTATTTGCTCCCCCACTGAGCAAATTAGGCACAAGGCCGTTTTTAATGTGAGGTAAAAACCAGCTCCCCTAAAAGTAGGCAAAAAGGGGGCACTCTGGTTACCAAAAATAATAATTGTCCCAGTATAGAGGGTTTCCCCTCCATTGACTGGTACAAATTATCTTAAGTGCAGCATCTGCCGCAACAGATACTACACTTTGATCTCAACCAAAAGGCTAGCGGTCGGTATTTTTTCATTCAATCACAGGACAGGTAAATGATGACTACGTTATAATAATTCCCAATAAGATCTTGAATAAAAAAATTCCAGTCACGCGGCGCATGGAAACCTCAATAATCAGATGCAGCATTGTGTTTAATTGAAGAAAGTTCAAACCAACGGAGGGAAAGTATCCATATCGTAAAGACATACAAATAAAAACTAATTATTATCGTTCTGTGGGTTGCTAAGATGTCCTAGCAACCCACAGAACGTTTTGTCTCTATAATTTGTGGATGTTTCATTACTTCACAAAGGTTCCTAATATATATATATATATATATATATATATATATATATATATATAGGGTGCCCCCCCCCCCCAAAAAAAAACTGGTCCCGACTCTAATTAGGACCCGTTTTTTTTGTGTTTTCTCCGAATGAAATGAAACTTTGGTCATAACTAGTTTATTATATTCAAAACATCACACCAAAACACTACGGTCTGTGGGCTTTTTGTCTCCGTTGACTGTAAAATGCTAAGAAAAACAATTGAATGTCCTCTGTTTTTTTTTTTTAGTCACCCTGTATATATATATATATATATATATATATATATATATACACATATATATATACATATATATATATACATACATATATATACACACATATATATACATATATATACATACACATATATATACATACATATATATACATACATACATACATACATATATATACATACATATATATATATATATATATATATATATATATATATATATATATATGAAAATGTCTGTGTGTGAGTCTCTCTGTGTACATTTCCTTACCAAATAATTTTGTCAATTTTCGGTCTACAGACTCGAAATTTGACATACGAAATTTGACATGGGAAAATCTTTTTAATGGTGTTTCGTCCAGAAATTTTGCAGTTAAAGGGTCAAAGTTCAGCGATTTGACTTTTAAAAACTTTACCAAAGTCCTCCGCCAATTTTCGGTCTAAACACTTGAAATTTTAGCTATATGTTACGACATGGATTTAATTTTATAATTTGATTTGAGCCTAAAACAATAAATGCTAAGGGGTTATAATTGGGGTCAAAGTTTTAAAAAAATTGACCTGCAGTCTATATGGAATTACTTAGCCAATTTTCAGTCTAAGCATTTTAAATTTTACATAAAGTGTAATCAGATATAGGGCAAGCTTTTTAATCTATTTTGGCCCAAATTTTTGCTACCAAGTGGTCAAAGTTCGAAAGATTTGACCTTTGCAGTCTATAGCAAACTATGCAGCAAGCAAAATTAAATGAAGGGCAAATGGGATTACGAGTAAAACAGAGTTAGACACAAGGGCGGTTTTTAATGTGGGGAAAATCCAGCTCCCCAAAAAGGCGCACTCTGGATAGGAACACAAATAAAAATTGCATCAGTCTAGAAGGACTTCCCCTCCGCTGATCGAGGTCAGAAAAGGCGAAATGTAGTATCAAAACAGATACTACACTTTTATCCTAACCAAAAAGGCCAAGGAACAGCATATAAAGTTATCACAATTATTTGCTGCCTTCTTAATTATTAATCAAGCTTAAATTTGACATTCATTAAAAAAATAAAATAAACAAAATTATAGAAATCTAAAAAAAAAAAAAACAACGATATTAATAAAAATTTTATAGGGGATTTAGAACATGCATGCGTAGGGATCTCATTAATTCCCAGGGAAAACCTGATGTTCAAAGATTTGCCTAAAACATTATCGAACAAAATAGAAGACAGCCTCGTAACACTGGCTTTCCCACATTTTGTTCTTTACGCCTCACATTCCATGAGTGATGTTTCTGACAAAGGGATAAAAATTGCTGTTTTCTGAATCGGGTATTATTATGAGTGGATAATTTGTCGAGATTTTAAATCTTCTCATATTATTGCTCATCATTCAATTGTAAACCTATCGATCTAATTAACCCTTATATTTGTGTAGTCTTACCTTTTATAAATGGTGAACCATCAGTCATCATCATCATCATCATCATTATATCGTATCAATCCGAAGATTCTATTGTTGGCATTGGTTTCCTCGATATTTTTATAACCAGAAGTATTTCTAGAGAGACACCAGGTACTTACAGAAGGAACCACATGAAGATTGCCAACATTCTAAGGGAAAGCTATTTTGTGGTATAAACTAGATTTGAACTTGGCACACTCAGGTTGTCAGTCAGTGTTGTTAACTGCTTGACCACCAACACCTCCTAACTCATTAGTAAAAACATCTGTTTTTTGTAAAATCAGCCAGTGCAAGTTGCCTGGATGATTTGAAAAGGGGGTGACGAATATGTAATATGGTGGCATCATTTTAACATTTTTATATTTGAGTAGTTTCATCTTGGAAGGTAGTAGGGAGAAGAAGAGGACATCGTTCACTAGATTTCGAAGTCAATTTCGTACTGTGTCAAGGCAGGAAATTAGCTGATTGCATTCCAATGAGAAGAAAGATATTGGAAGAAAAAAAAGGACAGAAAGAAAGAGAATAGGAAAGGAAAACGTAATAAAAAAAAAGAAAAAAATTCGGCATATTAACCCTTTTCAGGTTATTTAATGCTGAATTCAGCCATTTTTGTAATATCAAATATTTATTCATGGAGTTTGGTTTGGTTGTTTTATTTTACAACATATGAAGTCATTTCGGGTTATTTAATACCGAATCCAGTAATTTTTTGGGAAAAAATCTTTCAGTTGTTTATATCTTAAAATATTTATTCATGGTGTTTAGTTTTTTTTTTTTTTTTTACAGCGCATCAACCCTTTTTGGGTTCCCTTATTTCAGTAAATGTGTTAGATAATAACATTGTTAAAAGTGAATTAGTTATCATCGATCTATCTGTCTGTCCATCTATTTATCTATCTATTCAATCGTATTCTTAAAATAGTTAATTTGGGAGTTATTTAATCTTTATAGAATAAAGTGTAGCAATGGGTTGTAGCTGAGAATATTTACATAAATTAGTTAGGTTAGATAAACAAAATAACTTTGATCAGGCGTACGTGACAGAGGAGGTCACGTTAAGGAGACATGTCTTTTAATCGGTTACGTCACTGGCGCTGAGGTCAGGAGGTCATGAAATTTAGTCAGTCGAGAGAGTTGGAGTTTAGTCACGGGAGTGAACAGACGTACTTCAAGCCAGGAAGCGAGGCTGTAAAGAACAAGCATGTAGAGACGAAGTGCTGACTCTAGTAAAGATCATTTGAGACAATTGAAAAATATTAATATTTAAAAAAAATAAAGTGTTGTTCTGTGGTTTCACAAAAGAAGGAAGAACAGGAGTCTCAATTGGTTCTGGTGTTGGTCATTTCATGTTTCATCACGGAGCTGATCAGTGAAGATAGAAGAACTCTTGAAGAAAGAAAAGATATGAAATATATAAAATTCTTCTTATAAAAATGATACGTTATGTAAATATAAACTGTAATATATACCCGTGTGATAACTCTCTGATACAACATGACTCAGTTTATACGCTGATATCATATCCCCTGGCTAAACAACATACATACAATTCATACGATTTTATCTGATCCTGTTATAAAAACGATATATCCCACCTCACTTTGTATGTTTGGCGCCAATCCACCTCCCTATACAACAAAAGTTTTTATGCTTTGTCTTGTAATATCATTAAATATTTTTTCATAGTGTTTTCGTGTTTTGTAGAGAAAATTTGTTTTTTTTATTTTTGGCTTTGCAGAACATGATTGAGTTTTTCAGTGGAAAAGGAGACACAATATCGATGTTTAGCACCTTTTAAATGAGAAAGCCGATATCTTTAGACAGCCTAATCTGGTATCACCAGATTGAAAAAAAAAATACACATAAAAAGGCAACCTATGCAAAATTAAGTAAAGACAACCAGGTGTCAGAAAATAAGTCGCAGGTATAATCTACTCGAATAATAAGCTTATAGAAAAGACTGTTGATGCCATTTTTCTTGCTGACGCAGCATAGACACCTCACACAGCCATAACGGATGGCAGAACTATATCAGCAGAGAGAGGTGATAGAGCGGGGGATGGTGCCGAGAAGGCCAGTTTGTATAGCATAAAAACGGATTTATTATCTGACTGGAGGTAAGCTGTTTAGCACATACAAATACGATTAAGGTTCCTCAAGATATGACAACATTTACTTCGTTTTAGTAACAGGAAGACATGTATGCACATATATGTATAAAGTAAGTTATAAAAATATATATGGCAGTTAAGCTACACAGAATATTCCGCGTTTCATTCACGCTAGGATTCGTCAGGCTTATGCGAAGAGTTGTGGTTGTCTCGCGTTTTTATATACGCACTTTCTATTGAGTTTTTAGTTAGCAAATCAGCTTCCTAGTTTCCACCGCTCCCTTCTTAATCAGCCAATGGGCAGCCACTTACAGGACAAAGGCCCAGTTGACCTTGGATTCAATCCTTCCTTTATGTGTGCTTTTTTAGCGGGAAGTGTAGATATCTAGTGATATGGCCTATTTTAAACATAGGTGTAGTTAAATGTTTTTTTTACGCTAGTTTATACATATCTATCTATCTATCTATATATATATATATATATATATATATATATATATATATATATATATAGTAAGTAGGTTATAAAATATATATGGCGATTAAGGTATACTGAATATTCCATGTTTCATCCAAACTAGGACTCTTCAGGCTTATGCGTGAATTTTGTGGTTGTCTGTCGTTTTTATATACGCACCTTCTATTGAGATTTTAGTTAGCCAATCAGCTTTCTTGTATCCAGCCAATAACATGCACTTACTAACATTCATTTCGAACGCGCCCCTGTCATATCAAAGAACGTACTGTTGATTTTATACGTCGAGCCTTTCAACTTGTGTGATAGTAAAATTTCTCAAATGCACTTGTGATGTTAGGCTGTATAAGGTGTTAACTTTGGTCAAAATCGCCTGTTCCTTCTTTTATCAAATTATTTCGATTATCGATACGTATTGGAGACATTCCGATATAAAACCTATCTAAGAAAACTGTCAGCCACATAAAGTACCTTTGTTTTAAATTTCCTAAAAATCGGACCAACTGTTTTCGAGTCCATAGGGAACGCACTAATACACACATGCTCACACAATCGCGCTTATATGGCATAATTTTCAGGTCCAATTCTCACAACACTCATTGAATTAGGCTGTATTTTGACAATAACACGGCGAATATTGTCTCCCAATGGTCTATTGTGTCTGGTTTATCAACGTAGACACAGGATTTTACATGTCCCCAAAGAAAATAATCTAATGGAGTTAAATCGCACGAAAAACGTTGCAAGTTTACATATCCATTTCGAGAAATTATTTGCTCATCACATGCTTCTCTCAATAAATTGGTGTATCATTTGCAATTTTGAAACGCTACTCGGAGGTTATTCTCTTCTTACTAAATCTGCAATCAAAGAAAATAGTGTTATCAATTCAAAGTTCGCCATCTCTAAAAAAATCTTATATATCTTTAACGATTCGAAATAATCTTTATTCCTCGATTGCTTGCAAACGGATACTTCTACGAACCTGGACTACACACATTTTTGGTTTTTAATTTGGATCAATTTGTCAACAGTATAAATGCGATTTATTTTTGTGGGAATATTGACTCCTTGTCATCATTTCGTTGTGAAATAACTTCACCTCTCCATATACACCCCGTGCCAGAACTATATGCAAATTGATATTTTTGTTTTAACTCCGATAGTTTTCAATGAAAATTCGTGAACGTTCGCACGTTATACGGCAACACTAACGCATGCGTAGATATAAAATTTTGAGCTGATCTGCGCAATAGCGAGCAAACAGCAGCCATTATGGTGACTTGCAGTTTTTTTCAACCTGCCAACTTTATATGCAAGATGGGACGTAAAGGTGCTTTAAGTCAAGCTGAGAAGTCTAAAATTGTTCAAAGTCTCCATAATAAGATTTCCACCTTAGAAATCGCCAAAGAATTACACCGTAATCATCGTACAATAAAAAAAATATTGTACTCAGCTTTGCAATGGACGTTCTGACAAAGGGAAAATTCGTAAGAAATCATATCTGTCACGTCGAACAATGAGCAAGATCAAGAGAGAAGTTCGCCGTAACCCACTTAAAACTAGTAAACAAGTTTTTGAAAAAGCTGGCATTTCTGATGTGCCCAAATCAACTTGTTGTCATATTCTGAGGACAATTGCAAAATTTGGAAAGCCAGAAGTCCGCCCTCAATTGAAGGATATCCACAAAAAAAGATATACCGTGCTAAATTTCACAAATTTTCATTGAAAACTATCGGAGTTAGAACAAAAATATTGATTTGCTTCTAATTCTGGCATTGGGTGTAGTTTTATTTCTATTTTTAATCTTTGATTTTTAATTTATCATTTTATTTTCCACTTTTTTTCTTTACTTTATGAACTCTTTGTACTAAACACTTTTTATATTCATGACTAGTTTTCATATAACGCTGTTTCAATTAATGCCATTAACAAAAAACATATAGCTTCGCTATAATATTCATTTGCTCTGTCCTCTGATGAGAAGACGCATTTCTTTGAAACTCCTCGGATTAAGGGTATTTTAAAATAACTTATTAAGGTATTTTGTCGAACAATAAATTCATGTAAAATATAATTTACAATTTTAAATTTGTGTTCTCTCTCTCTCTCCACACACACACACACACACACACACACACACACACACACACACACACACACACACACACACACACACACACACACACATATATATATGAGCGTATGTGTGCGTGTCTTCTTTCTGGATGTTTGTTTTGTTTCGTTTCTTCCATTGTGAACATAATTCACAGACTATATTTTGGATTTATCTTTGCAAACAAACCAAGAACTATATTGCACACTTTAGAAGAAAGAATGAAGGAAAAAAACTGTAAACTTTGTGACTCACCTGCTCTCTCGTCAGTGTTATAATCAATGGGTTGACTTTTGTTTGTTCGTTTCATGAAAAAAAATGTATAGCAGATCTTTCGACCTTTCAAAAAAACAAATTGTCTAACATATGGAAATGTCTTAAGAACAAAAAGAAACTGGAAACTTGATATAAAGCAACAACATTCAACTAACAGAAAACATTTATTTAAGGAAAAATAACGTAATATTTGAACGCAATAAACACACACAGACAAGTATATATATATATATATATATATATATATATATATATATATTGTGTACAGAAAGTTGTTAGTTGAGACAGATCATTGGTACCATCGGTTTCACGCCCGATAATAAGGCCCGTTTAAGGTATCCTTATCAAGCTTTCTTCAGCCAATATTCGTCTCTCGAGTCGAATATTGGCTGAAGAGAGCTTGATAAGGATACCTTAAACGGGCCTTATTATCGGGCTTGAAACCGACGGTACCAATGATCTGTCTCAACTAGCAACTTTCTGTACACAAAATATAAACACGCTCTTACATTTTGGATTTTCCTTTTAATTGAGCACTCTGCTGGAATTCTTTTTCCAAAAAAAAAAACTAATCATAATTATATATATATATATATATATATATATATATATATATATATATATATATATATATATATATATATATTAAAATATAAATTATTTATAATTGTAACTATTTCCACCCCTTTAAGAAGTAAGTTCCTTAACAGTTGAGAATTGCCTGTTGAAATGTAAAAGTCGTCCATTTGGCCTGCGTGCGAGATCGCGACACTTTAGTCGCTTGATCACTGTAGATCGTTCCTGTATTAGGTTTATGCCTTTATAAATGTTTAATTTAACTTGGATATCGCTGTGGTTGACGGTGGCCCGGTTGTTTGTTCCTTCCTAATGGAAACAGAGATGGCTTCGTTGCTGAGTTCGAATCTAACGACCAGCAGCAATCATAATTTGCTGCACTGATGATCCCGGGAGGAGAAACACTTGTGTCTGTAGGCATTAAAATAAGTATTTATAATATATATATATATATATATATATATATATATATATATATATATATATATATATATATATATATATATATACGAGCAAACAGTTAATAAAACATGTTAAAAACAGTTTGAAAAAGAGTTAAAACAAATTTAATCTGAAAAGGAAACACTTGATAAGTGGATAGTCCTTAATCCGCGGAGTTTCGAAGAAATACTTTCCTTCTCATCAGAGGGTAGGAATGAGCAAAATGCAGGATCGCATTTTGCATGCAAAAGTATTTGATGAAACAACAAGTAAGTCAAAGTGAAGCAGGGGGAATATGGTGAAGAAAAAGTTGATTACACGTGAATGGATAGTCTGGTGGAAGATAAATAATCCAGTGACGGTAAAATCCAAATATATAACTTCAAGAAAGTTAATTGAATTTCCATTTGCACAAGTAAAATCCAAGGAAATCCCATAATTGGAAGATGGTCCAAAATAATCCAAAGGCAGAAATCCATGGAATAATTCAGAAAAATGGGCACAGGGGGAAAAAGGGGGAAAAATTCCAATAATATTAATAAAAGAAAAATAAGATATGCTTTTCACTCTACTGCCGAGACATAAATATAAATAAGAAAGATCAGGGAAGAAGAAGAGAAAAAAAATTAAATCGTGATAGAATTAAATATAAAATAGAAAAACAAATGTAAAAATGATCCAGACAGGAAATGTTAAAAGGCGCGAAAAAGATATATAGGGCAAAATAATATAGGTCAACTGAAATGTACAGGTCATCACTTAAAAAATGTCAGCAATAGTTGTTAGAAGACACTAATTGGAAAATAAATAAATAAATAAATAGAAAATAATAAATAAACAATAAATAAATAAATAAAAAATAAAAAATAAAATATAAAATATAAAAAATAAAAAAAATAAAAATTATTTAAGGGGAGAGGATGGCCGGTATCTGCAAATTGTGGAAAAAGCAAGCAAGAAAGTAAGTAAATGCATATAGTAAAATATAAGCAAATATACATACAAGATATGAAAGTGTGGGTAGATTGATATATTAGATAGATAGGAAAGATTAAAGAATAAAGCAGATATTGCAGATAAAAAAACCGGCCATGCAAAGAAGAAATAAAGGATTAAAATAAAGGATTATTAAATTATAATGTATTAGGAAGTATGTAGAAAAAAAACGATGAAGTTGAAGAAATTATATATCTATATAAAAGGTAAAAGTAATAACTATGTAATTTCAAAATTGCCATAATTAAATTTGGACTTATGTTTACAGAAAGAGATCAGTTCATTTTTAGAATTTATTATATTGTTACTTTGAGGGGAAGTAATTATAGTTATAGCTTCGGTTGTGCAGAGGCGACATGACTTAGAGCCTGGAGTATAAGACTTAACTTTTTTTATAATAGTCCATTTGATTGAGAAGGGGGTATTGTTAGAGTTAAGTTTTTTAATTAAAGTGGTTATAGAAGTTCCTTGGTTATTATTAGAATTATGGTTGTTAAAAGAAGAAATGTGGTTTGATATTGTTTTCTTAATTAATGTTGAAGTAGCGCCGATATATGTATGTACTTTATTAAAAGCTCGAGGTCTGGTATTAATATTAATTTGCTGATTTGTTTTAGTTAAATGGTTTGAATTTTGTTCATAGTGTTCAACAAATGGTGGGACAATGTCTGTATGAGGACTATTTTGCAGGGGATAATGAGTGTTGTTAGTGTTAGGATGGCAGTTAGGAGAAATATTATTATTATTATTATTATTATTATTATTATTATTATTATTATTATTACTAGTTGTATGATTGTAGATGGAGGGGCTGCTCGAATGGTGTATTGGATTAGTAACTATATCAGATGGAGGATGGAAAAAAGGATAACTTGAAGACGAAATATTAGTATCTGTTATGGTAGGATTGCGTGGGAGCTCAGTAATTGTGCAAGAATATATAGCATCTTTATGGATGCAATCATTATTGAGTGGGCAAAGATGTTTGTTATTACAATTACAGTTAGTTTTGGGTTTAATTGGGAAAGGGATTTTTTGGGCTGGTTTAATTTTTTTGTTATTAGATGTTAAGATTCTTTGTGCTAAGTTAGGCATTGTTGAATAAGAAATCCTGATCGAATTTTTATTGAAAATAGAACTATATCTGTGTGGGTATTTGAAAGAGTTTTGTACAATGTTGAAGAATTCATTAGGTATATTAGTTTTGACATTTAGGCTAAATGGAGGATTAAACCAAATATTTTTCTTTCTTCTGATGCGACTGGGTGGGTTAGAGGTATTGCGATTAGTATTTTGGTTTGGATTATATATGTAGACTGGTTTTTTGTTATTGATAGCGGCAGATCTTGTTATTTGAACTGGTTTCTTATGAGTCATATTGTGTGTGATTACAGATTTAAGGCAGCCTGCAGGAGGAGCATAATTGTTGTATTTAATCTTTTCCTTGTGCCCTGAGTTCCTTAAGGCATTATTGAAGAAAGTAGCATTTTGATTAAAAGTTTTTTATCAACAGAAACAGCAGAAATTCTTCTAGAGACGGATGGTACTATAGATTTTATAATTGATTTGGGGTGGTTAGAAAATTCATGGACGTATAAAAGCGTAAAGATTAGGTTTATGATAGGGGCTATGAGTTTCGGTGTTAAGATTAAGTGTAACATCTAGAAAATTTGAAGTTTTTTTTGTTTAGTTCGATAATTATAGAAAGGCCAAAGTTATTGAAGAAGTTATGTAATTTTAAACTTGTTTTGTTGTACTCTCTTGGCCTGGCTGTTGTAGTAAAAAGGGCATCGTCTCTATAAAGGCCCCCTTGGATATGTTTAAAGTGGTATTTAAGTTCTTTCAGTAAGAAGAGTCCCACTAAATTTATTTTATATATATATATATATATATTGTTTTAACAAAATCAAGACATCAAAGAATAGATAGATAGCAACCAATAGTGTATTTCATTTATTTTTCAACAAAATAACTCAAACAATGATAATTAATAAATCGTTATTCCACGGAGTTTCAAAGAATGCTAAATTCTTCTCTTCAGAAGACAGAAATAAGTAAGCAGATTTATACATATGGCAAAGCTAAAAATTTGTATGCATTGTATGAAACTGCATTATATGACGATGGTCATAAAAAGCAAAAGAATTTGTAAAATTTTTACAAAAATGAATAAAAACCAAAATAAATCGAAAATGATAATTTCAGAGTGAAATGACGTTTTTTGTTAAGATGAAGAAACGAAGAAAAATTGTTTTTGTTTTATTTTGTTTTGTTTTATTTTGTTTTATTTTATTTTGTTTTATTTTGCTGTTTTAATCGTTACGCTTATGGGCTCCAGCTCAAATTAGGTGCTATTTTTATCGCTTTAAACTAATCGATGGAAAAATGTTTCAATTATTCTACCGCTCCAGAGAGCATCTGGCATAATTATCTACATGTATAAGAAGAGTCAAATGCAAAATGGAGTACTGTTCACACATTTTGGGAGGGGCTTCTCAAGGCACACTTTCCTGCTTTGACAGAGTATTGTTATATATAGGGGTTTCATTGAGAGAGTTTTAAGAGTGAGTCTAGACGAGGGATGTTGTGAGAGAGATTGTTCGTTCCGTGTTCGTGTTATGAAGGAATTCATATATATTAAAAATATTCTTTACTTAGATGTGTTGATGGAAGCTCTTAGAATGAGGAGATAATGTTCACTGTTCAGACATTGTGTAGACATGAGATGTAGATTCACATTGTGGATATGAGATGTGTATGTCACGACATTTTATAACACAGACATATAGACATATAATAATTCAATTTACCTTTTTGTAGAATCACAACACAAGACGACGTTTTACAAAAACACATGATGGGTTTATTTCTTCACGACCGGCCGTGGTTTTCATCATCAAGAATTCAAAGCTTCACATTTTAGTTTCAAAGTGACCGTCTCGCTTCCTAGACGTTCGAATTCCCAGACCCTCTCTGAGTTTCTCACTGACTCTCCTCTAACTAACTAACTCTCACTTCCTATATTGAGAAATCCATGCATGTCCGGCCACGTGAGCAAAATTCACGTGCCACCAACATGCGCGACTTTGCACGTTTCCGACATTATGATTTCCCAATAACCTATTCTTTCTTTGTTGTTTTTACAAAGGAATTCAACCTACATATCTAATTTATTTAACCCATATTTTATTATCCACATTCTTTCTAACAATTGAATAGTCTATTTATTATTTATTTCATCAGAATTAACAATTTACTGGACATTCCATGAAAACCTATTGTTCTTTAAAACTTATATCCAAGGTTCGATTTCTGCTTTCTCTCATTTTATTTTCATTTTAAGTAATCTCTCTATTTTTATACTTACATGAAAAAGGGACAGCCCTTATCATGTAACAGTATAAAACCAACTTTGGAATCTAGTGGGGGGTGTCCTCTTTTCTTCCCTATTACCTTTTTTCTCACAGATAAATTACTAGTCTCTCTCTACTCTATCAGTATTTTCATGGTTGATGCTTGACTGAGCTCCAATCTATGGATCTCCAATCTATGCCCCTCCCCCTTATTCATAACAGAAATTCATCTAGCTAAAACCACTGTAAACAAAGTTTTCTTTTCTTCCTATGTGTACTTAAAACTAAACGGAATTTGCATGAGGAAAGTTTCTTTCCAAGAACTGTCCGTCTATGAAACAATACCACGGTGCTGCTTCCTAGCTTACTACAGCATGGTGGTTTTCAAATCCAATGTTAACAAAATCTTGTTGCGGCGTCCTCTAACATAATCAAATTCTGCTACGTTTCAACCATTATTATCAATCCTCACATTCACTGTCCATTTAACAAATTCATTAAGTCTTATCCTCGAGTAACCTCTGAGACTTGATAAACGATGAGCAATTAGTATATATATATATATATATATATATATATATATATATATATATATATATGAAAATAGCTACAAAAAAATCTTTCCAACCACTAATTTTCATGACTTATAATATCCTTCCCTATAGTCCAACATTCCTCAAACTGATATTCTTAGGCAACCTCCATTGAAGTAAGTCTTTATACGATATTGCCAAGTCTGCTGCAAATAAGTAAACTCTGTCTAGCAGGTTAGAAAACCTCTTGCATTCGTCAGTATCTTATATCTCTATTAAGTTAACCTTTGTGTGCACCTGGAGTATAGTCGCTAAATCTGGGCTTGTACACCAACGACTAGCTGTTCTCTTTTGGACAAGGTGCTAAAAATATTTTTGAACCTAATAGATCTCACACTGTCTGCAAGCTTCAGCCGCTGTCACATCTATGCACTGTTGCATCTCTGTGCTTGTTCTACAGGTACTTCCATGAAATGAGCTCTGATGAACTTACTGCACTTGTATTCTTCCCACCAAATGTAAATACTCCTGACCTACCTAACTAGCAGCAAAATCTAACCCCTTCATTGTAGAGCTCCCTAGATGCTACAAGAACTCCTACTCTTCTAGCTTCTTTTCTCTGATCGGTTGTTGGTGTTACCAGATCAGGCTGTCTGAAGACATTGGCATCCTGAGACGAAATGCACCTAACATTGATGCTTTTTATTTTTCTGCTTCCTTTTTTCAAAACTTAATTATGTTCTGCAAAACCAAAACCAAAAACAACAACCCACCTTTTCGTTCTCGATCTCTCATTTCCCTCTTTCATAGTATTAGGCAATCTCTCTCTCTCTCTCTCTCTCTCTCTCTCTCTCTTCTCAACATTCTTTGTTTATATCTATCTTTTTTTTCTTTATTTTTGTTCCAATCATGTTACCCTTTACTTTTCTCCCCTCTTAGATATTTGATTATTATTTAAATATTACCCACCTCTCTCTGTCTGTCTCTCTATTTATCCTATCATTCTTATTTGTTTTATTCCATTTCCTCCTCTTGGTGCTACCAGATCAGGCTGTCTGAAGATATCGGCTTCCTGAGATGAAATGCACCCAACATTGATATTTTTTGCTTTTCTACTTCCTTTAGCAAAACTTAATTATCTTCTGCAAAATAAAAAACAAAAACAACCTACCTTTTCCCCCCTTTTTCCTTCTTCCCATTTCCCCTTTCTCTTTCTATCTCCCCCACTTTCTGACTGGTTTCCTGAATTAAAATGTACCAAACATTAATATTGTAATCCTTTTTCCTTCCCCATTGCAAAACTCATTCATGTTATGCAGGGCAAGGAGCAAAAAAAAAAAAAATCCAAACACTACTAACAAAAACTAAACAAACACTACAAACTAGCGAGTGAAGATACAAAAAGCTCGAAGAATAAAAAACTTCTACAAAATAACTCGATGCAACATGAATACTATTTCCAAAATAACTGGATTTGGCATGAAATGACCCGAAAAAGGCTTAACATGCTGTAAAACAACCAAACCAAACTGATTTTGGAATTCCCTCACTGCTTCTCAGATCATACCAACATTTAGAAATTTAAATATAATGTGAACAAATATCTTGCTGTCTAGTTCTCCATCCAATTTGCCCCTAAATAAATGGCACTCCTATCACAGTAACCTTGTTTGTGGTGAATAAAAAAAAATAGTTAAAATAAAAAAAAAACTTATGACGTTTCTAAATTTTTGAGATGAGGATTGGTTATTTGTATTATTTAGATTCGTCGGACTACTGTTCTCATCTTGAATACCATTTTCAACAACGTTTCAGTCCATGTAACCTCCAACCTTTTTCAGGTGTATCTTGTTGAACTCGGGAATGTTTCTGTCAAACTCGGGAATTTGGATGAAATTTCGAGTGGAACCCTTTATTTACTTCACAGGGGGTAGCATACTCTTGTTCCGTCAGACATGATTGGATAGAGGTCATAAGTAATTCGCGATTGTATTTTTTTTTCAGTCGCCTGCACTGAGGATTGAACCTTCAACCTTCAGGATAATATCACATTTTAAAATTGATTTTTCCAAGTACTCTAACCACTGCGCAACGGGTCTTGTGGACCAGTGGCACAGTGGTTAGAGTACTTGGGAAAAGAGTTTGACAGAAACATTCCTGAGTTCGACAAGATACATCTGAAGAAAGTCGGAGGTTACATCAACCGAAACGTTGTTAAAATCACACTTAAGATGAAAACAGTAGTCTGATAAATCCAAATAATACGAAAAAAAAAAAAAAAATTGTCAACCCTGGCCGACAGACAAGCCAAGCGGATTCGTCGTCTCAATTGCATGTTATTCAACTGTACAACTTTCAAGGCATAATCCATGAATCAGATGAACCTCAAAAAACTTTTACTGATAAAAAAAATTACTTCATTTTTTTATGTCGTTATCATTTGAGAAAGGATGAAAGAATTTTTCCGCGGAACGATTATTTTATTTAGTACCTCTCCAGGTGGTTAGACACAAAGTCAACTCATAGTTTGATGAAAGTGTTTTTTTGGACAGAACTGGATGCAGACTTGGTACTCTTAGGTTGTCAGTCCATGTCGTTAACCTTTTTTTTTATTTTTTTTATTCAATTTTCACCCCAATCAAGGCACAGTGCCACTTTGAAGCAGGGGGCTAATTAGCGGGTCATTATGAAGGGAGAAGAGTAGAGAGATGTTTGTTAACATTACACTTGAACTTCTGCATATCATTGCAGTTGGGAAAGCAGAATCCCGGAAGGGAGTTCCAAAGACCCACAGTTCTGGGGAAGAAACTATTGGAGTAAAAGGCTTTCTTGCACCTAGGGATCTCCACTGTAAAGGGATGAGACTTAGTAGCTTGTCGGGTTTGTCGGGTGTAGTTACGTCGGGGAGGTACAAGTGTTTGCAGTTCGTCAGAGCATTCACCATTAAAGTATTTGTAGAACAGGCAGAGGGACGCAACATCTCGTCGATGGGACAGAAGTTGAAGCCTAGATGACAGTTCAGGACCTATCAGGTTGGCGACTCTTTTTTGAACCCTGTCCAGGAGCGAGAGACAAGCAGCAGATGCACCAGCCCAGATGTGACAACAGTACTCCATACATGGGCGAATGGTTGCCTTATAGAGGTATAGGATACTGGCAGGCGTAAGTAGTTTTCTAGCACGATAGAGGGAGCCAACCTTCCTTGCAGCAGCTTTGGCAATGCTCTCAATGTATCTATTCCAGTTCATATTCCCTGTAAATGTTAGGCCGAGGAGTTTAAAAGAAGTACTTTCAGGTAATGTGTTCTTGGCCATTGCTATTGGTGGTAGAGAAGGTTTCTTGTAGTTATTGAAGGAAACAAGCTTAGTCTTAGTCTTAGCAGCATTGAATGAGACCAACCATTTTTGTCCCCATTCCACTACGGATTGGAGGTCATCCTCTAGTGTTTTTGCCATTTTCTTGGATATGTGTTCATTTGTTTTCCCCTCATATCTGTTATAGAGAGTGGTGTCATCGGCAAATATACCCATCTCCGAAACAATATTATCAGGGAGGTCGTTTATGAATATCAGGAACAATAGAGGTCCAAGGATAGACCCCTGAGGCACTCCCGCATTTATATCATATTGTTTGGATGTACGTCCGTCGAGGACAACTTTGATTTTTCCATTACTTAAGAAGGATTTAATTACGTTATGAATTCTTCCAGTGATTCCATATGATCTAATTTTCCTTAGAAGACCATCGTGCCATACCCTGTCAAAAGCCTTAGATATATCAAGGGCCACCGCTCTACCCTCCCCTGTTTTATCCAATGAACAGTATATACGTTCAGAAACTACAGTTAAGATATCTGCTGTTGAACGGGCTTGCCTGAATCCATATTGTTTGTCAGTCAGGAGTTTAGCAGCTGTTAGGTGCTGGACTACGACTTGATTAACTAAGGACTCAAATATTTTGGCGAAAAGCGGGAGGAGGCTAATGGGGCGATAATTTAGTGGGTCAGTTCTTTCACCAGAATTCTTGAAGACTGGTACCACAGAGGCGGTTTTCCAGCAGTCGGGAAAGCAAGATTCGTTAAGGCATTTATTGTAAAGTTTGGACAGAACTGGAGCAACCTTGGCAGAGCATTTTTTTAATAGCACAGCCGGGATGAGATCTGGTCCACATGCTTTTGAGGTGTCTAGGTTTTTTATAATAGCATGTACCTGAGAAGGGGTGATTTTCAAATCGTCAAGTGTGGCGTCTGTTCGCAGAGGAAAATCAGGGAGTGAGTGGTGTACCGAGTTCAGTGTGGAGTTTGAGGCAAACCGACTGGCAAGCAGATTAGCCTTGTCAGTTGCCGTGCAAGCAACCTCATGATTGTTTGTTAGTGGGGGAATAATTTACTGTCCATTATTAACTACGCTGTTGTAGATTTTCCAAAAATCCCGGGTTCCTAATTTCTGTGCTTCCATGCGCTTTCTGGTGGTTTCAGAGTAATCTGACTTAGCTGTGTCTATCACTCTCTTACAATTATTTCTAGCTTCTATAAACTTCTGTTTATTTGAGCTGGACTTATGTCGGTTGAATCTGCGGAACGCATGCTGCCTTTGACAAATGGCAGCTGCACAAGCAGAAGTAAACCATTGGGGGGAGTGGGGCTTGCTATAGTATTTCCGTGCGGGAACATGTGCTTCAATAGCAGTTTTGAACCATTCAGTTGTCTCATTTGCACACTGTTCCGCTGGAAGAGTAAAGATATTTTGCCATGGGGCATCTCTGATGAGCTCCCTGATGGCTTCCCAATCAGCCTTTTTGTAATACCTCGTTGTTTTTAGTAGTGGGTCTTCAGTTTTAGGGCGAGAATTTAGGCTGATTTCTACCATTATCACAGCGTGATCAGCATTCCCGAGTGGGCTGTGGGCATTTGTTGTACAGTCATTGGGAACCATTGTCAGAAAGAGATCTAGAAGTGAGGCATGTTGATCGTGCTGGTCTGGGAAACGTGTCGGAAATGTAACCAATTGAGATAGGGAATGAGATATAGAGAAGCTATGTGTTGCGCTACCAGCTACGTTTGTGTGATTTGAGAATCCTAGCCAGGTACTGTGGTGGACATTGAAGTCACCAAATACATGTATTTGTGCGCTAGTATCGAGGGAGAGTGCTATATCTATGCTGTCTGAGACTTTGTTTATTAGGGTACAGTCTTGGTTTGAGGGAGAGCGGTAGAGAAAATACAAGTAGCTAATATTGTGTTGCATATTTAGTCTGAAGCACATAAAGGCCTGGCCCTCTGATTCTAGTTTTATTTCTCTAGTTAGGGGGAGGGTGTTTCGAATATAGACTCCAAGTCCATGCATATGTCTGTTCGAGTCCTTACGGTGGAGTGGGAGATAACCAGGCATGTTAAAGTGGTTAGAGGGAATGGAGGAGTGAAGGTTAGTTTCACTTAATGCTAAGATATCCGGGGTGTTTACAAGGAGA
This sequence comes from Euprymna scolopes, assembly GCF_053919585.1. Taxonomy (NCBI): domain Eukaryota; kingdom Metazoa; phylum Mollusca; class Cephalopoda; order Sepiida; family Sepiolidae; genus Euprymna; species Euprymna scolopes. The sequence goes on along the minus strand of NC_136505.1, from coordinate 26,917,032 downwards.
AATGACTCAACATCATCTAAGTTAGTTCTAAGCCCGCGGATATTAGTAAATGCAAGGGAGGAGGCAGGTTGGTTTTCTTTGAGTTTGGTCCTGGTTTAAACGTAACTTTTGCTTGAGCTGTCATTTCATTTTATTTTATTTAAAAGTTTCAGTTAGGGTGGATGAGTGAGGGGGTGCTGGACAAGTAGTTGTGCAGAATACCAGACATGCAATACAAGTAGACCATCAGCTGTCCTCACCCACAGGATTGTGGCCTCAGGAAAGCCCACCGGAGATGAGTGCAGGGTCCCTTTCCATGCGCGACATGGCACTACAAACATCCCGATATTTTACAACTGTTGATGGAGCAGCCGCTCTTAGCGCTACCAAAGAGTTAGGGCTCCTGTACTATCAGTCGGAAACAGCAGCCAGGAACTGTCAATCCGGTACCCTCAATCCATTAGGCAAAGCCAGCCCAGTCCAACTGCACCGACATATATGGCACTGAAGCACCCCACTGTGTCCAGTTTAGGGGGATGGGATGTGGCGGGAGTGGGGAAAAGCGGCGTTCATTGCCCTAGTCAGGAAACAAGGTCAACCACTGGGTGATTCAGAAGAGTCCCTGTGATAGTACCTCTACGCCTGGCCAATAGGCAAAGAAGGAGTATGAAAGCCGGGCGATAGACAGAGTCTATCTCCTCCTTAAGCAGTTTAGGTTTGCCAACCGGTGATTTGTTTGAGTCACCAGCTCTAGGAAGGTTGTCGTCCAGGACTGAAGTGACCTCCCTCCCCTAGGTTTAGTTTCAGAGTTTTCCTTCTCCTAGACGGATGGCCTGGGAAGACCTACGGGTCCATCAGCTCCGAGGGGGTTCGCCCCGCGCCTGGGTCCTAATCCAGGTATTTCTGCGACCCCGCATGGGTAGTTAATATTTATTGGTTATTTAGGTTAATATCTCCTGGAAAAATCGGGCATTTAGGTTAGCTTCTACAGAAGATTTTCACTCCTCAAGTGCGGTTTAAAAAGGGCATTATTATGCTGTCAATTTTCATTTTTACTGAGAGAGGGTATAGGTAAAAATTCATGCAGTGGAAGCAGCTAAATTTGCTACAGTATTGGATCGGGAGAGACGAGTTAATGTATGGTTAGATATAGTTTTGTAAGTTTAGCAATGTATGGTTAGATATGGTTTAGTAGGTTTAGGAATGTATGGTTAGATATGGTTTAGTAGGTTAACCTCTTAATCACTGTCACATCCGGCACTGAATATAGGAAGATAGTGAGACTTCCTTGCAATATATATATATATATATATATATATATATATATATATATATATATATATATATATATATATATATGTTGTTGACGTTATTTTTCCTGGGCTGGATACATAACTGAGAGTTTCTGTGGAACGAACTGGATTCGAACCTGATACACCCAGGTTGTCACTTCGTGTCGTTAACCTCTTGTGGGATGACCTGTATCTCATGCATGTCTTTTTTTTTTTTTTAAGTTCTTGTGTAAGCATTTTATGTTTGATATTGGAAAAAAATTTTTTTTCTTTATTTTTCACATCCAGATGGTAGATCTGAAGAAAAATATGAAATGAACGGTAAAAAAATACTTGAGTAAAAAACAAACAGAATCTCTAAAAATTTGAAAGATGAGTTCAACAGTTGAAATATAAAAAATACTTTTCAAAATTTACGGAAAACTAGCACCTGTCGTTGTATTTTCTATTTTAATATTTATTTATTTTTTTAAAGTTGTTTATCTCTCTCTCTCTCTCTCTCTCTCTCTCTCTCTCTCTCTCTCTCTCTCTCTCTCTCTGTATATATATATATATATATATATATATATATATATATATATATATATATATATAGTTATCCACATACAGTACTATTTCGTTGAATTACAACTTATCAGTGCGGCTAGACTAGCACTTTTCCCTAGCCAGGGGTTGAACCAAACACACACACACACACACACACACACACACACACACACACACACACACACACACACACACACACACACACACAAACACACACATATATAGAGAAAATAAAAAGGAACAAACCGTATTATGTGTTCATCAACGAATCGTCTTTATTTCGAGACTTCCTCTGGATGAATGAGATTAAGAAACCAAAATATATACCAGTACAAAATATTTGAAAATGTTTCACGTGCACAGTGTGACGCAGTTCTATTTCAAAGAAACGGAAAATTGATGTTGGAAATTCAAAAAGGAGGGGGGGCTGGCGCTGTTAAAGAGAAGGACATTTTAGTGACGTCATATAGTCGTTAAAATTTCCTTCTCTTTAACAGGTCATAGCAATAAATCCAGCTTTCATCGCAGATCAACAAAGCATCAAGAACTGCAGAATCTGAATTGATCAGCTCGACTATCTCCCTGTTGTCATGACAACGTCTTTTTTGTTGATCTTCTCTGAGCATCATTGGGAAAAATTTCACGCAAATCTTCCACACCTTCAGTTTCTCATGAATAATTGTGTGTATAGTTCCCACACTGATCTCAAATTGTGCACTTATTGTCTCTATAGACACACGACGGTTCTTATCCATGGAATTCTTTATTTGGCCAATCAACTCTGGTTTTCTAGCTTGCTTACTCCTCCCACATCTCTCATCATCCCTCACAGACTCCCTGCCTTCATTGAATCTCTTATGTCACTCAAAAACCGATGCTCGATTAATACAAAATGGTCCAACAAAGTTTTGTTCTTGCTCAGAATTTCCCTGTATTAAAAGAAAAAAATATTTTAATCCGTATGATGTACATATCCGTGACAAAACGAAAATATCATATTCCAAAAATTATGTAAATCGATGAAGTACTGTTATTTTTAAATAAGAACATTAATTTTATGAGTGTCTGAAGATTGACTGTCTCACCCGGCATTTTGAACCCCTTCCCCCAAAAAAACAAGGACGATAACTCAATAATAATTCATACTTACTAGATCTATGTTGTAATACCTATGAATTCCCGTTAATTGTTTAAGAAATATATTCTTTATAAAAATAAAACTACTTAATCAATTTACGTGATTTTGGAATATGATATTTTCGTTTCGTCACGGACACATACATCACACAGTTTTTTTTTTTTAAACATTTTTGTTTTTTTATATAGGGGGAAATCTGGACAGAAACCAAAAATTTATTTAAATGGCAGAGAAAAAAAAAAGTGAAAAAGAAAATAATAGTCTCAATTAAAAGTAGGTGATGATAACTCCTGATCCCTAAAAATTCAGACAAAATTGGTCAGCATCTTCATCCTTTGTTTAACAGCATCTTCATCCTCTGTTTAACAGCATTTTCATCCTTTGTTTAACAGCATTTTCATCCTCTGTTTAACAGCATGGCACTTCAGCATTGTCAACACACCTACAACTTGTCCCAAGATTTAGGTTCTAGATCACAGTCTTAGTTCTTATCTTCGTCTTTGCGTAAATGTTTTCCTGGTCACAACAGAGTTTGTCAGGTTCATTATACATTCTACTCAGCCATCACTGCATTATCACTAGGGCTAAAACAACAGCATATTTTTTCATTGTTTTGGCTCTCTAGTATGTATCCGTTGTTATCTTATATGCTTTTATATAGAGTGATGTGATTCTAGGTTGATTAACTGTGTCTAACTGTATCGGATATATATTTGAGAGGCAAAACAATAAAAAGAATATGCTGTTGTCATAGCCCTAATAATTAGGGCTATGACAACAGCATATTCTTTTTCAAAACAATGAAAAAATATGAAACCTTGAAACATCAGTTCTCATTAAATCACTAAAGTTAAGTGATGCAGAGCCTGGCTAGTACGAGATGGGTGACCATTTGGAAATGCTAAGAACTATATATTATCTTCTTGTGACTAGGATATACATGCGGCTTGAAACTACTTGTGAATTTTATATTCCCTGTAAACTTCCTCCTTTGGGGGAAGCTGGTGTAGCTTGTCAAGAGTCAATACTATATTAGGTATTACTGGTTTGTTTATTATTTTATTTCCTCAGTCACAGTGCATATCTGAAACTTTTTCCTTTTGAAACAGACTGTCAGCTTTGTTCTAGAGGTCACAATGTGAGTCCCTCATTTTATTATTCCTGCCATGGTTTGACTCCCCATTTTCGTCCTCCCAGCCACATTATAGGATCCCAAAATCTGCCAACAATATGTTATTCTTAGGGTTGCAATACAGGCTTACCTTTTAATTAAAGTGTGAAAGCATACTGAATTCTCTCCCTTGAGTTCTGTCAAAAATCGTCAAAGACTAAAAAGAACTAATTTCACAAAAGAATTTGGTCATGTAATTAATATCGTAAAAATAAATTGCCGTTTCTTATAAAACCAGTCAGTTATTTTATTAGTTACTCCTGGACAATTTTAGGTACAATTATCATGGGATATTTGTTACTTTTTTTATTTTTCTATCTACAAAAGCAGAGTTTGTAATGAGTTTTTTTTTTTTTTTACATAGGCATCACCACTTATCAAGGCTCAGAGACACAAAGTTAAGAGGATAAAAGTTAAGAGTGTACAGTAGTCAATTGGACAATATAGTAATAGTTAGTAATGGAAATTCGGTAAATTTGTTAACTTAAGTGGAACGGCCCATCAAGAACTTGAAGACAATCGCATTGTAGTCAGCTGGAAAGCAGGAAAATGGAAGATAGTTCACTTCTAAGAAAGAAACTTTGTTCATGGAATCTACGTTTACGTTTAGGCACAGATAAAGAGTTTTTTTTTTACATAGGCATCACCACTTATCAAGGCCAAGAGGCCACTCGAGGATTAGGGGTAAAGAGTGTACAGTAGAAATTGGATAATATAGTAACCGTTAGTAATGGAGATTCGGTAAATTTGTTAACTTATATGGAACGGCTCATCAAAAACTTGTTTATGTTAGACTTGAAAACAACCATATTGTAGTCAGCTGGAAAGCAGAAAAACGGAAGATAATTCCATAGGCGTGCAGTTCTAAGAAACAAGCTTTGCTCATGGAATCTGGGTTTAGGTTTAAGCACAGATAAAGAGTGGGGGAAATTATTGATAGTGTTTTCTGCTAGACGGGTGTTTCTTGTGAAAGTTTGGTGAGGGGGGACCATAAAATGGAGCTCAGCCGAGCACTTGCCATGAAAATAACGATAAAGCAGAGACAAACTCGCAACATCTCTTCTGTGACAAAGAGGTTGCAGGGAAGAGAAAAGGACATCCCCCACAAGGCTACAAAGTATATTTTGAACTCTATCAAGGCAGGATAAGTTCTTTCTAGCAGCTCCTGCCCAGATGTGGCAACAGTACTCCATTCTTGGATGCATCTGGCTCCCATACAAATAGAGAACCGCATCAGCAGTGAGATATCTACTGGATCGATAGAAGGATCCCACCATTTTTCCAGCGGCCTTGGCAACAGATTTAATGTATGTGTTCCATTTAAGATCAGGAGTAAAGGTCAAACCCAGAAACCCGTCAAAACATGAGGCCTCCCCAAAAAGAGTTGTTGCTTTTTTTTCTTGGAGGGGAGCGCATTATTGTAAATACCTGTGTAATATGTACATACATTTGCGATAACGTAAAAATACACTTGTGGATAGTCGGAATCTAAAGATTTTAGTTTTACTTGTAGTTCCAAACATATTAATATGTTTTATTTTATCATTAGTACCTGTAATGGAAAATTAAGTTTTAAACAAAGGTAAAAATAAAACAAAAGAATCGTATTTGGCATCGGAAAACAGGCCAAAAGTTTTTTAAAATTCTGATGCCGATTCCGATATGCCCCAAAATTTCGATATTTTTGATTCCCAACTTTCGATACCAATTAACCGTCCCAACACTTTAAATATCTTTTCTGTTTTATTTTATTTTCAACATTCCTTTTTGTTATTGAAACATTCTGTATTGAATATTTCTTATTTCATAACACTGACAATCACAGTCACTTTTGCTTCAATTAGGTCATCCAGCATTTTCCGGGATACCAATATTCAACACAACATGCAGTTGGGCCGAGATCACAGTGTAGTATCTGTTCTTCAGATGCTGCACTTCAATTTCTTGTTCTCTGTCAGCGGAGGAGAAGTCACCCACGAACTGAGACAATTTTTAATTTTTGTTCCTTTTCTCCACGTTAAAAAACGACCCTGGTGTATAACTCTGTCCCGTGGGGAGGCATTGTAAATAGGAACATGCAGTTGCAAAATTGTTTTTCCATTTTTAAATTTCTTAATTTCACATAATTCCACGTAATATTACATCTTCCTTACAGCTCTTCACACTTTTTGTTATTTAAACGAAACATGTGGACGTAAGGGCTTTTGTTTTGGATGTCTGTTCACATTACATTTAAATTTCTGCATGTTGGTACGGATAGGGAAGTATGAAACAAGCAGGGGATTCCAAAGTTTAGTGGTCCTGGATATGACCTTAAACTATATCCAGCGGTGAGACCCCAGCTTGTGGGCTTTGGGGAGTGTGGAGCCACCCTTTAATTACCATTGCTCCCAGGTCCACTCTGACCCGGAGTGGTAGTACCTGTTAGGGTCCCAACTATGGGTTAAATAGAAATAGACGTGAAAACAACAAATATATTCTATTAAAAAAATTTTTCTTCAAAATCTTTGGATTCTGCATTAAATAACCCGAAAAGGATTGATATGCCGTAAAACAAAAACAACGAACCAACCAAAGTTTAGCAGTTCGAGGGAAGAAACTATTAGAGGAGGAGCCTTTCTTGTATCTAGGGACTTCTGCAGTGAAGACGTGAGATTTTGCTGCTCGTCAGGTTTGTCAGGAGTGTTTTTATTGAAAGGACACAATTGCTGTAAGTTTGTCAATCCACTTCATTAAAGTACTTGTAAAACAAGAATTTGTAATATGAAGAACACTAAATATTAATTTACAAAATTTTAGTCTTGGTACATTATGGCATTAATTTGTAGTATCTACAATTGGCATGTTAGCAACGAGTGCTTATAACAATATACGATTACAAAATTGGCTTTTCTTCTTAATCTCTGATTTTCACATAGTTCAACTTAAATCCAAAAAGTTAAAAATAACAGAACTTTAATATTAATTCTTTTAACAGCTTGTCAGCAAAGATTTATCATCAGTACACGCCCTGGTTGATTCAAATCTAAACTTGACTTTTCTAAATTCCACAAATCCTTGGTGTATTTTTAATCCATTTAACTTTTGTTTTTTTAATGTTTTCATGGGTTTGTTATTTCAAGTATTATTATTATTATTATTATTATTATTATTATTATTATTGTTGTTGTTGTTGTTGCTGTTGTTGTTTTTGTTATTAATATTATTATTATTGTTGTTGTTGTTTTTGTTGTTATTATTAGTGTTGTTGCTGTTGTTACTATTGTTATTAATATTATTACTATTATTGTTATTATTATTATTGTTGTTATTATTGTTGTTGTCGTTGTTATTATTGCTATTAATATTATTATTATTGTTGTTATTGTTGTTGTTGTCGTTGTCATTATTGCTATTAATATTATTATTATTATTGTTGTTATTTTTTAATGTTTTGAAGGGTTTGTTATTTCAAGCAGTATTATTGTTGTTGTTGTTATTATAATTATTAATATTATTATTGTTGCTGCTGTTATTGTTATTATTGTTGTTATTATTATTATTATTGTTATTAATGTTATTATTATTGTTGTTGTTGTTGTTTTTGTTGTTATTATTATTGCTGTTGTTGTTGTTGTTATTATTATTATTATTGTTGTTGCTGTTGTTGTTATTATCATTATTGTTATTATTATTTTTCTTCTTCTTCTTCTTTTTCTTCTTCTTATTATTATTTAAATTTCTTTGTTGAAGGGTTTGTTATTTCAAGCAGTATTATTGTTATTATTATTGTTGTTGTTGTTGTTATTATTATTATAATTATTAATATTATTATTGTTGCTGCTGTTATTGTTATTATTGTCGTTATTATTATCATAATTATTAATATTATTATTGTTGCTGCTGTTATTGTTATTATTGTTGTTATTATTATTATAATTATTAATATTATTATTGTTGCTGCTGTTATTGTTATTATCGTTGTTATTAATATTATTGTTATTATTGTTGTTATTATTATTATTGTTATTAATATTATTATTATCATTGTTATTATTATTGTTGTTATTATTATTATTATTGTTGTTGTTGTTGTTGTTGTTTTTATTGTTGCTATTGTCATAATTATTATTATTATTGTTATTAATGTTATTATTATCATTTTTATTATTATCATTGTTATTATGATTGTTGTTGTTGTTGTTGTTGTTGTTGGCTCACAAGGAGCTTTCACACAGGTCATAAAGGATCTCTTCTTGAAAACAGCTTGTGGTCTTCTCTGGAAGCTGAGTGACAACAAGTCTCCCCAGTTTTCCAGTGCTCCCCACCTCTTCTGATAACATTTGCAAATGAATTTGCATTATCGCAACAGTCACCATCGATTTATCACTAGCAGCGGCCATTGGTCTCCACTGGAATTTAAGTGGCAATAAGCCTCCCCAAGGTCCCAGTTCTCTTTGCACTTGTCCAGCGGAGGTTTGGTCAGTACTCTCTCCTCGGTCTTTCCATCCTCCTTGACCCTTCTCGATTATTTGGCATCATTCTTTTGTGGGGGGGGCGATGATTGGGTAATGGGAGACGCTGGGGAATGGGAGAGGGAGGGATAGAGAACTTACATATATGCATCTTCAATGTTCTTGGTTCCATGTAGCGCTTGTTCATGTTTTGTCTCTGTGGCAGTTCGTCTGGTTCACGCACGTGGCTCATGTGTATTCGTTTCCGCATTCAAGGGTTTTCCTTAATATTTTGAGTTTTTTCATTATTGTTATTCGTTGTATCTACCCAGTCCCATTGTTTTGCCCTGTTTCCTTTTCAACTTTCTTGTTGGCATTCTTTGATTACGTATGTTGGTTTCCACACCCAAAGATTTTCTTTATGATTTCGGCTATTTTCATCATTGCTGTACGTTTTATTATATCAATCCTCCCCTTCATTTCAATTTCTCCACGTTTTTTTTTTTGGGGGGGACTGTTTCTTGTACTCATACAATTGTTGGTATTACAGTCATTTTCTTAATGTTCTATATTCCTTTCAGGTCTCTAATAAGTGATACATATTTGGCTAATTTTTCTGCTTCCTTGCAGAACTAGATAACAGAAAAATTGATAAAATACATAGAACTTGCCAAATACTGCAAAAAGTCTGCTACATTATAGATTTTGCTGTTCAAGCCACTGTGAATCTATAATGTAGTAGTTTTTTTCCTTCTTAGTGACTATTATAACCTCTGGTCTAATTGCTTGGATAAGTTTGTCTAAACCTGTATATCCCAGAGAATTTTGTGCTTTTCATTTTCAAATACTCTTATCGGTTTCTGTGTTTACTATTTGTCAGCATGTTCAAATTGTACATGTTTGCATAGTTCCCAGTGGAATGCCTTTCCCACCCAGTCGTATCTGTTTTTATATTCCTTTTGGCCTAATTTACTACATTCACTTAGTATGTGATTTACTGTTTCGTCTCTTTGCCCACCGAGTCTACTTGTACTATTTTCCTGAGTTTTGTCAATTTTAGCATTGGCATAGCTAGTTCTGATCGCATTGTAGCAATTCTGTTTCTCTATTCAAGTGTGCTTCTCTGATCATTCTTATAAATTGTCTATGTAGTTGTCTTTCTGTCTAATTTTGTCTTCTTTGCCCTTTGTGCTTTTGGTTTTGCTGCCCTCTGTTTTTATTTAATTATTTTTCAGCAATGATCAGCGTTTCTATGCTTTACCTTATGTATTTTGTAAAATTCTTTTACTATGCCATCCAAAACGTCTTCTATACTCATCGAATCTCTTCCCCCTTCTCTCCTTTTTACAGAAAGTCGATCAGTACGATCCTTCAGGTACAGTATATTGTGCATGGTCACTAGTTTCCTAGTTATTTGTATTACTAGGAGCTTTCACACAGGCCATCATCAAAGAATTCTCTTTGAAAACAAGCTGTGGTGTTCCCTGGAGTCTGACTGACAACAAGTCTCCCCAGATTTCCAGTAATCTTCACCTCTTTTGACAACCTATGCAAATTCGTTATCGCAACGGTCGTCTACTATAGATTTTTTAGTGGTAGCGACCATTGGTCTTCACTGGGACATGGGTGGCAATTGTTGAATAATTAACACTGTTAAAAGTTAATTAGTTATTATCGATCTATCTGTCTATCTATCCATTTATCTATCTATTCAATGATATTATTAAAATAGTTTATATTGTGAGTTAATTTATTGTTTAAAGAATAAAGGTAGCAATGCGTTTGAGGGAGTTGATGAGTGAGAGTCAGAAAGAGAATCAGGAGAGATCGAGAGAGGAGCCCCTTAGAAGCGAAAAGAGGAGAGTAGACCATGTAGTCAAAAAGGCTTGAGTTCCTGACATCACCGATTCCACAAGATGCCAGTCCTTCTTGCATTCATCCAGTGGAGGTCTGCTTAGTGATTTCTAATTATTAAAATTATTATTATTATTATTATTATTATTATTATTATTGTTATACTCACTAAGAGTTTTCACAAAGTCATTATATCTGATTGCTCACTGATAAAACCCGGAAGTGTCCTCCTAGATTCTGAATAACAAGTTTCCTAAGATTTCCAACACTTTCCATATCTTTCGATAAACTTTGCAAATTATTTTGTGTTACTGCAACAGCCTTTTACTGTCAATTTCTTGCTAACAACGAACATTGGTCTTCTCTCAAATTTGTTTGACAA
>NC_136505.1:26768737-26901237 GCF_053919585.1 Euprymna scolopes | reverse complement strand
GCAAAAAAAAAAAAGTACTTGAGTACCATGGGCTAGAATTGAAACCGAAAGCAAAACTGTAGCATTCAAAGCTAGTGACGTTACCACTGTACCAACTTGACACACAAATAATCTGATTAAAATTATACATTAGAAGTAAACTAAGATTAATGTACAAAATGTATAATATTTTTTTTTCAATTTTGACACATTTTTGAATCCTTAAAAATTATTTTAACCGATTAAAGATCCATAAAAGAACGGTCCAGAAAAAATCCAATAATTTGAGGCCCCTAACGACGCTCTGCGACTTTAAGTTTCGGAGGAGATAGAGTTTGAAAATATGGAGAAAGACAGCCAATCATACGTATAGCATTTCGTGTATATATATATATATATATATATATATATATATATATATATATATATATATATTATATGCACGTTTCATTAAATAGCACAGACAACTCTTGCTTGTTTTTCTTGTAATCCTCTTTCTCTCTGTCGGACGATTTTCCGAACGTTTTTTTTTTGAGTGAAAAAAGAAATTTCCCATAATCGCGAACGTAAAAGAAAAAATGCTGTCCAAATACTAACATATATATATATATATATATATATATATATATATATATATATATATATATATATTATTTTTAACACGTGTTTCGTCATCTACGACTCATCAGAGTGGCTGAATCTAGCGAGATTCGAAATCAGGACCCCATGACAAGAAGCCTAAACCTCTACCACGGGACCAACTCGCTCGACTACTGAACGTATCGCGTTTTTATGTAGATGTTTTATTTGTTTTTGTTAGCGATACTCATTGAACGAATTCAATTATTTATACGAAAGTGCATTTTTACCTAAATGCGAGTTGGCAATAATTTTCCCTTTGACCAATTTGGTACCCCCTAAATGGGGAGCGGCATATATATATATTATTTTTAAAATATAATTATCCACTGACACGTGTTTCGTCGTCTACAACTCATCAGAGTAGCTGAATCTAGCGAGATTCGAAATCAGGACCCCATGATAGAAGCTTAAACCTCTATCACGGGACACGCTCGCTCGACTACTCTGGTAAGAAGATATCCCAAAATTGAAAATAATTGAATTTCAAAAAGGGTCGTTGATAGTGCTCAATTATAAGAGAGCAAATGATATATATTTTTAATGTAAATACAGTTATATCTTGCTACGATGTGCAGACCGTTTCATGATCGTAGCAAGATATATAAATATGTATATATATATATATATATATATATATATATATTAGCTGTACCCTGCCACGTGTTGCTGTGGCTCAAGTTGGCGCAATGGAAAAAGTTCAAAAATGAGAAAAAGCATGTTTCTTATAGGTTTTATTTTCCATTTTGCATGGGTACACAGTTTTTGTTGTTCCATTTTCTTAGCTGATATAGAGAATTTCTGGTTTGGCAACTCTTGAATACGTAACATAAATTGTCCATGTGAAAAAACAAAGCTTGGATTGGTTTATATTTCACAACATGATAATTAGTACACCAAATTTCAGTTGCAATACATGCGGTAGCATCCCTGGCAAATATAGCTGTTGGATAATTAACCACTTTATCTGCTTTCACAACAGTGTCGATGGATTTGTATTTGACTACCTCACTTGGAATTTTACATTGAATAATAGCGTTAAGTTCATGGGCATCTTTGTATTGACCTGCAAGAATAACTCATTCACTCAGTCAAGTGGAATTCTTATAATTTGAATATCTGCAAAAACCTTTTAAACTAACTGTTCTTTTGATGAAATAAAATTACAGAAATTACAGAAGTTAAAAGTCAAAGAATTTTGGCTGGCACTTTTTCGTACCCAATTTCCCACAAGTGATGCAAAAAATTTTGTGCGGATCGAACAGTCTGCAACTGGACATACATATTTTGAGTTAAGTTTAATGTCTTCACATGGAAGAAAAAAGTAGAGTATTTGAGGCAAGCATTTATTTCATCTGCTGATGTTGATTGAAGAATAACAGGTAACATTTGTCTGAAATTTTCTGCAAGCAATATTACTGCATTCCCAAATGGTCTGACATTGCAACGCAAATCTTGCAAGGATCGACCAAGAGCCTCAAGTGATTTTTTGCGTACCATTGTGCATTCATCGTAAACAATAAGTTTGCATTTCTGCAATATTTTTCCCCATATTGGATATTTTGGAGATGTCGAACATGAGATTTAAAAAAATTGAATGTTTTAAAGTAGAATAAATAATTCTTTTACTTGGCAGCAAGGTCGCAGGTATTCCTCATGCAGAAAGGGCTAAGGCTATGTCATTTTGTTACCAAATGGCGGCCAAAATCAATTTAATTAGAAAGGTTTTACCAGTTACTTCTGGTGCTGTTCAAGGTAGCAGTAATTTCCAAATAACTTCTATTCTCACAGTCAGTAAATTAGGTGACTAAAATAGGATTTATCCATGTTTTGACAATGCCTTATTCACTGTAATTAATTAAGGAGACTAAAATAGGATGAGGGATTAGAGATGGACAGATAGAGAGGAAGATATATATATAGAAAAGAGAAAGTGAGATGAAAATAGAGAAAGAGGAGATAGAAAGATAAAGGAATTGATAGATGAAGAGAGAGGGGGAGAGTTAGAAACAGAGAGGGATGAGACAGAAGAAAGGAGAGAGATAGAGGGAGTTAGAGAGAGAAAGGGGATCAAAGAGAGATGGAGAGGGTGATATATATGTGAATACATGTTTCGTTCCTAAAAATCCTGTGTTCCTTTTCGTTTATTACCATTTAACCCCATAACAGTAGGCAAAAAAATATGTATCGCTTATGGAAAAAGAATTAAACTTTTATAAAAATTAATTCTTTACTTAATCGTCAAAACAAACATTAAAAATTACAGGGTGTCTAAAAAGCCACTGAAAGGTTTTGAACTTTAATAGATTCTATATTTTTGATGATATCTTTCTGTAATTTATACACAATCTGAGTGACTCATAGAGGAATATAAAACATGAATGCAAAATTCAAACAATCTTTATTTATGAAAAATAATGTCTTTTAAAGGTTACCCATTTTCAGTTTCACATATTTGTGCTATTTCCAAAACAGAATTGACTAGATATATTATTCCTTAATTGGAATTCATTTTTGAGATGAGCATTATATATATTAATTTATTTCGGACTATTATTCTCATCTTTATTAGTTGTCGTTTTCACGATGTTTCGGCCAACTATTCCTCTGGACTTCGTCAGGTGGTAACCGCGACGGATAGGAACTTCGAATCGCCTAGCTGCATTCTCAGATATCACTGCCATCCGTAGTTATTGTCGCTTCACCACGTTTTTTGCCAAGTAAGCCTCTGGCTGGCTTTGGGTAGGATTGAAACCGCTATCTTCAGACAATCATCATCTGGAACAGTAGAGATTCAACGTCTCTATCAACTGCGCCACGGGGCCCGAAGAGCGATAAAGGTTGGATTTTTTGATCTTATAAATCCACGTTTATTTATTATTAGTTTTTGTTTTCACAACTAATAAAGATGAAAACAGCAACTAATAAAGATTAGAATGATAGTCCGAAATAAAAATAAATTAATATATATAATGCTCATCTCAAAAATGAATTCCAATTAAGGAATAATATATATACGATTCAGTACGGACCCGACTATGGAAGATCAGATAATAAATAAATGTGGATTTATAAGATCAAAGAATCCAACCTTGATCGCCCTTCGAGGCACGTGGTGCAGTTGATAGAGATGTTGAATCTCTACGGTTCCAAATGAGCATTGTCTGAAGATAGTGGTTTCAATCCCACCCAAAGCCAGCCAGAGGCTGACTTGGCCAAAACGTGGTGAGACGACAACAACTACGGATAGCAGTGATTGCTGAGAATACAGTTAGGAGATTCGAAGTTCCTATCCGTCGCGGTTACCACCTGACGAAGTCCAGAGGAATAGTTGGCCGAAATGCCGTGAAAACTATCTCAGTCAGCCATGGAGTATCGGTATACACTACGGTGGAGGGGTAGTCTAGGGACTTATTACATTTCATTTTTATCTTAACTGACACGACGGAATGGTCGGAGGATCCTAGAGGAGAAAGAACGGAACATGAACATATCTCAGGGGAAATGGAGAGAAAAAGGTCTAGAAGGCTTGCATACTGATCTGTAGTATCGGGCACACGGGTGGGCTCACGAACAATCTGAGTGAGGTCATAAGCAATGGCAAAATCATAACAGAACCTCCCCTCATCGTCTGTCTTATTTGAGTGGGTCAACCATTCCACGTTATGGATGTTGAAGTCACCACAGATGTGAATGTTAGGGATGTGCAGACAGGATGTGGTCTATTTTCTCAGATATACTCTTAAAGATAGTAACTCCACTGTTATGGGGCCGATCAAGGGCAAATATAAATGCTGTGGTGTAAGTAAGTGCAACCCGGAAGCACATATCAGGTAAATTAGGATCTTCTCTAGAGATATCCCTGCCACACGGGAAGCCATCTTTAATGTAAGCACATATTTCATGCCCATAGCGATTTTGGGGGTCAGATTTAGATGTTAAGTTAGAGTATCCGTTAATTATGAACTCATCTAGGGAAGTGGTCGGCCCTATTCAAGTTTCGCTTAGAAAGAATATGTCCTGTTTCGTCTCCTGTAATTGGGTTTCAACCTCTGGAAGGTTGGAACGTAGACCCCTGATGTTGGAGAAGGAGACATGGTAGTAGGTGTCTACGATGAAAGATGAGGTTCTAGGTTTATTCAAGTTTTTTTTTTTTTTTTTTAGATATTTCATGCTGAGGTTTTGGGATTTGTGGAACAGGTCGGCATACTTGGTTAAAGCAGAATAGAGAGGGAAAGTAAGAAAGAAAAGGACAGGAATTTTTTTTATGTAGCACATGATAAGGTAAAGCCGTAACAATTATACACTCGAATGACATCAATAGGCCCCACCAGAGACTACTGCATGGTCCAGAATCCATTCACCAAATGGCAATACAGCAGCCCCAGTACTTTGCACCTGCTGATAGGACAGCCTCCTTAAGTGGTAATCCAAGGTTCGGGTGCCTGACTATCAGGCGGATAACGTCAACCCAGACGGAGCGTTTACCTCCAGCACTCTTATTAGTGACATACATTCAAAACTCTTCAGTGACTTTTTGGATATCCTGTACATGGAAATTTATAGGACTAAATGACTTCATTTATTCATGTAAAGACTACCGTAGTTTCTCCCAAACTGCCATTAAAATTTTGAGTTTTTAATTTCGCCACGCTAAATCTATAGACTGAGATAAAAGATGGAATTATTTGAAATTCAGGTACGTATGCAATATTTTTGCATAGAAAATAGTCGTAAATCTTATTTAGATAAAAAAAAAATTGATTCAAAAACCTTTTAAGAAATATATAAATGTGTTCTCTATCGAGACAAAAATGACGGTGAATGGTGTTTCTTTTTTTTTTTATTTAAAATTTAAAATTTTATTAAAAATAGTAGAAAATGTCTTATATCATATTGTTTTTCGTATAATAAAATTCAGGCTTTTATCTTTCTGGAAAAAAAAAGTTGTTCAAGAATAATGGATTTTAATAGATTTTAATTCGTTTAAAAAAACAACAACAACTTGGCTTTTCTACCATTTTTTTTTTGCCGTGCCCAGTTTATAACGAGTAAAAATCGCATACAGTTGAATACAGAATATTCACTGCAACTTGCCGTCATTTCTATTAGTTTGCGCATGCGTAAACTAACCTAATAGCTATATGTCTGTATGTCTATCTCTATATTTTCAAACTCTATCTCCTTCGAAACTAAAAGTCGCAAAGCAGCACGAGGTGCTTCAAATGATTTTTTACGGGTCGTTCTTTTATGGGTCTTTAGTCGGTTGAAATAGTTTTTAATGGGTCAAAAATGGGTTAAAATTGAAAAAATCAGTAAACATTTTGCACCTTCATCTTACTTTATTTTTAATTTTTAATCTTTTCATATGCGTGTCACGTTGGTACATTAGTAACGTCACCAGCTTTGAAAGTTACAGTTTTGCTTTCTGTTTCGATTCTAGCTGATGGCACCCAAATACTTATTTTTACTTTTGAAATCACGACTCTATAATAATATATATGAAATCTGGACAAATTAACATATCATATTTAAGCGTATTTTACGATCGGGCAAGGCTGGGCGCCCCTCCCCCGCTAGTCATAGCTAAAAGTGGTTTAATTTTATAACTTTCTTTTCTATCTGTCTGATTGCCCAAACAGTATCGAACTCTACTAGAGCGCTAACTGTTTTGGTTTCGATTCTAGCTGATGGCATCCAAGTCATATTTTTCAACTTTTGAAATCAGTATTATATCTGTATGTAAAAATATTCAACAGAGAATTGGTTCCGTATTATAAATACGAAACCTGTATGAATTATAATATATTAAGCGTATTTTATAACCGGCAATTATGAGCGCCCGCATGCTAGTATAGGAATGCACATGAAAACACGTACACATGCATATATATATATATATATATATATATATATATATATATATATATATATATATATATATATATATATAGATAGATAGATAGATAGATAATCATTGAAGTGAGAGTTTTTCCAAATATAGATAAAAACAACGCAAACTTCTTTAAGATAGCTTGATAATGCAATACTAGAGCTATAAATACTTTTACGATACACATTATCGCCAAGAACAGGCATACAATTTAATGCCATTTTCAAAAAATAACCAGAGTCAGATCAATCTATAGATAGCCCCTCTCACCGACAGTTCGATAGATTATTATTTTGGAAGCTGTTTGTATATGCATAATAAACGGAAAACATATACGCAGAGAACTGCTACACATAAAGATATAAGTAATATGCCGAAATAAGTTTACCTATGTATAGTTAATAAAGCTGAAACACTTTTTGGAATGAGCATAAGAATGTGTGTGTAAATATATATATATATATATATACATATATATATATATATATATATATATATATATATATATATATATATATATTGTTACGGGAAGCTAAGTCGGGATGATCACCCCTCATTAAAATCTTTGACTCTAAAATGGTGCTGCACCATACGTTCTCGTAACACCGAATAAAAATAAAATAAAAATATCTAAAGTGTGTCGGGTGCGAATTTGTGTCCTAGAATGACACGTTATCTAAGGTTCATGAATAACCAATTGAACCTTGAACAACTCAAACGCAACGGAAGAACAATAACACGTGGATAAAATATCATAAGGGCTTTATTAAACATATGATTGAAATTTAATGTAACCCCTTAATGGGTTATGGTGAGGTCGAGCAAACGAGAAATTAAGCGAAAAGAAAAAACATTAATGAAATCAAACAAAATAAAAAGGATAAAGTGAAAACAACTTGACATGAATGTCGTTCTGGAATAAAAGCCCCCCCCCCAAAAAAAAAACAATAAACATGGGGGTTGGGTTTGGGAGATTGGGTATTAGAAATGGGGTACTTAAGTGCCGTTAGAGTATATCGCATGGCCAGCGTAGCTTCTCTCTTTCGTGCTTTTTAAAATTATTTTTAAAAGTCCGTGAACGCAGATACATTGCCTTCTGTAGGCTTTTTCCAATTCGTCGACATTATCTCATCGCCCGATGGGCGTCATTTTACATCGTTCCACGTGGGTATCATTTCCACGTCGATTTATTTTTTTTCTGGCGATTGAATATAAAGTTTCTTTTCATGGGGGTTTGAGTTAGACAGCAAAAGAAAATCCCTCATTTCATCCTCGGAACAGTACGGAGATGATTCGTCCATCATATCTGGTCACTGGTTCCTTCCATTGCTTTTTGGCATGGCGGCTGGAGGAATTTTTCTATCCACTCTCTCGTGGTGTCGACTCCAAAAAGACCGGAATTTTTTTGTTTCTCCCGCTTAGAGATTTTTCTCCTCCCTATCTATATCATTATAATATATATATATATATATATATATATATATATATATATATATATATATATATATATAGTGTAAAATTTAGTTGAAAATTCAAAGTCTCACGTTTTCTTTTTATAACCTTCGTTTATTTCCTGAATTTTTTCCATTACAGCTGTTTCATCGATGAGTAGGCAATTTTACGATTTATGTTTCCATAAAAATATCCTGTCCCCATCAACTTCTTCAGATGTTTATCCATTAGATTTTTACAACAAAAGGTATATTTTTAATATGCTGAACATCGTATTTGGGTAAAAGATTTCCAAAGCCATGCCTCCTCACTTCCTCCATCTTTTGGTGTGATGTAAAGATAGTTAACCCGTATTTTCGGTTTTTTTTTCTCAATTATCATATAATTTTATATAATTTTATTTTTATGCGTGTTTATTTTAATGTTATTTTTTTTGCTTGGTGTTTGAATTCTTATTATAACCCGATCCTTATGTTTAGTGGGAGGTCACTCTCATGGTATCATTTTTTTATATCTAGGATTATCTTTCTTGTATCTTTTTTCTTTCCTTATATTATACGTTTCGTTTTTACTATTTTTTTCCTAATCTGCTCTAGTTCGTGAAATTAAATATCTGTTTCTGTACAAACACCCGTGGATTATATCTAGTCGTTTGTTTAATAATTTTTATTTTGATATTAATATATGGTAAGATTCTAATATACATTGGTTGCATTTTTTTTTCGATTTGCTAGGTTTATATTTTTCCCCTCTATCAATTATTGACCATCTTAATTTATATTTAGTTTTATTTTCCTTTAATTCCTTAATCCATACTGCTAAAGTGGTTGAGTGAGTTTTCTTCGTTTTTCCCCGGTTGTTTTCGTTATTGCTATTGCTTCTGTTTCTATTTTCGTTATAGTAGTTGTCACTATTGTTATGATCCTTTCTACCCCTTTTTTCATTTTTATTTACATTGTTGTTGTCTTCGTTATTTGTGGTGTTCTTTCCTTTCTCAGTTTCATTTTTAAACGATGCTAGGTGAATACGATATCTGCCCTTAAAGCAAGTTCCGGTGCTCCCCATGTATACTTTAGTTTCATTATTTGTTATAACTTCACATTTGTATACTACGTTTGCTGTTAAACAGTTCCCCTCATTGGACATTCATTAGGGTCCCGGCAGTTACATTCTTTTACATTGTAAGATTCATTTTCTGTCCTATCTCTGTTTTTCAAAAATTTGTTTAATTTTGTGTTATTTGAGCCAATTATGGTATTTGTTAAGTTAGCAGACATTGAGAAGGATAACTTAACAGTGTTTTTGTTAATTATCTTACTTAGTTTACTATCTTGCGGGAAATTTTTATCTATAATTTTGTAAAATTCCATTTAGATGTTATTTTTTATATGGTGGCTGAACGGTGGATTAAACCACGTCTGGCTCTTCCTTCTATTTTTCTTTTTAACATCCCTTTCAGTTTTATTATGGTCTATCTTTTCATTTTTTTAACAAATTTAATTTGTTCTTTATATCCTGATCTAGTTAAGGCTTGGTTATAATATTCCTTGTTTTTATTGAATAATTTTTCATGTTGTGATATTTTGGATATTCTCTTTGAGATGCTAGATATAAGTGCTTTTTTCATACTATTCGGATGGTTGAACTTGTAATCTACGTAGAATAGCGTTTGGTTGGGTTTATGGTAGGGTTCATAGGAGTTGTTGTCTAGATTCAGAGTTATGTCTAAGAAGTTTACACATTTATGGTTTGGGTCGATTGTTATATCTAGGGTCGGTTTACTGAAGAATTGTTTAATTTTTTTTTTTCAAATAACCTATTTGCTGAGTTCAAGTAGAATAATGCATCATCACGGTATAGTCCTGCTCTTAGTCCTGGAATCTTTTCATATAGTTCATTTAGTATATAAAGGTCTACAAGTACTTGTGCACTATCCGGGTCCCCATTGTGACGTCAAAGTTGAGGTTTCTGATCTTTCTGGTCCATAGTTTGTTATCATATTTAATTAGAGTTCTTCTTGCTAGTCTTATAATGTCTAATTCTAATTTTGTTATCATTGTTATTTTTCTAGCTAGTTCTAGTGCTTCCTCGAAGAGATTTGGTGAAATAGAGGGGTAATATGAATCTATATTAAACATAAGGAATTTTCTATGTTTGCCTTGTTTTGTTTGTGTTTGGGGGTAGTGTGCCGAACCATTCAATTACCTTTTCCGATGATTTCCACAGGTTATGGTAAATTTTGTTTTTTAATTTAGGTAAGATTTCGTGTAGTATTTTTTTGCTAATGTTTACCAAATGTGAAATACAGGGAGAAATCAGTCTAATGCTAGGGTTATTGTTGAATTCTGGGTTATGATCTTTTAGGGTAAAACGTGGGAACAGTGGTGTATATCTCTCTATCTTATCTTGCATGTTCATTTTTTCATTTATTTTTAAAGTTTCAGAGTTTATACTATTCAGTTCTTCATTGCTTGCTACTCTATAGTTTTTATTGAATCCCTTCATAATTAGGTTGTTGAAGATTTCAAAATCCATGCTGTATATATTCATGGTTTTGTATGCTGGAATCATCAAGTTCGGATTGTCTTTAATATTTTTAAAGGTATTATTGATTTTTTCCATTGTTGGGTGAATGTACCTGTGTTTCTTCTTGATTTTTTAAGGTTTTTTATCCATTTTAACATGCCTAATTTGAACGCTTCTAAGGCAGAAATTACTGGTGGGAATTTCCTGGATTTAATTTTATATTTTCTATCATACAGGATTTCTGTGTTTTCATTTACAATTGTGGTTGTGTAATTCGGGTTGGTTTGTGTGCATCCATCTGTGTTTTTTCTTCTGTACTTTTGTGGTAAAAGATCCTTCATCGAATTCTTTTAAGAAAGGAATTCACGGCTTGTACCATGTCCATCATGTACGGTTTGTGTCTTGGAATAGCTATGTTTTCCGGGCTGAAAGTTATTTCATTCTTAGTCAACATCATAAACGGTATAACGTGTCAGCTCAATTCGAGGAGCAGTAAAAAAAATGTTAAAGTTTGATTTTGAAATATCGTTACTTTCAATGTATACCGTTTTCGTTTAACGGGTCTAGATTGTTATTTTAAAAACCAGTCACCGTTAATTTTGAGTTAAGCTCAATGTATTTATTTAATAAGTGCAAAGCATATATAGTGTAAAATTTTGTTGAAAATTTAAAGACTCACGTTTTCTTTTTATAACCTTCGTTTATTTCCTGGATTTTTTCCATTACAGCTGTTTCATCGATGAGTAGGCAATTTTACGATTTATGTTTCCATAAAAATATCCTGTCCCTATCAACTTCTTCAGATGTTTATCCATTAGATTTTTACAACAAAAGGTATATTTTTAACATGCTGAACATCGTATTTGGGTAAAAGATTTCCAAAGCCAATCCTCCTCACTTCCTCCATCTTTTGGTGTTATGTGAAGACAGTTTTCCGTTTTAACCCGTAGTTTCGTTTTTTTTTCTCAATTATCATATAATTTTATATAATTTTATTTTTATATTTATGCGTGTTTATTTTAATGTTCTTTTTTTGCTTGGTGTTTGAATTCTCTCATGGTAGCATTTTTTATATCTAGGATTACCTCCCTTGTATCTTTTTTCTTTCCTTATATTATACGTTTCGTTTTTACTATTTTTATATATATATATATATATATACACACATCCTTACATCATTTGTAGACATTTATGCTGATGACACTACCATCTATGGTAGCACATCTAAGACCGTAAACCACCAAGTTATCTCCGATTCTCTCTCCTCTGATCTTGAGAACGTGGTACAATGGGGAAATGAGTGGCTGCTTACTTTTAATGCATCTGAAACCAAGCTTCTATCTTTACATCATCGCTGTGATCCTCATCTAGCATCTTGGGGAGGCCTCATATTTTGACAAGCTTCTGGGCTTGACTTGTACTCCTGATCTGAAATGGAACACCTACATCAAATCTGTTGCCAAAGCTGCTGGAATAATGGTGGGATCCTTCTAATGATCCAGTAGATATCTCACTGCTAATGCAATTCTCTATCTATATAAGAGCCAAGTTCGTCCAAGGATGTTGTACTGTTGCTATATCTACGCAGGAGCTGCTAGAAAGGACTTATCCTGCCTTGATAGAGTTCAAAATAGACTTCGTAACCTCATAGGAGATGTCCGTTTTTCTTCCCTGCTACCTCTATCTCACAGGAGATATTCAGCGAGTTTGTCTTTGTTTTATCGTTATTTTCATGGCAAGTGCTTGACTGAGTTTCAATCTATGGTCCCCTCTCGGCAAACCTTCACAAGTAACACTCGTCTATCTGAAAACACTATCAATAATTTCCTCATTCTTTATCTGTGCCTAAACCTAAACGTAGATTCCATGAACAAAGCTTCTTTCTTAAAAGTGCATGCCAGTCTTCCGTTTTCCTGCTTTCCAGCTGTCTATAATAAGGTTATCTTCAAGTCCAATGTAAACAAGTTCTTGATAAGATAATTTACTGAATTTCCATTATTGACAATTATTATATTGTCCAATTGACTACTGTAACTCTTTAACCCTTATCCACGAGTGGCCACTGGCCCTTGATAAGTGGTGATGCCTATGTAAAAAATATATATACATATTAATTGATTGATTGATTGATTTATTAATCAATTGATTGATTATTTGATCTTTCATTTGTATTTTTTATTCCATTGAAAATGTTTTTTAGTTCACACTGTTTTTATATATTTTCAAAATTAGTATTTTGAAATTTAAGTGTGACAGAGAAACGAAACTTTTATTTCTAAGTGTGCCAGACCAACGAAATTTTTATTTAAACTTATGTGTGACATACTTTTGCATCGTCGAATGGAAAACAATACACAGATATAAAATTCAGAATAAATTTATTCCGTTAGGTACAATAATATAAGTCCGTGCCACGTAGCAACAACTGGTTAATGATTTGCAAGTGTGACACTAAGTGATTGCATTCTTACTTGCAGCTTCAAATTACTCCCATAAATTTCACTCTCCTTAAATAAACGTGAAGCATGGTCCTCTGTTCGAGTCATGTAACAACACAGAACAATAAAACTTGTATTTCAAACTTAAGCATGACAAACGGACGACATTTCTATTTTAAACTTAAGTGTGAGAAACAAACGAAACTTCTATTTAAAACTTAAGCGTTACATACCACCGACCAAGAAAACCTATTTAAAGCAGAATTGTGACAAACTAACAAAACCATTATTGCAAACTTAAGTGTGATAGACCAAAGATACTTTTATTTTAATCTTGAGTTATATCGAACAATGAACCTTAAACGTTATGTAAGAACGAGAAGAGGAAGGAAAAAAAAGGAGAAAATGCTACACGTGCTTGGAGAGAAAGAAAGTCGACATCAAAGGAAATGGACAAGTAAACTGAAGGCAGGAGATGGCTGACTGCAGTCGGAAGAAGGAGAAACGCGGATCAGGTTAAAATTGACATGTGGCAGCAGGAGACTTTTTTAAGTGGTGTCAAAAGTTACGGCAATAAAAATTTTTGTTAAAAAGAAGAAACGCCGTCCCGGATTTTTATTTATTTCTATACCTGTTTTATTTGTTTGTCCATTTGCGTCGTAACGGCTACGTTACAGTGACAATCCAACGAAACTTAAGCCTGATTAACTAACGGATATTCTATTTTAAACGTAAGCATAATCTTGAGTGCGACAGGCTAACGACATTTCGGTTTTAAACATAAGTGCGACAAATAATGAAACTTTTACTTTAGTCTTAAGCGTGACAGACCAATGAAACTTGTATTTCAAACATTAGTGTTACAGACCAGCAAAACTTTAACATGATGAACAAACGGCTATTCTATTTTAAACTTAATCGTGAGAAACCAGCGGAAAGGCAAAGTTTTCTATAGAAATGAGTTTAAAAGAATCAACGAAAATATGTCAAATTTAAGCCAGACAGACTGACAGGTGATGAGCGAATGTATCTAAAAGTTCTTTCACGCTTAAGCGTGACAGACCACCGAAACATTTATTTTAAACTTAACTGTGACAGATTGACGGAGCTACATAGCCTCTGATGTGTGGATGCATTAATGAATCTTTGAAATATTTTTATGTCTGCCGAGTTCCGATCTCAGAAAAAATTAATAAAGACGGAGAACTGAAGAAATCTAAGGAAGTTCCGTCTGTAAGTTTAATTTGACAGAGATAAGAAGAAGAAAAACAAACAGAATAAGCAAACAAACAAAATGAATGTCTTCAAGAGCGAGTATCTTGGTCCCTAAATATATTTAGGCACTAAACTAACCTAATAAAGTCAATTCCTTAAACATCATATTAATATAAAAAAGGCCTGCTGGCATCCGACGGCATAGTTCTACTCGGTAAAGTGATGCACATTGTAAGAGATGAAATTAAAAGAAACACTCGGTGAACTCACTGTGAATTTCACTTGCTATGATTCTTCTTGCCAATGTCTTGGGGTTTTTCTTGGATAATCAGGAATATTGCCACAATCCAAAAGAGATTAAAAACTAATCTTCTTTGTTTTTTAGGAAAATATACAAGTCTCATTATATATATATATATATATATATATATATATATATATATATATATATATATATATATATATATATATACTAGCAGGCTGCCCGGCATTGCCCAGTTGAAAAATACGCTTAAATATGATATTTTGATTAATGCAGATTTCGTATTTATTATTATATTATATTGCACTGTAGAGAATCTACTATTGGTTTTCTAAAAAAATTTTCATATATAATGGCTTGAATAAAAGTTTAAAATTCAAAAGTCAAGTATCATGCTTCATTTGTGCTCTAAACAGAAACATTTATTTCGAACACGTCCCTGTCATATCAAATAACCTACTGTTGGTTTTATATACCTGATCTTACTGCTTGTACAGTGATAATGGCTTGAATTTCAGTTTAATTTACCATCATAATGTGTTGATTAAGGAAGGTGTTGATAGCGTCATATTTCAAAATTTTCGTAGCATACCTCTTTTTCAAAAAGAAATTATCATTCAGTTGAAATGTGTATTAAATTAGAAGTCGAGGATAATTTATCGGTTTGGTTTGATTCACAACGTATCAATGCTTTTCAGGATATTTGATGCTGCATCCAGTAATTTTAATATTTCATTTATATCCTTAAATATTTATTCATGGAATTTGGTTTTATTGTTTTGTATTATGGCATATCAACACTTTTCATGCTATTTAATACTCAAGTCAGTAACTTTGGAAGAAGTTTTTAAGTTTTAAGTCTTTTATAACTCCAAATATTTATTCATGATCTTTGGTTTGGTTGTTTTGTAGAGGAAATTACTAATTTTGATTTTTGCAGAACATGATCTACACCATCTACGCTCTTATGCCAATCTGGCATCGGTTGAAATGAATGGCTCTCGTCTTGGGAAAGCTTCATGTTTTGACAAGCTTCTGGGCTTGACCTTTACTCCTGACCTGAAATGGAACACGTATATCAAATCCATTGCCAAGGTCGCTGGAAACAGAAGAGAAGTTGTGAGCCTGTCCCTGCATAATCGTTATTTTCATGGCAAGTGCTCAGCTGAGCTTCAATCTATAGTTCCCCCCTTGCCAAACTTTCACAAAAAACATTCGTCTAAACAAAACCACTATCAATAATTTCCCACACTCTTTATCTGTGCCTAAACCTAAATGTAGATTCCATGAACAAAGCTTCTTTCTTAGAACTGCATGCCTGTGGAATTCTGTTCTGATTGCCTGCTTTCCAGCTGACAACAATCTGATTGTCTTCAAGTCTAACGTAAACAAGTTCTTGATGAACCGTCCCCCTAAGTAATAAAATTTACAAAATTCCCACTACTTATGTATACTACGCTCTAATCACATTGACTACTGTATACCCATTAACCCTTATCCTCGAGTGGCATCCAGGCCTGGGCAAGTGGTGATTCCTGTGCAAAAAAAAAATTGAATTTTGCAAATAAAAAGAAAGAACAATATCAATGTTTGGCACGTTAGGTCAGAAAGCTAGTATCTTCAGATTAACTGATTTGGTAGCACCAGGAATAATAATAATAATAATAATAATAATAATAATAATAATAATAATATATATATATATATATATATATATATATATATATATATATATATATATATTGATTTCAACATTTTTCTCCGGTTCCAATACAATTACCGATTCTGTACTAAATTCACGATTCCGATGCAGTTACTGATTCTTATTCTTTATAAATGTCTAAATATTTAACTAAAATGTTGTCATTTTAACCTGATTACCGAAAAAGCTGTTGTTAATTGTGCAGATATTTTCTCAAGCGTAAAAATACACCTGTGGGGGATCACATGTACATTTTAGCTTTACTGGTAGTTTTAAAATGAATAAATATTTATTATTTCATCATAAATACCAGCAATGAGTAATTTTGGTTGAAATAAAATCAAATATGAAAGACAATTAAAAGAATCGTTTTTGACATCGAAAAACAGGCACAAATTTTACTGATTCCAATATATATATACACTTGTGCCCGATATTATTCATACCCCTCGGATCTTTGAGATTTCTATAAGAATATTGCTCAAACCAGAAGGTAGACAATATTAAAGGGATTTCAAACAATAAATCAAGCATAAGCATTTAATTTAAACTCAACAAATAAATAAATTATGCAAGTTTGAAACATTATACAAAGAAAAACAATAATGGCACTAGTTCAAAATTATTCATACCTCTCTTACTAATAGTCAATAGCATGCCCTTTATTCTTAATAACTGCCTGTAACCGTTTGGGATATTTATCAACAAGGTTTTTACAAGCATCAACACTGATTTTTGACCATTCTTCAATGCAGTAGTTCTCCAAATCCCTCAAATTTCTAGGTTTCCGCTTTTTAACCTCAGTTTTCAATATGTGCCAGAGGTTTTCGATAGGGTTCAGGTCTGGACTCTGGCTAGGCCATTTCAAAACATTAATTTGATTATCCTCAAACCATTTCTTGACTATTTTGGCAGTATGTTTTGGATCATTATCCTGTTGAAGGACCCAGTTTGGTCCTAAATGGAGCTTCTCCGCATCCTGTCTAATGTTTTTCTTGAGTATCTCCAAATATTGCTCCTTCTTCATGGTTCCATCTATCTTGACCAAACTACCTGGACCACTAGCCGAAAAGGAGCCCCAAAACATTAAGCTACCACCACCATGTTTCACCGTGGGTATGGTGTTCTTTGGGTTGTAAGCTTCTCCTTTCTTCCTTCAAACGTAAGAAGCATCCATATGGCCAAACAATTCAATTTTTGTTTCGTCAGTCCACAAAATACTTGAGAAAACGGACTCTGGAGAATTCACATGGGTCCTAGCAAACTTTAGACGTGCTGCAAGGTGTTTTCCGGTGTGCAATGGAGTCCTTCTTGGTCTTCTTCCTTTCAGACCATTTTCATGCAGAGTCCTTTGCAATGTTTGCCTTGATATTTTTATGCCAGAAGACTCCAGATTTTCTAAAATGTCCTTATTAGTGGTGGTTGGATTTGCATTAACACTTCTTACAATATTCCTGGTGGCTCTAGCAGACAGTTTCCTTTTTCTTCCTCTACCAATCAAGTTGTTTGTTGTGTGGTGGCTCTGGAATTTTTTGATGATGCTCTGTACTGTTGCTGTAGGGACCTCAAATTTCTTGAAAATTGACTTGTAACCTAAACCATCCTTATGTGAATTCACAATTTTAGTCCTAAGATTATTACTAAGCTCTTTTTTCTTCCCCATTCTAATAATTTTTATTCTTTTATTGGTTTTCAGTTGATATCATTTTAATTTCTGAAAAATGCAAAAAACGAAATGAAATTAATCAAAGGTTGTATAAAAGCATTCAAAATAAGAATCAAACAGAAAACAAGCAGTCAGAAACTCGATTAATACTGAAATAATAAGGGGGTATGATTATTTTTGAACATTGCAGATTTTATAAATAGCTGTATATTGCTTTTATTACAAGTATCCCGAGATTTTAAAATGACGAAAATGATCAGAAGAGGTTTATTAAGAATATGTATCAATATGGACGTAAACAATAAATTCTTACAAAAGTTACACCTAATAAACTCAATTTTCAAGGGGGGTATGAATAATATCGGGCACAACTGTATATATATATATATATATATATATATATATATATATATATATATATATATATATACATACTAGCAGGCCACCTGGCATTGCCCGGTCGTAATATACGCTTAAATTTTATATTTTGATTAATGCAGATTTCGTATTTATTATTATACTATATTAGACCCAATATATGGTAGTGATTTAAAAAGTTAAAAAAAACTGACTTGTGCGCCACTACCGAAAACGTTTGGCTTACGATTTACTTTGACATTAATGACTGTATTCTGATGACATGTTTACTGCAAAGTAAAAATTAAAACATGAACCAATAGCTATTACGTCATGCATGCAGATTCGTAATGTCGTCGTTCGACCTTCACCTGGAAATTTTCATTTCTTAAATTTTCACACTTTTATACCGATTTTCCAGGCTAAAACCCAATTATAAAGTTTCACATAAGTTAGAATACTCTATATATGAAGTTTCATGTCTGTAGATCAAAAACTGACATAGGATTTTGGTAGGCAAAATTTTTTAACAAAAATATATACACATACATATATATATATAGAAAGATGTTTGTGTTTACCATAACCTTTTTATGCAAATATTATGCAAGTATAAATCATGTAGAATATCTGCATGAATATAATTACACGTAATAGTTAACTAAAGATGATCATCCCAAAAAGAAAACGGAAAAAACAAATAGGGAATTAATTAAGATGAATGTTTAAAGGAATATGCAAATTAGCTCGATCTTTTACAGATGAATACAATTCAACGACCCATATATATATAACAAATTGTTTTTTTTTTAAAATAAATATCAAAAAGGATTTTTAATATGAATATCAATGCACGGAAAAAAAAAATTATAGGAGGATAGAAGATAGATAGACTGATAATGCTTTTGTTATGCTAACATAAATGTATGTATGTATGTGTGTTTATCTAATCTTGTTATAACTGATATATGCTTTTATCCAAATCTAATATTTTTGAATCAATAGATTTTCAAAAGATTTTCCACTTATATTTGTCTTGCATTTTCTGTTTTATTTCATATTTATTCAATGTAGTTTATTTATTTATTTATTTATTAATTATTACTATTATTATTATTATTATTATTATTATTATTATTATTATTATTATTTGCAATATGAACGTCTATTCCATATAGTAAAATAATCTTATAATCTTGTCAAAATTGTATTGTTTTGTTGTCGTTTTTTTTTTTCACATAAAATATTTTCCAGCGTTATAAACCCTTTACGAAAACAAACTCTTCAAATATAGAATTCATCTAATTTTAAAGGAATTACCAACATCTTTAGTAGAAACATCACCATGGCCTCCAGAGATAAACAGTGAAAAATTTTCTGCATGTATTAAATTTTTCCTATCCTTTGTTATTTAAATTTTTAAGAAAAAAACTATCTTTGCAATTTCTTCCAACTCTTTGCCATGCTTAAAGCAACTTTACTGAAACTCTGTGGAGATGATTTTTGAGTTAGAGACTTACAATTGTTCTCAGGGGAGAGTGACAAGTTAGCTTAAACTGTTGAAAATGTCTGGTAATTCTAAAAGATCTTGATTTTTATCCTTCAACTTAACATAGCGTTAAGCAATTTGACTCAGAGAAAATCCATTGACAGGAATTTAGCAAAAACTATTGCAAATTTGTTTAGCGGAAATAAAATTAAATGTTTCCCTGCGTATCGAATTTGAAAGAAGGCAATATCGTCAATCATTCCAAAAGATCAAGTTTTTAAAAGACTAAAAAATTTTAAGCTAACTTAGCCATTATCAAACGTACTTAATTTCTCTGTCTTTTGTCGAAAAATAATCAACTATTTATCTGGCACCATTAATTTCCATAATAATAAAAAGTGAATATTTTTCAATTATTTAGTCTTTGTCTGCAAGAATAGAAATGTTACTTATGCAGAGTATAATCTATTTTTATGTGCGTGGCAACTTACGTAAACCACTGAAATATGCCGAACACTGATCAAATTATAAAACGCTAGAAAAAACAAAAATCATCATGATAGGAAACATTTATTGTATAATAATTTTAATAACGAAAAAGGGAAATAAAATAATTTAAAAAAAAAACATCAACCTACGGTAAGTTTTATAAATAAATAAATATTCTTTTTGGAAAATAATGTGCAACAAACGAAAACATTATTTTGTAAGAAAAGTTTTTGAAACATTTTTTATTGTTTTGTTTCTGTATTTTGTTTTTGTAAGAAATGTTACTGCTTTAATGAGTTAAAAAAAACTGTCGGGGAGGGGGCAATAAAAAAATTATTTCTATTTCTGGCAAAATGAATCGCTTTTTTCCAGAGACTAGCATAATTTTCAAACCTGCTATATTCATTGTGTCAGCTATGATTTATTTTTAATTACTTGAATTTTTTGCACGATTAAAACTAATATTTTCTTCCAATTTATTAACTGTCGTCTGCTGAGATTTTCATTGGCTGAGCGTTTCGCCCTATTCTTGCGGTTTATGTAAGATATTGGAATATGCTGAGCTAACCTTCACTAAAAAGATGAATAATTCTTTGTGTAAGTACTAAAACGTTAATATAAAAAAAAAAAAATGGTAGTCTTTGTCTGCAAGAACACAAATGCTGAAAATTTTGTTTGTACTATAAAATTTTGTTGAAATAAGGATATGGCGGTGTCCCTGGCTTTGGTAGAGACCATTTTGAATGACCGAAGCGTCTTTGGTATAGCCAACACCGACATAGATATTTGATTAAAATTGGGGTAAAAAGTTATGTTTTCAGAAAGTAAGAAAATGAAAGATAGATATACAGATATGCATGCATATAAAAATGGAAATAAAACGAAACATTAGGAGAACAGAAGGGTCATCAGATAGCAAATGTTATTTAAAGCATAAAAAGAGTTTCACAAATGGGTTTACTTTCGGCAGATGCACAACTCTCGCTTCTCTTATTATGTCCTTTAGTCCTCACATTCCATGAGCAATGTTTCTGACAAAGAAGGAAGAACTGCTGTTTTCTAGGTCAGAATCCATTCCATCTAACACTTATCGTCGGCAAGTTTTTGAACTTGAAGTAGTGTTTAATTTTAACTCCTTATATTAAGTGGCTTCATGCCTTGTCTGGAACCATTTCCATAATTAAAAACAAATGAAAAACTGAAGAAACACGAAATTTTTTAACAAAGCATTTTCATACAATATCTAAAAATATAAAGTTATTTTCATGTCGGTAAATGTTCATAGTGCAACAGTTGTTTTGAGTAAAGAAGTTGAGTCAATAATAGTCACAAGTCAATATATTCATAGAAATATGCAGTAAAACTTGACACAATTATATGGAATAAGTCAGACAGAGTTGCAATCTTGGTTGAAGTGAGTGTCCCTAATGATGGCGGTCTGAACAGAGCTAAAAAAGAGAAACAGACCAAATACCAAGGTCTCATGTATGATATGAAAAGAAACTGGAATCTTAGGGAGATATCAATCATACCAGTTATTATAGGTGCCACAGGGCTTATGAAGAAGAACCTGAAGTCCTACCTAACTAATATTCCTGGTGAACCAAGTGAAAAAGAGATCCAGACAATTGCACTTTAGGGAAAAAAGAGGATACTAAAAAGAGCTCTCGGCTGGTTTCAATAAAAAGCAGGGCAATGTTGGCAGCTAGTTTGGCTACCCCATACCCAACGTTACAATCTTCAAAGGAAGAAAATTAAAAAAAAAAAAAAAAAAAAAGACAGATCTTTACGTTGCGAATGAAAGAGTTGTGATGGTCACATCATGCCATCTCACATCTTCGAAGTTAGCTTGAAAGCCAATACCAAAGTGTACTTGGATGTGCTAAAGAGTATGGTGATCCCCTAGTGCAATCAGATGGCGGCTGGCAGACCCTTGGTGTGGCAGCAGGACTTGGCACTGGCCCGCAAGTCTAAAGAGACACGAGCTTGGCTTCAGAAGGAGAGCTACGACTTTGTACCCTTCTCTCACTGACCTCCCTCCTCCCCCGACCTTAACCCGTTGGACTACTTCATTTGGTCATACGTCGAGAACATCACCAATATTACCTCTCACAATACCAAAGCCAGCCTGATCGCCACAAGCCACCTAGTATTCACTGAGCTCACATCCGTGCTTGTGGAAAAGGCATACCCCCAGTTTCGGACATATATCGGAACGTTGATTGAGGTTGAAGACGTCTACATTTAATTGATGTCAGCTCTACTACATAATCAAATTATATGAATTGATTCTATCAATAAAAATTTTAAAATAAAGCTGTACTGTGATTTTGTTTAGAGCATAAATTTTATCTTTTTTATCCTGTACAAGAGCATGTTTCCGAGTAATCAGCATTTAAGACAGAGAAGAAAAAACATGTCAAATAAATATGAATCGAAATCTTGGACAATTGTTTTGTGACACAATGACAAATTTGTTGGTGCAATATTAATTAAGTTAAATTAATTATGGATGTTTTACATTCTGTTTCACCATAAACAAAGAATATTACCATTTGGAACATAAGGGGCTACTATTTGGGATCATGTGTAACAGGATACTGTGAAGAGTCGAGCAGCAAGACGTCTGTTCATATTACGTTTAAACTTCTACAGGTTAGTATAGTCATGGAAGCAGGAAACAGGGAGGAAATTCCAAAGTTTAGAAGCCCAAGAGAAGTAACTATTAGAGTAGAAGGCTTTCTGGCATCTAGGAACCTCAACAGAGAAGGGATAGGATTGTGTGGCTTATCGGATTAGTCAGGAATATGCACGTCGAGTAAGAGCATGTTCTATCAAAGCACCTGCAATTTTATTAAATTTATTAATTTTATTAAATTTTATTAAAAATATTTCAAATTATTAATGACTATTTAATCTTGTGAAAATTAAATAATTTAATTTGTCATTTTTAACTTGAAAAGTAAAAAAATGATATAAAATGCATAAACATTTACATCAAATTGGTAAAATCGATTTGTAATTAATTTATTGGACAATACCAAATTTAAATTGAAACATTTGCTGCTGACTATTTTAGAATAAGAATTGCACCAAACATACATCTGTGGCGACCACGAGAACGATTTGGATCA
Organism: Euprymna scolopes; assembly: GCF_053919585.1. NCBI lineage: Eukaryota > Metazoa > Mollusca > Cephalopoda > Sepiida > Sepiolidae > Euprymna > Euprymna scolopes. The sequence goes on along the minus strand of NC_136505.1, from coordinate 26,877,996 downwards.
TACAATATAGTACTTGTCCAAGAACACTTGTCTTGTAGTACATGGTACCACGAGACTGCTTCTCTTTAGACTACAAGATGGTCATATTTAAATCCAATGTTAACAAATACTTTGCTTTATGTAAATCGCTCCAAATAAATATGAATTCTTTTGATGCAATGAGCTAAAAAAATCGCTCCACATAAGGTATGAAGCCACTTGATAAGCTAAAAAAATACAACTTCAAGATGAAAGACTCATCAATGATAAGCGGTAAGAGGGATACATTCCGACCCAGAAAATAGCAATTCTTCCCTCTTTGCAGGAAATATAGATTAAAATATTTGCCAATAAATATTTTACAATAAGGATTGCACCAAGAAATACATATGTAGTTAGTAGTGACCACCGAAATGATTTGGATCATTTAAGACTCTAGGTGGCTGTGATGGCAACCTTCTGTCTAATAAAATGATAGCATTCCTCATCTAGTCTCATCTAGTGGAATTGGCTTTCTGGATGCAGGTTTGTATGAGTGATTAGGAGACCTAGGTTTGCCCAGTTACCAAGGCCCCCTTTTCAGCATTGCAGACAAAGTCCAACAAAGCAAGCTAATATGGCCGGAGCCAGTGCAGCTGTAGGAGTTGCCGGAAAAGTGCTTCACCATCCGCGTATTGGGGCTCCAAACCGAACGTTTAGTTGGAGTTTACTTCCTTAGCCTTTACTTTTCCCAACGTACCGAAAAAGCTGTGCGGCTATTTGTCTATAGCTCATGAAAATTTGAAAATATTTTCAGTTTTGACAAAAATATCGGAGATCCTCATGTATTTATGGTCGTATCGAAATGAAAGCAAACTCCTTAAAGGTGGCTATAATAAGGCGGATAATGACATGAACTGACAACCTAGGTTGCTGAGTTTGAGTCCATCAAAAAGGTACCTAACGGATATGACTATCGTTTTTTTTTAAAATTATGTCCAGATGCAAAGCTTTGACAGTTGCAAAAATATTTTTTTATTTTTTCGTTCATAATGAAATACTGTATATTTTACTTGAGTTTGAATCTTATGCAAATCTAAAAGATTATTTAACTGGATACATGTTTTATAAATTCAAAGAAATTAACATAATAACATAAAAAGACAAACTATAAAAATTAACATAATGACATAAAAAGACAAACTATAAAAATTAACATAATAACATAAAAAGACAAACTATAAAAATTAACATAATGACATAAAAAGACAAACTATAAAAATTAATATAATGACATAAAAAGACAAACTATAAAAATTAACATAATGACATAAAAAGACAAACTATAAAAATTAACATAATAACATAAAAAGACAAACTATAAAAATTAACATAATAACATAAAAAGACAAACTATAAAAATTAACATAATGACATAAAACGACAAACTATAAAAATTAACATAATAACATAAAAAGACAAACTATAAAAATTAACATAATGACATAAAAACACAAATTATATAAATAACCTTCCTTTAATGATAATGCACCAAATAACGTTATTCAGTTTTATTTTTGCTTGAAAACATAATTTCTAATGTTTTTTGCCAATAAGAACTATTAAAATGTGGTCCTTACATTTTAACACTCAGGCCTACACGTTACATGCACAGACTGTTATAAAGAAACAAAAAAGGAAAAATTCGACTCAGCTTTATTTTAGTTGAAAGGCAATTATTCATGGCACTTTCTATTGCATCTTGTTTTAAAAGTCCCTGAATTCGCCATGTAGTTAATAAAATTCTGCCGTGTCGAACATGTGCCTCCTCAAAAAAGCTCTTGCCCCCACATATCTCCACATGCATTTTACGCCGGCCACCTTGACGGTCCTCACCACATGGTGCCGTTTTTTTTCTTTCTGTCATGTGGCTGCCGTAGCTAAATACATGTCAGCGGATCTGTTACACTATATGTAGATATATTCATCATAGTTACTTACTCTCATGCAAATATTAAAAAACATGCTTTTTCCTCAAAATTCCACAATTTTTTCTTCATGCTAGCTATACTACAGTAGAAATTTTTTTTGTTATTTATTATTAGAGACTCGTCACTTATCAAGGCCCAAGAGTAACTAGAGGATAAGTTGGCAGCCAATGAGGCAACAGCACGATTAGTAGGAATGGTGGAAATGTTTCTATTGTTTTTGCCAATAAAAACAATATGCAAAATACATTCATCGTAGTTACTAACTCTCAAATACAAATCCTAAGTAGAAATTTTTTTTTCACAAAATTTCACAAATATTGTTCTTTATGCTAGCTATAAAGTGGTAAAAGTATGCCAAAGATGGAAATAGACATACCCACGTACTGTACCTACCGCACTCAAAGTAGTAGAGAATTGGATAATGACGCGAACTTACCACATAGGTGTGTTGAATTTGAGTTCAACCCATTCCATAACACCACTTTCACTCATGGATGTTGGCAACCTTCACTTGCACCCTCCTATAAGTACATGATTCTAGAATGAATCAGGGAAACCATTGCCAATAACAAAGTCATTATGATTTATATGGATTTAATTTTTACTATGCATGACTTCAAGGGTAAGTCGAATTATGGTGAACACTGAAAATGTACCATACCGTACTCATCCCGGAGTTGCACTCAGCTTAAATGGGTTAAACTGCCTTCCTACAAAAGAGGAAATTTTATGGGATTTCCAAATTCACAAGCGGTTCCCAACTGCTTGTATATTCCTATCAGTTGATATTAAGGCATGGAATTTCTGCATTCTTCTAGAGAGGTGTCCACACTGCGTGGTATTCCCAAATTGTAACCCATCTGGTACTGACCTGGATCAATGTTGCTTACACCTCTCCGATGAGAATTAATGTGTCAACGTGGTGATGCTGTATATTGGAAATGTAAGTTAAAAAAATTCCAAAAATACCTTGCCATGACCTGAAGTAACCAGTAATTTTATTATAATTTTAAATGTGAGTAATCTTCATTCTTAACTTCATCCTTAACTTCATTCTTAACTTCATCCTTAACTTCATTCTTAACTTCATCCTTAACTTCATCTTTAACTTTATTCTTACTTTCATCTTTAACTTCATTTTTAACTTCATCTTTTTATTTTTATTTTTTTTTACAAGGTGGTCACCACTTATCAAGGCCCGGAAGCCACTCAGGGATAAGGATTATTGCATGTACAGTACGTTAGTGTTGAGATTTGATAAAGTATCTACTTAAGGGGGCGGTTCATCAGGAATTTGTTTATGTTAGACTTGAAGACATCCAGGTTGTAGTCAGGTAGGAAACAGGTAGACGGAACAGAGTTCCACAGGCGTGCACTTCTAAGAAAGAAGCTTTGTTCATGGAATCTATGTTTTGGTTTTGGCACAGATAAAGAGTGAGGGAAATTTTTGACAGTGTTTTCAGCTAGACGGGTGTTTTTTGTGAAAGATCGGCGAGGGGGGGACCAGGGATTGGAGCTCAGACGAGCACTTGCCATGAAAGTAACGATAAAACAAAGGCAGGCTCACAACTTCTCTCCTGTGGGAAAGAGAAAAGGGTATCCCTCACTAAGCCACAAAACCTATTTTATACTCTATCAAGGCAGGATAGAGTGTTTTTAGCAGCTCCTGCCCAGATGTGGCAACAGTACTCCATTTTTAACTTCATTCTTACTTTCATCTTTGACTTCATTTTTAACTTCATTCTTAACTTCATCTTTGACTTCATTTTTAACTTCATTCTTAACTATCTATAACTCCATTCTTTAACTCCATTCTTAATTTCATTCTTAACTTCACCTTTAATTTCATTCTTAACTTCATTCGTGACTTCATCTTTAACTTCATTTTTAACTTCATTTTTAACTTCATCTTAACGTCATCTTTAACTTCATTCTTAACTATCTATAGCTTCATCTTTTACTTCATCTTTAACTTCATCTTTAACTTCATCCTAAATCAATTCTTAAGGAGAATAGAAAATGAATAGTTTTTTATCTTGATGTAGTAGTAGATATTTTTAGATTCTTTACATTAAATGGCTTCATACCCTGTCTGGATCGATTTTCGTAAGAAAAAAAAATCTTGAATAGGAATAATTCACTACTAGTGGAAGGATTCAGTCTGCAAGAGATAATTTCAGATACGAGTTAAGGACGTGGGTGTTTCATAACACCAATTTCATTTATAGATGTTGACAACCTTCACTTGGTGCTTCCTATAAGTACACGTTTCTTGAAAAAATCAGAGGTGCCAATCCAGAATCGAGTCGGTTAACTCGTTATAACATGCTGATTCATAAGAATTTATTTTTAATTGACAAATATCTTTGGGTTATCAATTTACGGTTAAAAAGAAATTCAAATTGTCTCCAAAATCTTTGTTTTAAAGTAAAAATTGCTGACCCTTGGTGTAGATTGAGAAGGGGTTAGTTTATTGTTAATTGCCTAAGGTGTCCCTACTGGGGAATGCTGACAAGGCTGTTCAGGCATGTATTGTAGGTCATACCGTGTTAATTTTTGTGCGGTGGCTTTTCCAAACCACACCTTAACGTTCTTGGGGGAGATAAACAAAATACACGGTGTTTTTAGTTTGTTTAAAAAATCTTCCTTTTTTTTTTAATTCACGATTTTTGACACTTGAGGTTGCCTTGTTAAAATTAAAACAAAAACCATCTCTGGAACATTCCAGAGCGCTCCATCTTAAATTATCCCCTATTCATCAGCTGTCACTGTTGGATTTTTATGGGTTTCTTGGCGAAGGGAGAGATGTTTTGTTTTGTACAAATATAGCATTTCTACTCAAAAAAAAAAAAAAAAAAAAAAAATTGAACTAAATTTTAAATGTAAACTAAATTAAGCTACAAACATAAAACGATGTATGAACTTGATTCTTGTATTTATGATAAAAGCCAAAAAAGAGCAAGTTTTAGTCTCGCTTCCATGTATTTCCTTTTTGGACTGGATTTTATTCAAGACTTTTGAAACCATGAGAGTTTATTACAATTATTTGTACTCACTATGAGTTTTCACACAGGTCATCATCAAAGATTTCTCTGTCAACACCCTGTGGTGTTCCCTGGAATCTAGGTGGCAATAAGCCTCTCCAGATTTCCAGTACTCTCCACCTCTTCGATAATCTTTGCAAATGAATTTGCATTATTACAACAACCGTTTAGCATTGACTTCTCGCTGGCAATGACCAATGGCTTTCACTAGAAATTTGGGTGGCACTAAGCCTCCCCTAGGTCCCAGTCCTCTTCATACTCATTCAGTGGAGGTCTGGTTAATACTTTCTCTTTTTGGTATTTCCAACATCCTTGACTCTCCAAAACTATTTAGTGCGGTGCCAGTTGACATGGACACTACAATTTTTTTCGGGGTTAACTTACAATTATACGGTTTCAGTTTTCTTGATTCCATCTGTTCTTTCTATCTTTTTATTTTACTTCTGTTGTACTTTCTATATGTCTCGTTAGCATTTGTAGCTCATGTGTCTTAGTCTTTGCATTCAATGGTTTTCCTTAATATTTCAGTCGTTTTCATTATTGTAATCCGTTGTTTCTTCTCAGCTATCCCTTTGACTCCTATCTCTCCCATTCTTTTTTCAAAAATTTTCAGGATTGTTCCTAGTGCTCCTACTATTAGTGGTTTTATCTTGACTTTCTTCATCTTCCATATCCATTTCAGCTCTCTGGTCGCTTTTCCATCTCTTTGATATTCACACTGTGGACTGCTGGAACGGCGAAGTCTACTTTCTAGTAGAATTTTTTTCTTCATGTTAACTATTATAACATCCGGTCTTCTTTCTTGAATGGATTTATCTGTTTGTACGTCCATGATCGATAGGATTTTATGATTTTCGTTTCAATTACTGTTTCCCGTCTGTGCTTGTATAATTTTTCTGGGTGTTTGCATAGTTTCCATGAAAGAGTCTTCGGTTAACTCAGCTCCCCCAACTCTCTGTCAACTCCAAACTCTTCTCACTGACTGACTTAACTAAATATATTGTAACTATCTTTCTTTGTGACATCAGAACGTGCTCAGGCATGTGAATGTCTACATATTACATATATCTCCAACACGCTTTTGGAATCACAAAGAAAATTCTTTAATTTACATTGTCCGATTCTACTTGCTCTGACCCAATTAGTTGTATAGTTATTTCTAACAGATTGGACAATACTCCACATTCCTATCATCGTATCTACATTGCAATATGAATTTTTAAATTTTTAAATTTTGATAACTGGGTTCGATTTTAACACTTTTCTTTATTAAATATTATTTTCAATCCTATTTACTTTGTTTCTCTACTTCCCGGGATCTGTCCCCCTTCCATATACAACACACAGGTGGAGCACTTATAGTCAGTGATTGTCCTTTAGGTGCTTACTTCCCTTGACTTGTAGAGTATACACTTACTACTCTTCTCATCCAAGCGGTTTGTTGGAGCCTCTTTGATGGAGCCTCTGTTCATTGAACCGTGCCATTCACATTTGTTTTTGCTAGCACTTCCCATGATCCGGTATATATGCGTACAGTTTTAAGGAACACGTTTAAATTGTCTTTGAAGCGTATCTTCTGGCCGCCTACACACTTTTTTTACACTCAAAAGTTCACCATACAAGAGTTGCTAGTGGAGGCGCTCATCTAACATATACACAATATGTCCAGCCCAACGAACCTGGGACTTCTGAAGTAATTTGAAAATAGATGGTAATTTGGCATTTTCCAAGACATCAGTGTCTTGTCTTACCATTTGATGTTCATGATTTTTTTTTATTACATTTTCACCCCAAACAATGCATATTGTCACTTTGATGTAGGGGGCTACTATCAGAGACCTAAGTTCCAGGGGTACTATGTAGGGAGTTTAGCAGCAAGATGTCTGTTCACATTACACTTGAACTTCTGCATGTCAGTACGTTTGAGGAAGCAGGAAACCGGAAGATAATTCCAAAGTCCTGTCGTTCTGGGGAAGAAGCTATTAGAGTAAAAGGCTTTCTTACCTCTAGGGATCTCAACTGTGTAGGAGTGGGACTTTGCTGCTTGTCAGGTTTGTCAGGTGTATTTTCGTCGAGGGGGAACAAGTGCTTGTTGTTCATCAGAGCATCCATCATTAAAATACTTGCAAAACAGGCAGAAAGATGCAACATTTCGTCGGTAGGACAGGGGCTGAAGTTTAGATGACAATTCAGGACCTATTAGGTTGGCGACTCTCTTTTGGACCCTGTCCAGGAGTGAGAGACTAGTAGCAGATGCACCAGCCCAAATGTGACAGCAGTACTCGATACATGGGCGAATGGTGGCTTTGTGGAGGTACAAGATACTTTCCGACGTAAGTAACTTCCTAGTAACTTTAAGATGAGGCTTCTATTTCGGCGAATAAGGGAAAATGTTTCCAAACTAAAGGTTTTTTGTTTTTGTTTTTACTCTTCTTCACCCCCAAATATTGCCACTTAAACTTAAGGGGTTACTATTAATATTTGGGACCATACTTACAGGGGATTATGTGAGCGAGATATCTGTTTACATAACATTTAAACTTCTGTATGTCAGTACAGACAGAGAAGCAGGAATCAAGAAGGGAATTTCAAAGTGTAGCAGTCCAAGAGAAGAAGATTATTTAAGCAGAATGCTTTTCGGTATCTAGGGATCTCCACAGTGAATTAAGTAAGGTTGAAGGCACACATAACCAGAGACGTGCAGAGGTGGGGTGGGGGTATTAGGGGTGCCCAAACACCTGCCCCCTTTACTCCTGTTTTAAATGTATTCCTTTTAGAGGAATTTATTATAGGCCTGTGTCCCACCAAAACAGTGTTCATTGCCATGTTTTTGCTGTCTTTTTTGTCACTTGAGCACTTGCCCTGAAAAAGTTTTCTGCACCTCACTGCACATAAACTCAAACTTTTGCTTTTTCGAGTAAGGGAACATGTCTCCACTCTAAAAGTTTTCATAGCTAGAATAATTATTTTCAGGAAAATCTAAAGCGAAAGAAATTATATTTATTTAACGAACACTGCGCAAGTATAAAAAGGATGGAATCACTAGGGAGGGTTGGATATGGATCTGATACATTCATTGCCAACTCTTAAATCCAACTAACTTGATTTTATATATAAATCAGGGTGTTTTTTTTTTAGTTAAAACGTTAAATTGACAATCTATTTCCTTAAATTACAGATTTACCAACAATCATTTGAAATAAATTACATATTTGTATAATAAAATATGCTGCATAATAAACATCGCTTCTATTTTAGAATCTTTTATTTTTTCATTCGTCACGTTAGTGACCATGGACTCCCTGAGTTTGTTTACTATGGGTCCAACAAAATCGACTGACACTCGTGGCAAATATTAATTTTGAACTCCCTATATTATGACTGGTAAATTTAGTCTGATTAAATATAAGTCTCTATTAAGAATACTTTATACATAATATCTCCTAAATTTTAAATAGTTTTCTACCTTTAATTTTGAAATCAAAATCCGAAAGCACGGTTGTAATCATAGAAAATAAAACTTTGCTATATTCTCGTTACTTTCGTATTCTCTCTTGATTCTCTTTTGATGAGCAAATTTAATCTAATTAAATATAAGCCCCTTATTAATAATACTGGGCAGGAGCTGCTAAAAACAGCCTATCCTGCCTTGACAGAGTACAAAATAGACTTTGTGGTTTAGTGGGGGATGCCCTTTTCTCTTCCTGCAACCTCTCTCCCACAGAAGAGACGTTGTGAGCCTGTCTTTGTTTTATCGTTATTTCCATGGCAGGTGCTCGTCTGAGCTCCAATCCCTCGTCCCCCCTCACCAATCTTTCACGAGAAACACCCGTCTGGCGAAAACTACTGTCAATAATTTTCCCCACTCTTTATCTGTGCCTAAATCCAAACGTAGATTCCATGAGCAAAGCTTCTTTCTTAGAACTGCACGCCAGTGGAGCTCTCTACCGTTTGCCTGTTTCCCACCTGACTACAACTTAGACGTCTTCAAGTCCAACATAAACAAACTCTGGACAAACCGCCCCCTTAAGTAAGACGCTCTATCAAAACCCCCAATACTAATGATTACTACAATACTACCTCATTGATTACTGTACACGCAATAACTCTTTAGTGGCCTTCGGGCCTTGATAAGTGGTGACCCCCATGTAAAAAAAAACAAAACTTTAAGAAATATCCTCTGAATTTTAAAGTTTTATACCTTTAGTTTTGAAACCAACATCCCAAAGCATGGTTATAATTATATAAGATTTGACATGATACTTTAAACACTAAAGCATCCTTGCGGGATTAAAAATACTTTGGGTTTTCTCTCCTGTAAAATCTCAATTATATCTTTGAATAAGTAAGTTTTTTTTTTAATGAATTATATGACTCTTTATTCCTAAAAAAACAAACAAACTTTAGAAATGTTTGTTATTTTTCTGAGGAAAATATTCACTATCTCTGATGAGTTGTTTGGTGTTCGTACGCCATTCAACGAGACACGTGTAAGGCAAAATAAAATATTAAGAAAAATATAAATACATATTTTTTTGGCTTTAAATGTAAACTATTATGATATTTAGAATATCTAGCTCTATAAAGTGTTTTTGTAACTTTATTTTATTATAATTTGAGTGTATTCTGTCTACCGCATTTTTAACAACTTAAAAATAATTATTTATAAAAAAACAGGAAAATTTTCTGTTTTTGTATCTTCTTTTTTATAAATCTCAATCCATTCAAATATGTCTAGCTTTACATATGCAATAAAAGCAGATTATACATACATACATATATATATATATATATATATATATATATATATATATGTGTGTGTGTGTGTGTGTGTGTGTGTGTGTGTGTGTGTGTGTGTGTGTGTTTTCTTTTCATTTGCTTTTGTTTTCTATTAATAATCTTTTCTTTTATCTTTTGTTATCCGGATGAAAATAAAGAATTCTTTGTGCAGCATCCTTGAATTATTTCTCCCTCTCCTCATCTTTCTCCATCCATCTGTCTCCATTTCCTATCTCCATCCTCCATCTATCTATCTCTGTTTTTCCTTTCCTTCTACTCAAGTCTTTCTCTCTTTCTCTCTCTGTCTCTCCATCTCTATTCCTCTCTTTGCTTGTCACTTATTGTCTCACCATTTCTCTCTCTCTCTCTCTCTCTCTCTCTCTCTCTCTCTCTCTCTCTCTCTCTCTATCACTGTTTTTCTCTTTTTTCTGTCACTCTCCATTAATCTTTGTCTTCTTTTTATATCTGTTTGCATCCGTCTCTCCATCTCTCTTCATCTTTCTCTGTTCGACTCTCTCTTGTTTCCCCCTATCTCTTTCTTTCTCCCTTTCTGTTTCTCCATCTTTCTCCACTCCTCTACCTATCTCTCTCTCTCTCTCTCTTTGTGATTCTCTTTTTTTACCTCTCTCTTTTCTCCCTGTTTTTTTTTGCATCAATCTATTTATCCATCTCCCTCTCTGTCTCTATTTCTCTCTATTTTCATTCCCTCTTTTTTCTCTCTTACTACCTCTAGATATTTCTAACTACGAATTCTTCTCGCTGCCTCTTATTATCTTTCTCATATTTCTCTCCACCATTTGCTCTCTATCCCTTGCTTTCCCCTCTCTCTTTTCACTTTCTCTGTTTCTCTGGCATCTTCTCTTTTTTCTAGTCCCCCCCCCACGTCATTATTCTCTCCCCTCCCCCTCCATGTCTCCTTTAACATAACAAAAAAAAATATCTGGTTAAAATATCTGAAATTTTTTTAAAACTGCCCTTTGCCTTACTTCACTACCCAGCCCACGTGACAAGTTGTCACAGGCCAGAGGAATGGAAGCGGGAGTTTTGTCTAGTGGAATGACTAGGAGGTTGGTCGGGGTCTGTTTGTCTGTCTATATAGATGAAGATTCCATATCGAGCCTGCAGGTTTTTAAATTCTCATTGAAGAAACACTCTTCCATTTTTCCCCATTCTTCCATTTGCAAAAACAACAACAACAACAACAACAACAACAACAACAGCAGCAACGCTTGGGCTATATGATTAATATCAATCCTCCATTGACTTTATCTTCCAAGTTTTTAAATCAATCCTTTTCACAAGAACATCTCAAGACACGTTGGCGCATTTATGGTTGGTCGTTTGAAATCATCGTTTATCCCAATGTATCACAGGATTATGAGAAAACGCAAGAAACGGGAAAATTCGTTAACACATAAAATATTGTTAACACACTTTAAAACAAGCAAGAAATTTCCGATATAAAAGACAAATGGATTAAGAAAACAGAAACGCTTTTCCTGTGTATAGAAACATCCAGTTTTTGTTCGTTTGATCTCTGCTATTATAAAAAGAACTTTGCGTGTGTGTGTCTGTGTGTGAGTGTGTTTGTGTGTCTGTGTGTGTATGGACTCCGAAACGGCTGTGTGTGTGCATCTAGTGTGTGCGTGTCTGTGTGTGTGAGTGTGTGTGTCTGTGCGTGTGTCTAAGTGTGTGTGTCTGTGTGTGAGTGTGTCTGTGTCTCTGTGAGTGTGTCTGTCTGTGTGTGTGTGTGTTTGTATGAGTTCTGTATGGACTCCGAAACGGCTGTGTGTGTGCGAGTGTGTGTATGTGTGTGTGCGTGCGTGAGTGTGTCTGTTTCTGTGTCTGTGAGTGCGCGCACGCGCGTGTGTGCGTGTGTGTATACGTGTGTGTGTGTGTGTGAGTTCTCTATTGACTCAAAAACGGCTGAGTCGATTTTTATGACATTTTCACGAAGGTACTTTATATGCCTGACAATGTTCTTACACAGTTTTTTGTGTCGGAATGTCTCCGATAAGTATAAAATAAATAATCGGAAAAATCTAATGAAAGAAGGAACAGGCGATGTTGACCAAAGTAAACACCTTACACAGCCTACCATCACAAGTACATTTGAGAAGTTTTCTCAAAACACAAGCTGAAAGGTCGGTCATATAAAACCAGCAGTAGGTTCTTTCATATCACAGGGGAGCGTTCGAAATGAATATTTCTGTTTAAAGAACAATTTCACCATAATACTTGCCTTTTTCAAGGTTAACTTTCTACTACCCTTAAATATAACTTTTCTATTATAATATTATTTACCTACATAATAATTACAGTTCTATTATAACATAATCTACATACATAATAATTAGTTTCCTATAATAATATTATTTTCCTACCTAATAATTACTTTTCTATTATAATATTATTATTGATCTATACATTTAGCTATATTTAATTGAAAATATTCATTATATGTATTATTTAGTTATTTTTAAAAAAAGAAAATAATCTCACCTTATCTCTTCGCACGAGCACACGCGCGCGCGCACACACACATGCACACACACACACAAACACACACACAATTCTTACCAATATTATTGATACTAATATAACAATTTTTTTGCGAGAAAATCATATTTATAATACATCTTCCTTCTTCCCTCTTCTTTTCCCTATATATATATATATATATATATATATATATATATATATATATATATATATATGGCGTTAATCGTGACACCCTACACTGATGATTCCCGAAAGGATGAAACACTAGTGTCTGTAGGTATTTACTAATTATTATAGTAAATATTAATGTTAGCCCCTCTAAGAAACTTATTTCTTATCGTTGAGCACTTTCAGTTGTCATAAGTCGGTCAACTTAGCTAATACGCACAGATTGTCTTATAATGATTAGATCACTCTGACTGACGCTAAAAGCATTTAATAAGAATAAATGTTTAAATTTCAATTGTATCTTTCACAGTTTACGGTAGACTAGTGGTTCGGGTCCTTGCTACTTAGGCCAGGCATGACTTCTGTTGCTGGAGTTCGAATCTCCCGACTGGCGTTAATCGTGACACTCTGCACCGATGATTCCCGAAATAAAGTAGAACTTTAATTTTTGCTTATTGCCAGTCATGGCAATATTTCTCTCCTCAAAATTTGAAAAGGTCTGGAACCCTTTTAATTTTTGTATTTTAATTTTTCTTCCCTGATAAAATTAATTGTGATTGAAACGGTCTGCACATCGTAGTAAGATATGACCGTATTTACATAAAGAATAAAAAAAAAATAATTTGCATTCTTTGATTGAGCACTATCAACCATCCTTGTTGAAATTCAGTTATTCTTAATTTTTTAATATCTTTCTACCTGAAAAAAAAAAAAAAAAAAAAAAAAAAAAAATATATATATATATATATATATATATATATATATATATATATATATATATATATATATATAAAGCGTTAGTTGTGTGGTTAAAAAATGTATATTTAAAAGAGTGTGGCTATCAACAAATGTATGTTTTTCAGACTTTTATCATTTTTTAATATTTTAAAATGTTTTCATAACGCGTTTCAAGCCTTGATCAGCTCTCTTCAGATATTTTTATATAAAGGTTTTTGTTAGTTAAAAGTTTGGAATATCTTTTTGGAAAATATTTTATCCCTGCCAACACTAATTGTGTTTTTCAGAAAAATGCACACACACACACACACACACACACACACACACACACACACACACACACACACACACACACACACACACACACAGATTCATGAGCATGTTTCGTTCTTCTAGTTTTTAGTAACTAGAGATCTCTTCAGGCAACAATTCTTATATTCAAAAGCGGAATTCTTAATATATATATATATATATATATATATATATATATATATATATATATATATATGATGAAAATAATGGAAATAATATTCCGACAAAATAGAGAAAATAAAAAGGAACAAACCGTATTATGTGTTCATCAACGTTTCGTCTTTATTTTATATTTTAGGAAGTCTCGAAATAAAGACGAAACGTTGATGAACACATAATACGGTCTGTTCCTTTTTATTTTCTCTCTCTCTCTCTCTCTCTCTCTCTCTCTATATATATATATATATATATATATATATATATATATATATATATATATATGTGTATATATATATATATATATATAATCAGATTTTCATTTATTGTTGAAAGTAGGACTACATCAAATAGATATCTTCTGCCAGTTCACTTTTACAAATAAATTATTCAAGTTGACTTATCGTCGTTCTTGTTTCCGAACCAAATGCGTGCAGAAATCTCTGAAATTTATATTGATGAATTATTTTCCATTAAAAGTTTCATTTGTATCAATTTATATGAATAGGTGCATTTTCGTTTTTATTTTTTTGTTGTCTTTTTGAATGCAAAATTATTTCGTATTTTTAAATGTGTATATCAGTCATTGTTCCATTGTAAATAATGTTTTAGTTTGGATACTTATGGGAAACATTTTTGTAACGAATTACCATTCTCGATTCCTCATTTTCATTTAAATAAAATACAGTTTCTCAAATCTCGCAGCATTTTCTATTTTATTCTTTTCACACCAAACAAGGCGTATTGCCACTTGGACGTAAAGGGCTGTTCATGTCTAACAGAAGATTGCTGCAAGATACCTGTTCACATTACATTTAAACTTCTGCAAGTTAGTACAGGCAAGAAATTAGGAAGGAATTCCAAAGTCTAGCAGTCCGATGGAAGAAACTACTAGAGTTGAAGGTTTCTTGGCATCTAGGGATCTCTACAATGAAGAGACGGAATTTTGCTGCTTGTAATATTAGAGTTATCTTCTACGCTTGCTCTTAATAGGGCTCGAAGCCTCTACAATACGTAATCTAGAAGAGGATGAGAAGACATTTTAACATTAAAAGTGAACTATGAAAATTCCTTTTGTGTTTTTCGAGTCTTCAATTGTGAATCAGTCTGTGAACAAAAGATGCTTTAAGAAATACCAGGAGAACTCCCCAACGGAAAAACAAGCAAGTGTTTCTTTGTAACATGATATCCTCAGGGAAGATGTTGAATGCCCTCTCCTGAAGGAAGTGAGGGGCCAAGCATGTTACTATTCTGTAGCCATCCAAGGACTACCTTATTCAACGAGGGAGTGCTGTTATCAGCATAACTGTGGTCTATGAATCATCGAAGGCAGGTCAAGAAGAACAGAAGAAATAAAAAGGCAAAAGAAAAAATATTCATGATAAGGACAAAAAAGAAAAAGAAAAAAAAATTGAAGAAGAACAAGAAAACAAATGTAAGTATGAAGTTGCGTTTCCAAAGTAATGCCTCCTATTTTTTTATTCCTCTCGAATAGATCAGAGGGGGTTGCAAATTGCTTTGTTTAATGATTGAAGTTATGCATTCATGACCTGAAAGTTTCATCTCTCTGTTATAGATATTGACGACGTGAGACTCTAAAAAAAAAGCAACCTCTGTCATGGATGTGCGCCAGAAGCAAAGATGCACCATTGAATTTCTGGGAAAAAGTGCATTGAGAAAAATAAGAAAATGTGGAAAAATAAATTCTGGAGCACAAAAGCTCGTTTTAATGGTACCACTCCCGTCTTCACAGCTGTTCAACTTTTGAAATTGAAAAAGGAGGTTTTGCTTTTGGAACTACATTGGTAAATATATATTTCTCAGCTTAAAAACAAAACAAAAAAAAAACTTACATTTACAAAAGTATAAAAATAAAAACATATCACACTATGACTGCACAACGAACAAAAGAGAAATGTTTAGCCCTTGTAGTGCGACACTCGCATAATTGTGACAAATCTACCACCTCTACTCGCATACGATACTACATGCGTAGCAACTAACAAGGCCGTTTTAAACCACCTTCAATCTCTAGAAGACTGTCACTTACGACTGCATTTTACCAATTACTTTATCCACTACACGATGGGTTTGACAAAACACACCTGAAGAAGGCCAGAGGTTACATCGACCAAAATGTGAAAATAACAGTTAAGATGAGAATCTAAATACTCCGAATTATCAATCCTCATATCAAATGTTTAAAAAGTTTACTACAGGACTGATTTCCTGCAGATTACAACATGCCCGTCTTTCAATTCTGCATCAACAGATTCCTCAACTAGAGCAGGTGATCAATCGATTTGATTGGAAAATGGTCGATTTCACCAATTTCAATGACAATAAAAATATTGGAAGTGTGGAGCATTCATTGATTCTCATTCAATCCCGGAAAACGTCGGGCCTCCCTGCAGGTATTAAAACATCTTATTTTAAATCATAGCTAGCTCATATTCTAAACATAACCATAATGAGAAAGTAAAGTTAAGATGAAAAGTTAACACATTTATGTATAGTCGACATTCATGAGAGGCCAATAATATACGTTATACTGTGGGTGATTTTCACTGTGAAACAGAGGCTAGAAAGAGTTTACAATACTGGTTTGTTGCGACCTGTGATGTAGGTAAAAGAAAACATTGTTGCTCTGGTAATGTTAGAATTGACTTAATCTGTCTCGGCTGCAATCCAAGAATGATTAAATAAGCTTCTTTCAGTCGGTTCATTTGACTTTTTATAGCCAAGTTAAGAAATGAAAGGAGGTGAACGCAACGACTACCACAAAGCAGAACAAGTCAACACTTTCACAAATATTTTTTACTTCCACTCTTCTTTTAAGATGGAAGAATGCGAACCATACAGCTCCTATTTGCTGACCAGTCTCATTCGCTGCCTGCCCAGATAGTACAGCCAAGATAGACAAAGGAATCCACATTATCTTCTCTCCTCCCCTCTCTCTTTCCCCACTCTCTCTCTTTTTCTCTCTTCCTTCCTTCTCTCTTCCTCCTCCTCTTCCTCTCTCTTCCTTCTCCTACTTTCTCTTCCTCCTTCTACTTCTCCTCCTCCCCTCTCTTTCTTCCTCCTCCTTCTCCTCTCTCTTCCTTCTTGCCCTCGTCCTCTTTCTCCTCTCTCCCTCTCTTTTCCTTCTACGTCTCCTCTCTCTCTTCCTCCTCCTCCTCATCCTCTTCTGTCTTCCTCTTCTTTCTTCCTTCTCTCCTTCCCTCTCTTCCCCCCCCTGTTTCTCGCTCTCTTCCTCTGCCTCCTCTCTCTTCCTCTTCTTCCTCCTCCTCTTATCTCTTCCTCTCTCTTCCTCATTCTCCTCCTCTTCTTCATCCTCCTTCTCCTCCTCTTCTCCTTTTTTCTCCCACTACTCCTCTCTCTTCCTCCTCTTCTCTCTCTTTTCCTCCTCCTTCTTAAGAGTTGCAGGTAAGTAAAGTTCTTTTGTGTTGTGCATAATTTTTTTTTACTGATAATACAAAGCAACAAAATACATTTATCTTTAAGATAGCAACATTTATTACCGGGAGAGAAGGGACCTAGATTCTTCTTTTTGGGGAAGATCCCCATGTAACAGAGCCGTTGACATTGATAACAGCAATAACAGCTGTGTAAAGATATGCACATGACCAAGCTGGCCGCACAAAGTGATGTTACCGTCACAGCAGAGATAAAAGGATACAGGTGTTCAGAGAAGGGTGACGTCACAGCTGAGACGAAAAGTTACATGTGGCAGGAGAATGAGAAATGAACTGTTTAAATGTTTAGAAAAAATTCGTTGTTGGAAATACTAAATATAAAAGCTTTTGTTAAAACATAAGTGAGTCAAGTTTTTTTCTTTTCTTTTGTTTCCTTACGACAGTCTACAACGTGTTGGGTTCATTAAAATGTAATGACACCATTAAAAAAGGTGTACAAACGTTACAAACGAAAGAGATCTGAAAATACTTAATGGGAAACAGCTGCGCTCAAATCTGGGTCAACATCAGAAGCCTTACATTTTTTTTTTACTTGAGAGTCACCACATCAAGGTCTGAAGGCCACTTGAGGATAAGGGCCAATAAATGTAAGGAGGTAGTGAAGTAATCGGTAATGGTGTAAATTGGGTGGAATTTGATTATTTATGGAGATGGTTCAACAAAAATTTGTTTACATTGGATTTGAAGGCTACAATGTTGTATTTAACTGAGAAGCAGGCCAGAAGAACAGTGTTCCAAAGGCGGCAAAGTATTTAAAATGTCAGAATCAACTGATTTATTATAAAATAGACAAATTACATTGTGCATCAAATTTCATGTTTTATGAATCATATTTTATTGTTTGGCGAGGGGTCTATAGATTGGAGCTCAGCCGAGCACTTGCCATGAAAATAACGATAAAGTAGAAATAAACTCGCAACATCTCTTCTGTGAGAAAGAGGTTGCAGGGAAAAGAAAAGGACATCCCCTACGATGTTATGAAGTCTATTTTGAACTCTATCAAGGCAGGATAAGTCCTTTCTAGCAGCTCCTGCCCAAATGTGGCAACAGTACTCCATCCTTGGACGTACCTGGCTCCTATATAGATAGAGAATTACATCAGCAGTGAGATATCTACTGGATCGATAGAAGGATCCCACCATTTTTCCATTGGCCTTGGCAACGGATTTAATGTATGTGGTCCATTTAAGATCAGGAGTAAAGGTCAAACCCAGAAGCTTGTCAAAACATGAGGCCTCCCCAAGACGAGAGCCATTCATTTCAATTGATGCCAGATGGGGATCAGAGCGTTGATAATGTAAAGATAAAAGCTTGGTTTTATATGCATTAAAAGTAACAAGCCACCTCTTTTCCCATTGTACCACTTGCTCAAGATCAGAGGAGGGAGAATCAGAGAGAACTTGGTCGTTTACGGTCTTAGATGTGCTACCGTAGATAGTAGTGTTTTTAAAAGCATATCTGAGAAAATTGACCACGCCCTATCTGCTTATCCTTCAGCTAATACTCATGTCTGTGGAGACTTCAATGTTCACAATGTGGAATGGTTAACTCACTCAAACAAGACCGATGATGAGGGGAGGTTCTGTCATGATTTCTCCATTGCTTATGACTTCACTCAGATTGTTCACGAACCCACCCGTGTTCCCGATACTGACGGCCAGTATGTAAGTCTCCTAGACCTCTTTCTCACAACTTGCCTTGAACTGTGTTCAGCTTCTGTTCTGTCTCCACTTGGATCTTCTGACGACTCAGTTGTATCAGTTAAGATAAAACTGAAATGTAATAGGTTCCCAGATGTACCTCTCCATCGTACAGTATATCGATATTCTATGACTGACTGGGATAGCTTCCGCACATTTATATCAGATCTACCTCTGCGTTCCATGTTAAAAAAGGATGTGTCCTCTATAGTACCAGACCTTACAGAATGGTTAATTGTAGGTATTGACCGTTTCATACCCTCGAAAAAATGGATATTCTTTAGTGCAAAAGCAATTAGAGTCTAGATCATTGTTAAAATGGCATATTCCTTGTTGACTGAGTTGTATCATCCTGTGTTCTGTGCAGTTCTAGGAGGTTCACCTCCCCCCAGGTTTTGCCACCTATCCCTTTGAGAATGGATTAGTTTATACCTAATAGCTTTTGTCACTCACACCAGCGAATACGAATGGGGTTGTCCAGGCATAATTTTTAGACAAAAGTTCTCTTTCTCTATGATACTGGATTTCCTGACCTTGTTTCACATTTTCCTGCAATGGAAAAGAGATTTTTTTTTTTTTAAATAAGTTGTTTAACATTCTAACTGGGAAACAATCCGGTTAAATAATATTAATGCCAAAAAGAACCAGTTTGCATTAGACTGTCGTTTTCATACCATTTTTATTTCTGTTCATCGAATTATCTTTCTTTTTTTTTCTTTTTTTTTCTTGTATTTGGTTCCCAGCATCTTTTGTTGTCAAATGTATGATTTCCGCCCTGCTTGTCTGGTGTAAGTAATATTGCTTGCGCGATGATAGAGAGTAAGTAATCTAGACTTTAACAATGTTCCTTCGCTCATACCGTAAAATGGTTCCAGCATATGATCTGACGGCTTGTCTTTATTCTCCATTAATGTGGGACTCAAAGAATGCCAGCTTCTCCTTTAGAGATTTGTGACATAAGGAAATATATTTTAGAATCTAGCCCCAAGAACACACACACACACACACACACACACACACACACACACACACACACACACACGCACGTGCGCGCACACACATACACACACACGATTACACACACAAAAACTCACAAAAAACACACAAACGTGTACAAATACACAAATGTGCACACATACATAAATACACGCAAACATACAAATCCAACCGATATTTCTAATTTTTCTTCGACATACACAATTACACACATGCATACACAAAAAACTCTACAAAAACACACACACACATGTGCAAATACACACAAACGTTCACACGTACATATATCCACACACGCATACAAATCCAACCAATATTTCTAATTTTTCTTCCACATACACAATTACACACACAAAAAACTCCACAAAAACACACACACATACAAATACACACAAACGTGCATACACACACACACATACAAATATACACAAATACACACACAAAACTCTCTCTGACACATACACATGCACACACCCTTAAATACTGAAACAAATTTATATAATTATAGGCTAAAGCAATTTCATATTCGTATATATGCTGTCACCATGCATTGTGTTTTTAAAGATGGAGTTGCCAAAATGCATTACCAAATAAAGTAATGTTTTTATATCTTTTTTGTTTTTTACATAGGCATCACCACTTATCAAGGCCAAGAGGCCACTCGAGGATAAGGGTTAAAGAGTGTACAGTAGAAATCGGACAATATAGTAAATTTATTAACTTATATGGAACGGCTCATCAAAAACTTGTTTATGTTAGACTTGAAGACAACCACATTGTAGTCAGCTGGAAAGCAGGAAAACGGAAGACAATTCCATAGGCTTGCAGTTCTAAGAAAGAAGCTTTGCTCATAGAATCTACGTTTAGGTTTAGGTACAGATAAAGAGTGGGGGAAATTATTGATAGTGTTTTCTGCTAGACGGGTGTTTCTTGTGAAAGTTTGGCAAGGGGTCTATAGATTGGAGCTCAGCCGAGCACTGGCCATAAAAATAACGATAAAGTAGAGATAAACTCGCAACATCTCTTCTGTGAGAAAGAGGTTGCAGAGAAAAGAAAAGGACATCCCCTACAAGGTTATGAAGTCTATTTTGAACTCTATCAAGGCAGGATAAGTCCTTTCTAGCAGCCCCTGCCCAAATGTGGCAACAGTACTCCATCCTTGGACGTACCTGGCTCTTACATAGATAGAGAATTGCATCAGCAGTGAGATATCTACTGGATCGATAGAAGGATCCCACCATTTTTCCATCGGTCTTGGCAACTTAAGATCTCATCTGATGTCGCTATTGTTGTTGTTGTAAATGCTGATCATCATTTATTTCGAATGAATCAGATGATTATTGTTGGCATTCATTTCCCTCGTTATCTTTCTAGTTAGACATTGGATCTTTACGGGAGGGATCACTTGTATGCTGCCAATATCTCTAAATAAAGGGTTTCTGTGGAACGACTTGGATTCGAACTTGGCACACCAAGCTTGTCAGTTCGTATGATTAATCACTTAGCCACTGTCACCTCCTTCATGTCACTCTTGGGATTAAATGTAAAACTAAAATTAACATACATTTTTTTTATTCTATCCTGTCAAAGTGCATGAAATTATTGCATATAGACATATTTATTTACTTTCAATAAAATTTTGAACTATTTGAAAAATTTTAAGTGAGACGATTCCTGGAGTAAATGTGGTATCACGGGAATTGATGATTCTAGTTAAAAATTTCCTTACTTTGTCCTTTAGTTCTCACATTCCATGACCGATGTTTCTGACAAATAGCGAAGAATTGCTGTTTTCTGCGTCATAATCTATTCTAACACTTATTGTTGGCAAGTTTTTGATCTTGAAATAGTTTTCTATTTATTTTTAGCTCCTTACATCAAGTGGCTTCATGCGATTCCAATAAAAAAAATGAATAGAGTAGACATTTTCTCATCATGGCGACAAAAGATAATCAACAACACTCACTTTCCGACACTTTTGAGTGGCGTTGTGTCTAATTTGTTCAAAAGTGAATTTTTTATATTTTGTGCAAAATGTAGCATCTGTTTTGTCCAAATAATATTATGGGGTCTGTGTATGTACCTGACATTCATACAATGGAAGTATGTCACAAAATTCTTCAAAAGTTTTGGAGATAGCATTCCCTTCTTACATAACCAGATATATTCTGAAACTACATGAAACAAAATAGATAAATAGATTTCAGGTTTAACAAAAGTATACAAGTATATCTTCCTGTGACACTATCCTCTATCTTTATAAGTGCTAAATACGTCCTAAAATGGAGTACTGTTGCCACATCTGTTCAGGAGATGCTCACCGTTTCCTATCCTGCCTTGATAGAGTCCAAAACTGGCTTCGAAACCTAGTAAGTAATGCCCTTTTTCTCCTCTCTGTAACCTCTTTTCCATAGGAGACGTTGCGACCTGTCCTTCCTCTATCGTTATTCTCATAGCAAGTGCTCATCTGAGCTTCAATCTATGGTCCCCTTTTGCCAAACTTTCACAAAAAACACTTGGTTAACTACAACCACTATCTATCTGTGCCTAAATCTAAATGCAGCTTTTATAAATAAATCTTCTTTCGTAGAACTGTCTGCTTGTGGAACACTATTTTACTGGCTTACTTCCAAACCGACTACAATATGGCAGCCTTCAAGTCCAATGTAAACAAGTTTTTGTTGAGCCGTCCCAACTTACACCATTAACGATTACTACACTACTACCTTACATTCATTGACCCTTATCCTCGAGTGGCCCCCCGGCCTTGATAAACAGTGATCTTCTAGTAAAAACAAAACATATATATATATATATATACAGTGTGTCCACAAAGTCTGGCCACATTATGTAGCCAGACTTTGTGGACACCCTGTATATATTATTTGGTCTGTATTCGCACTGGACGTCCATAGAATGGAAATATTTTTAAGTGCGGCTACAATATACAACAAATAAAGAACATAACTTTGGAATTTCTATGGGTCCTACTAGTTATATATGATTAACAAAAATAGAATGTTTATTATATGGAATAGTAGATAAACTAGTACAAACAATAACATAGGCACATCTCCAGATCCAACCTATATTTCTTTTTTTTTTTCTTCTACACAAAGATTAAGAAATATCGGTTGGCTTTAGAGATGTGTCTTTGTCATTATTTCCACTAGTCTGTTTACTTGCTGATCTATTATTCCATATAATAAACATTCTATGAGAGTCGTTTACTAAGTAAGGCCTCCTATTTTTTTAACTCTAAAACTAAAATACTGAAGAGCTACTGAGGCAGGAGTGGGACCATTAAAACAAGCTTTTGAGCTGCAGAATTTATTTTTCTACATAGTCACCACCATTCTCAATGCACTTTTGACAGTCTCTTTTGATACTTCGGTCATAAAAGTCTGGAATGCACTTTATCACTCATATTTTTGTTGTC
Source organism: Euprymna scolopes (assembly GCF_053919585.1). Lineage (NCBI taxonomy): Eukaryota > Metazoa > Mollusca > Cephalopoda > Sepiida > Sepiolidae > Euprymna > Euprymna scolopes. Next base: position 26,854,737 of record NC_136505.1, on the reverse strand, counting down.
ACTCTGAAATCGACTGACCCATCTCAAAACTATACTGAAATCAACTGCATCAGCTTTATAAACGTTCGGTGAATTTATACAAAATATTATATACACATTAGTTCTGGGATTGGGTTATATTTGAAAAACTTTGTTTTAATTGTTCTAATTCACCTTTTTTTGGTTCCCCGACAAAAAGAGGGTGGACCTCTAAATTCACCCTTGTCCGTTCGTCCGGTCATCTGTCTGCACATTTCTCAATAACTACGTCTTGGAATTTTTGGAAATTTTGCACAAACATCAAACATGATATGAGTAAACAAGTAACAGCACAGATTTTCCGGGAAAACTTTGGTGTCCTTCCCCCCCCCCATTCCCCCCAGGGGTGCCTTTCGGGTTAAAATGACTAAAATGTACACTTTTGTGCTTATTAAAAAACAATTGATTCCTTGGATTTTTATAAAACTTTCTAAAAAGTTTTAACTAACTGATTTCTATATAATTTTGTTTGTCTATACTTTGCAATAACTCTTGGGTGTGCCCCAGGAGTTCATTTAGGGCTAATAAAAACACTCCATTTTTGGGACTATTTTACCATATTTGTCCAAAATTTTCTGTGTATGTCTATTTAGCGGTTTTGCATAGTGCTGAACTCAAATTTAAGTATGTTAAGACCTTGGGGACTTTTGGCAGTAAATGGAGGGAGAGGTAAAAATGATGGACTTGGCCATTCCTTTTTTGAATGGTGCAGAACTTAAATTTATATATGTTCATTTTCACCAGGATTTGACGTCCTCTGGGGACTTTTGGGGCTAAATGGGGAAAGGGCAAATGCTGAACTTAGTCAACTTTTTTATGCCTCGTTCACTGTGCACTCACGGGGGGGGGGGCATGCATGCTTCACTTGTTTTTATGTGTTAAGGATTATCAATTTGCAGACATGTCATAGCTTCATGGTGGGTCCGCAGATTGTTTTAATAACCCATTAATTGTAATTGACTGCTCACACCACACAACATCACTCACTTAGTTATCTGCGCATTCCTCCTACCACCTCTAACTCTGTATTGATTCAACCACTAGTAATACTTTTTAATGTCTGTGTGAGAATTTGACGAAAGAATGATTCTCTTTTTTCAGCGTTTCCACCTAATTTACATAATGTCTGTACACACCACAAACACATACGTAAATTACGTTAAGGTTTGTGTTCTTTGATAAAAACCCTGGTTGAGTTTGAATAAAATGGAATACATATTAGATACGTTTGAAGCCAAAACAACGCATTATTACAAAATAAACAGATATTTATTTTGTTTGAAATTTATATTGAAATTTATGAATATATTTCGAAGATACAAAATATTCTTTCGACATTTGAAAAGACTACCGTAAAAACAAGAAACGGACTTTTACTGACTCTGTGCTCCAACAACAACAACATAACAAAAAAAAAGTAAGAAAGACATATGTAAATTACTTCTCAGTTATTAATAAAGACAATATAGAAATATAGAACCATGACACAATGGCTAGAGTACTCGGAAAAAATAAATTGTAAAAGGGATGTTCTCTTGAAAGTTGAAGGTTCAATTCTCAGTGTGGGCGACTGAAAAATACAATTGTGAATTATCAAGAACCTCGATCTGGTCATAGATGACGGAACAAGAGCATTCTACCCCCATGGTTTGAATAAAAGGTTGTGTTCCAATTTCTGTCCAGATTCCCGAGTTTGATAGAAACATTCCCGAGTTCGACAAGATAAATCTGAAGAAGGTAGGAAGTTACATCGACTGAAACGTTGTGAAAATAACACTCAAGATGAGAACAGTAGTCCAAATAATAGAAATAAAGATACTTATTATTTTTTTTATGTTTGAATAGATATGTCACAGTTTATGAATTTTCAAAATAAATCAGTTTAGATTAGATAGTAGTAGTGGTTGTGGCCCAACGAGTCACAGGATGTTTGGTTTATTTGTCTATCTATCTATTAGTGTTGGGACGATTAATTGGAATTGGAATTGAGTATCAGAAAATTCGGAACTTTTCAGAAGAATTTGTGCCTATTTTCCGATGTCAGAAACAACTCCTTTAATTTTTTTATTCAGTTTTGTTTAAAACAAAACTTCCACTGCTGCTGCTAATAATAAAATAATAAATATTTATTGATTTTAAACAACCAGTAAAACTAAAATCATCCCCACCCCCACAAATGTGTTTTTACATTTGAGAAAATATATGCATATTTAACATGTATTTTTAAGGTAATTGGGGGAAAAATAACAACTCTATTGCTAAATATTTAGAGATTTATAAAGAATCGGAATCGATAATTGTATCGGAATCAGAAAAAAGTATTGGAATCATCCCATTACTACTATCTATCTATCTATCTATCTATCTATCTATACCATGCTATTCATAATCAATCTATCTATCTATCTATCTATCTATTAGCATACAAATATATTTATGACAAGTAACCTACAATTAGCCTGATGAGTTCCTTCAAGAATGCAACATATACGTTTCTGTAGCTTACTTACAATAAATATGAGGGTCGTTTCGAAAATAAAACCTCCTATTTTATTTTTTTTACCCCCGAAAAGTTAAACAGCTGCAAAAATGGGAGTAGTACAATTAAAACGAGCGTCATGCTAAAGAATTTATTTTTCAACATACAAACCATCATTCTCAATGCACTTTTACCAGTAATTGAATGACGCATCTTTGCTTCTGACGCACGTTCATGACAGGGATTGTTTTCTTAGAGTATCACACCGTCAATATTGTCGACAGAGAGATGAAACTTTCAGATCATGAATGCATAGGTTCAGTCAGCATAATAACTAGAGCAATGACAACAGCATATTCTTTTCATTGTTTTGACTCTCGAGTATATATCCGACACAGTTAGACACAATTAATCAACCGAGAACCACATCACTCTACATAAAAACATATAAGATATCAATGGATTTATACCTGAGAATCAAAACAAGGAAAAGAATAAGCTGTTGTCATAGCCCTAATAATAACAATGCAATTCGCAATCCTCTCTGATCCATTCGGGCGGAATAAAAATAGGAGGTATTACATTTAGAATGCTCCCTTGTATAATTGCATACTACTACTACTACTACTACTACTACTACTACTACTACTACAACAATGCCCTATTCACGTACTGAGCGCTGTTGAAGTAAATTTCGCAAGTGTATATATAATATATTACTTTATAATGTTATCAGTCCTGGATATGACCTTAAACTATATCCTATGGTGGGGCCCAGCTTGCGGGCTTTGAGGAATGTGGAGCCACTCTTTAATTGCCATTCCTCCCAGGTCCATTCTGACCCAGAGTGGTAGAACCTGTTAGGGTCCCAACTATGGGTTAAATAGAAACCGACTTGGTTAAAACAAATATATTCTATTAAAAAAAAATTCTTCAAAATAACTGGATTCGGCATTAAATAACCTGAAAAGGGTTGATATGCCGTAAAACAAACAAACAAAAAAAAAACAACTAACCAAAATATAATGTTATCTGTGTATATACATTAAATAATAATATCTGTCTATATAAGTCTACTCATTATCTGTTGAAATTTTGAAGTGAAAATCATCTGAAAGCGTGTTATGGGGGCAGACTTAGCATCATTAGTATTACTTAATTTCTTATCTCTATGATTCTCATAAAATCTTTTATTGAAGTTCCTGCAAGTCTCACTTAAATGTCAGCTTAAAGAATTAATGTCTATCTGGTTGATTCTTTGTTTCTTGAGCTCTTAAATAATTCCGTTTCGAAAGTTTAAACCATCTTTCTTTTTTTGTTTGTTTTAACACAAAAAGAGTTATTTCCCTTCATTGTTATTTATTTTCATACAAAACAACAAAACATCACAATAAATATAAAAATTATAACGGAAGAATTCTACAAAGATTTTTCAAACTTAAAACAAGAATTTGTATTAGTTGAATTATTCAGTTCTCATATTAGATACTAGCAGTACCCACTAACCGGCGTTGCGCAGTGAAAGCGCCCCCTCCCTCACTCCCCCCCCCCAAATTAAAGTACTGTTGTTGTTGCTGCTGCCCAACTCCTAACCTCCTCATGTTATGAACGGCTTTCAGAATAGACACCACCAACTCCTCATAGTAAGAATGGATATCGGAATGTCAAGAACGGGTAAAGAGAGGTGGTAAGCGTAATGAGCAACCTCCAGCCGTAAAAAAAAACAAAAAATAAAAAATAGCAGTGAAGACAAAAAGAAAAAAAAAGTTTACTTTTCTGTTAGCTGTAACATGGTGATCAACCAATGCGTTCGTTTAAAGTCAATGGAGTTACCTACATAGGCATAATTATTAAGCAACCGGAATGTAAGAATGGGAGCATCAGAATCATAGAATGTAGCAGTGCTCTAAAAATATTTTCCCTGATACAAAAAGCTTACCCGGTATGTAGCATAATACAATATGTTCATTTAAGATGAATGCAGTTAGTAAAAAACGCAGCTGAAATGAAAGAATGAAAATAATAGACTCATAGAATCACAGAATAAAAAATATTTTCCTCCATGCAAAAAAACCAAAAAAACCAAAAAAAAAAAAAACAAAAAACAAAAAACTATCCTGGTGTGTAGTGGTGGCATGTTAGTACAAATCTTATAGACAGGGAATGTGATTTCCACTCTATGTAGAAGACAGTCATGGGAGAAGCAGAAATGTCGGAATAAATGTAATATTTTTATTGTAATAATTAAAAATATAGAAATATTTTCCTGAAACATGATGTAGAAAGTGATGATGGTGTTGAGTAGAAATGATGTGCATAGGGAGTGTTCAGTTATATTTTCCTATAATTCGTGAATTTAAAGTGGAAACATTTGAGATATATATATATATATATATATATATATATATATATATATATATATATACAAGAAAATAGATATAAATATAAATATCTAATATATCTATATCTATATCTATATATATATATATATATATATATATACAAGAAAATAGATATAAATATCTAAACAGTATAAAGTTCTATATATTATTCCTTAATTGGAATTCATTTTTGAGATGAGCATTATATATATTACTTTATTTTTATTCTCATCGTGGCTCAGTTGATAGAGACGTTGAATCTCTACGATTCCAGATGGACATTGTCTGAAGATAGCGGTTTCAATCCTACCCAAAGCCGGCCAGAGGTTTACTTGGCCAAAACGTGGTGAGACGACAACGAATACAGATGACAGTGATTGCTGAGAATGCAGTTGGGAGATTCGAAGTTCCTATCCGTCGCGGTTACCACCTGACGAAGGCTAGAAGAATAGTTGGCCGAAACGTCGTGAAAAACAACAACCAATAAAGATGAAAACAACAACTAATAAAGATGAGAATAATAGTCCGAAATAAAAGTAAATTAATAAGTATAAAGTTCTCTTCAATATGACCTTTAGGACCCGCGGTAGCTAGCAAGTATGAACTCATGATAAAAAAAAAAGCTTCGAAGTTAAATAAATAAAATATATAGTCTAAGAATGAATCGTCTTTGTTTCTCTTTTCATGACTTTCAACTGCGATGGAAGTATTTGGAATCTGGAACCCCTTTATCATAAACCACAAGCCCCCCTCCCTTCCCCTGTCCCAGAGGTCAACTTATACAATGAGACTAAAATATTAAGATATCGATGTCAAATATTTGTTACAGCATTTGCTATAATGGTAAGAGTGTTCATTAATTGACCAGCAGACCAGAGTTCAATCTTCAGTCAAGCCATACCAAAGACTAAATAAGTGGTGCTTTCTGCTCTTTTACTAACCAGTCAGTATTCTAAGATGACAAGGGTAGGTGGAGCAATCAGCAGAAAGTATTGTCACCCTTCCCCTACATCTTAATCTAGTAGCTAATGAAAAAGGAGCCTTCGGGTCGCCCTCGACTATGATCAACCACTTTAATTTTTTTATTGCAGAATTTACACAGACTTCATCCTCTGCTTCTTTAACAATCCTCCAAAGGAATTTCTTTGCCATGTCTTATGAAGAGGATCTTCATGTCAATTAATGCCTTATTTACACAAAGAATTACCATGACAACCGATATATGAAACAAAATAAACAGATTATTGGTTTGAAAAAAACAAAAAAACAAATAAAAACATTTTTTGTATTTATTTATTTTTTTGCAAACTGTTATCCTAATCTTCGTAATTGTTTTTGTTTCACCACGTTTCGGCCAGCTCATCCTCCTGCTTTCTTCAGGTGATTAACTGCAACAATATAAGAATGCTGAGTCTCGTAACTGCATCCCCAGTAATTACTGCCTTCCATAGTTGTTGTTGTCTCACCACGTTTTGAGTCAACTAAACCTTTGACCTGCTTTGGGTAGGATTGAAACCGCTATCTTCAAGCAATGCTCACCTGGAACTGTAGAGCCTCTATCAACTGACCCCATGGCACAGGCCAGAGGTTTAGTTGGCCAAAAACGTAATGAGACGACAACTATGGAAAGCAGTAATTACTGGAGATGCAGTTACAAGAATCAGCATTTCTATCCTGTCACAGTTAATCACCTGAAGAAGGCCAGAGGATGAGTTGGCCGAAACGTGGTTAAACAACAATTATGAAGATGGAGATAATAAGCAAATAAATCAATACACAATTTACTCATCTCAAAGGATTCCAATGAAAAAAAAATTTTTATCTTTAAAAAAAATTACCAAAAATTCCTCCGTTCAGTCTCGAAAGACAAAGGGTACCCCCTGTAGGGACAGCTGCGCATGTAACTGTGAGCAGGTGTTGCACAACCCCTTACCGCACCTTTCATGAATCGGCACTGTTTGACTCTAGTGGCAAGGAGAAGTCCAGGACGACTGGAAACAATGCCGTGATAAGCAGAGAGCACATACAGCACCTGGAAGTCCCAAATGGTCACTCATTTAGTACTGACCAGGTTCAACGTTGCTTAACTTCGGTGATCCAGCGGGAACTGGTGTGTCAATGTGATTATGCCGTATATTGTTTTTCCTTTTGAAGATTAAAATCAGTATTTAATGCCTATAAACCTTGTTCCAATTTTAATCAAAATTCATTGCATGCTTTTGATTCTAGAAAATGTCTAAAAATTTAAGCTTAAGCTTAAGGCGCATTAAGAAAGAAATTGAAATTCAGGCAATCTTGCTTTATTGTCGTTTAGTCAATATGTATCAAATTTAATTCAAATCTGAAATATTTGAATCGATAAATGGAAAGCTATGCCCCTATTATGGCCCCCTAAAACAGTTAAATAAAAAAACCAAAATCAAATAATCAATGTTTAATACCTATTGTTAAAATGTTTAAAAGATTGGAGATATCTGAATTTTTACAAAAAAAGTTCTAACCGTTTTCGTTGCCCTTTTTGCATGAGATAAAAATTAAACTAAATATAGCCGACATTTTGGACACTTACACCTATCTCTTATGCGCATATCTTAAATAAATAGAAAGAAATCGATCAATTTTCCCTCGAGGGTTGATAATAATTGATTTGTTTGCATGCTCTACAAATCCTGTCTTTATGAGTGTCCAATCATTTAAGTCCTTTTATTTTATGATTTAAACAAAATCAAATAAAAGAATGTAGAAAAAATAAAATAGTAAAAAAAACTGAACAAACAGAGTCAGATTTTCATGCTACTGAATTAATCACATCAATTAGTAAACACGTCACATAATAGCCGCAGTTTGGTAAAAAGTGTCAGTTGATAATAACGACAATTGATTCCAATTCTGATTACTTGTCGACTTTGCCGTGGAAAACTAATTACGAGACCAGCACAGATAAAACTCAATATCCGCCTTCCCAAACCTAGCAAGAACAAATCCCTGCCAGCCATTCGGTTCTCTCGCTCTTTTGTTGCATCCTCGTTGCACGATATCAACTCGTTTCCTATCACCTCTTTTGATTCCTGTAAAAAATGTTAAACTCCTACTTGGTTTGACCAGAAAAATAGAGATTAACTAATTGGTTTATTATCGCTAAGACGTTTCATACGAAAAAGAGACTAAATCAAAATGGACGATTATGGCTTCCCGCGCCCTTAAGTTAGTCCTGACGCTATTTTTTTTTAGCAATTGACTCTTTTATTTTGAACCATCAACAGATCATCTTTTATTTTGAACCATCAACAGATCATTGATTTTAGTTTTTGCATTTTTTATTTTCACCGCATCATAGTTTAGGTGTATCAGAAGCGGCCTTCAAAAATGCGTGATAAGAACTTTAATAATTCAACTTACTATCTTTCTAAGCTTATACTACTTGAAAAATGTCATTTAACCCCGAATTTATTTTCAATTAAAGGAACAAAGACTAATTTAAAAAAGAATAACAGGTTTAATAGCAAATTATGCAATATTTGTTTTTTTAAATCTGTTTTCTTTAAAAAAAACATTTCAAGAAAATCAACGAAATTTTAATTACTTCAATTATAAAAATATATATAAATTCAAAAAAATCACTTACCTATAAAAAATACCATTGAATTGGTACTTCCTGTCTTCATTGTTAAGAATTTATCCGTATTTATATTTTATATTCCATGTCCTTTTTAAATAAAATCCTTTTTTTAAGCAAGTATTCAAAAAAACGCGCGATCAGATGTTTCTCACAGTTGAAATAAAGGGAGACAACTGTCTGCTTTTCTTCACCTTGAATCTTTGCTAAGCGTCAAAATTAATGTCTCTTTGTATTGCGTGCTGTAAACCAAAATTAGTATTTTGGTCCACCGTAGGTAAAAACTGAACACATTCACTTAACTGTTTTTGCCGTATAAAAACAAACTCACGCTACCGATTTTTTTAATTCTCTTAATGAAATACATGAGTTTTTGATTAATATATTTTATTTCTACTTTATCGAGTGATTAAACAAAGAAAACATTGAATGAAATAGAAAAAATTGTCGTCAGCATCCGATATTTACTTGTGAATGTAAGCATCACATGAGCTTTCACTTAAAAAAAATGAACGTGGTTTAAAAAAAAAAACAGGTTTTACACTTTGGACTTTACAGGTAAATTTCCAAAAGACACATCTGTTTTTGTTTTGCATTAGAATATTTCATTTATTGATCTTTTATCTTCAATTTGTGATATATAAAACTTTGGTGCGTAAATCAATTATTTAAATTTTAATAGACATTTCAAAATGTGGGGGGTGAATAAAAAAAACGTTTGTCTAAAATATTATATTCGGTTTATTAAAAAGAGCATAAAAGTTCACATTGACCCTGAAAATATCGTAAAAATAGAATCAATAGAAAAATGTTGATAGATTTTTAAAGTTTGAAATTTTTTAAAAAATTAACTTGTAAAATTCAATTGATCACATTACGTAAAAAACATGGCTGCATGAACGCGCGCAGGCACTTTGTAAACACTGTTTTTTTTTTAATAAAAAAATATTTCTATAATTTTTTAAACAACTTTAATAGTTTATTTTGAAAGTATATTCCATAAAGAAAATCAACAACCTTTTAAAAGAGAAATTACGAGTTTTTTTAATATTTTATTCGCAGTTTCGTGTTAGGGCGGCAAAAATTCCCCCCAAATTCTGATGCACCTAATGATAGTTTATATTTATTTTTATTTTCACTAGATAAAGTTTTATATTTATTTTAACCAGATGAAGTTTACATTCATTTTATTGTAACCAGAAGGATGTTTATATTTGTTTTATTTTAACCAGATGAATGTTTATACTTATTTTATTGTCCCCTGATAAATGTTTATATTTATTTTATTTTCACCAGATGAATGTTTATATCTGTGTTATTTTCACCAGATGAATGTTTATACAGGGTGACCAAAAATAAACAGGCCCCAACTCTAATTAGGCCCCGTTTCGTAGTGTTTTGTTCGAATGAAATGAAACTTTGGTCATAACTAGTTTATTATATTCAAAACCTCATATCAAAACACTATGGTCTTTGGCCTTTTTTCTCCGTTGACTGTAAAATACTCAGAAAAATAATTGAATGCCTTCTGTTTTTTGGGTCACCTTGTATTTATTTTATTGTAACCAGATGAATGTTTATATTTATTTTATATTTACCAGATGAAGGTTTATATTTATTGTATTATCACAAGATGAATATAATATATTTATTTTTTTATCACCAGAAAAATGTTTATATTTATTTTATTTTCATCAGATGAATGTTTATATTTATTTTATGTCTCTAGATGAATGTTTATATTTATTTTATTATCACCAGATGAATGTTTATATTTATTTTATTTTAACCAGATGAATGCTTATATTTATTTTATTATCACCAGATGAATGCTTATAGTTATTTTATTATCACCAGATAAATGTTTATATTATTTTATTTTCACCAGATGAATGTTTATATTATTTTATTTTAACCAGATGAATGCTTATATTTATTTTATTATCACCAGATAAATGCTTATAGTTATTTTATTATCACCAGATAAATGTTTATATTATTTTATTTTCACCAGATGAATGCTTATATTGTCTCCAGATTAATGTTTATATTTATTTTATGTCTCTAGATGAATGTTTATATTTATTTTATTATCACCAGATGAATATTTATATTTATTTTATTTTAACCAGATGAATGCTTATATTTATTTTATTGCCTCCAGATAAAATCTTATATTTATTTTATTATCACCAGATGAATGTTTGTATTTATTTTATTGTCTCCAGATGAATGTTTATATTTAATTCATTTTCACTAGATGAATGTTTATATTTATTTTATTTTCACCAGATGAGTGTTTATATTTATTTTATTGTCTCCATATGAATGCTTATTTTTGTGGTGGCACCCACTCATTTACATATGTGCATAATATTACATATAAATAGCAAGACTCGGTTAGTTTGAGTGTGTGTTTACCAGAAGCCACCGAAGGCCGAGCCGAGAGCAGATATGTTCTCCAGCCAAGACGTTCTTACTTGACAACCATTATGTAAATATACTGTAAATATACTTTTCCTAATACACTTCTTATTGATCTACCTTTGTTTGTTGAGTCTTCATTTATATTGCCTTATACGTTATTTGCTCCAACCTGCAATTATAACAGTTGGCGACGAAGATGAACGTCCAGCATAACTGTTGGCGACGAGGATAAACGTCAAATATAACAGTTTGACGAAGAAATGGAAAGAACTCACTAAAAAAAAAAAAAAAAAGAGTACAACGCAACGGTTGACCTTTCTACGGAATACAAGTTTTGACGAACGAAATAGTCATAAAAACGGATTTCACGCTAAAGAGAAGTTCGACTCAAGCGGAAAAAATTAGTAATTCAGCGAACATTGGAAAGCGGTAAAATATTTTCCTCGCGGAAGTACAACACTAAAAGAAAGAAACAGTTGTTTCCCAAGTTCTAAGAACAAAAACTGTAGTGAGGTTAAAAAAAAAGTAACCTCGATTAATAGTATTTTATTTACTAAAATACTAGTCGGGGGAAAAAAAGACAAACCAAAACCGCTAATTGCAGTCTCAAAGAAAAAAAGAAAAAAAACAAACTCGAACGTGGCAAAAGCGACAATTTACGCCGTTTCTCTTGGAATCCATCTTGAGAAAAAAAAAAAAAAACAAACAAACTGTAAAAGTGAATTTTTGTTTTGTTGTAAAACGACAAACAGATTCGTATTACTAAATTACAAAGAGCAAACGTACAAGAAAGTAACATACGGGAAAAAAAAGTTCACCAGTGGATTTCCTAATTGCTGTTCTCCGTTAGCAAAACATCAACTAAAAACTTTTTAGTAAACCAAATTTTTTTTCTCTCTTCGGTATTAAAAAATACTACAGTTAAACTAACATCAAGGAAAGAATTTTGTTTTAAACTGAAGTCGTCATTGGATAACGGATATAAGACAGTAAAACGTCACGTAAGAAAAAAAAAAAGAATTACTTATGTTTATAACCAGATGAATATTTATATTTATTTTAACCAGATGAATGCTTATATTTATTTTATTGTCTCAAGATAAACGCTTACATTATTTATATTATAATCAGATAAATGTTTATATATATTTGATGAATGCTTATATTTATTTTATTGTCTCAAGATAAACGCTTATATTACTTTTATTATAATCAGATGAATGTTTACATATATTTTATTTTCACCAGATGAATATTTATATTTATTTTATTTTCGCCAGATGAATGCTTATATTGTCTACAGATGAATGTTTCTATTTATTTTATTATCAGCAGATGAATGTTTATATTTAATTTATTTTCACCAGATGAATGTTTATATTTCTTTTATTGTATCCAGTTGAATGTTTATATTTAATTTATTTTAACCAGATAAATATTTATATTTAATTTATTTTTCGCCAGATGAATGTTTATATTTATTTTATTGTCTCTAGATGAATATTTATATTTATTTTATTATCACGGGATGACTGTTCATATTTATTTTATTTTAACCAGATGAATGCTTATATTTATTTTAATATCACCAGATGATTTATATTTATTTTATTATCGCCAGATGAATATTCATGTTTATTTTATTTTCACCAGATGAATGCTTATATTTGTTTATTTTCACCAGATGAATGTGTATATTTATTTTATTTTTACCAGATGAATGTTTAAATTTATTTTATTTTCACCAGATGAATGTTTATATTTATTTTATTTTAACCAGATGAATGTTTATGTTTATTTTATTTTACCAGATGAATGTTTATATTTCTTTTATTGTATCCAGTTGAATGTTTATATTTAATTTATTTTAACCAGATAAATATTTATATTTAATTTATTTTTCGCCAGATGAATGTTTATATTTATTTTATTGTCTCTAGATGAATATTTATATTTATTTTATTATCACGGGATGACTGTTCATATTTATTTTATTTTAACCAGATGAATGCTTATATTTATTTTAATATCACCAGATGATTTATATTTATTTTATTATCGCCAGATGAATATTCATGTTTATTTTATTTTCACCAGATGAATGCTTATATTTGTTTATTTTCACCAGATGAATGTGTATATTTATTTTATTTTTACCAGATGAATGTTTAAATTTATTTTATTTTCACCAGATGAATGTTTATATTTATTTTATTTTAACCAGATGAATGTTTATGTTTATTTTATTTTACCAGATGAATGTTTATATTTGTTTTATTTTCACCAGATGAATGTTTATATTTATTTTATTTTCACCAGATGAATGTTTATATTTATTTTATTTTAACCAGATGAATGTTTATGTTTATTTTATTTTACCAGATGAATGTTTATATTTGTTTTATTTTCACCAGATTAATGTTTATATTTATTTTATTTTCACCAGATGAATGTTTATATTTATTTTATTGTCTCTAGATGAATGTTTATATTTATTTATTATCTCCAGATAAATGCTTATATTACTTCATTATCACCAGATGAATGTTTATATTTGTTTTATTGTCTCCAGATGAATGTTTATATTTATTGTATTATCACCAGATGAATATAATATATATACATTTTTTTCACCAGATAAATTTTTATATTCATTTTAATTTCACCAGATTAATGTTTATATTTATTTCATTATCTCCAGATGATTACTTATGTTTATAAACAGACGAATGTTTATATTTATTTTAACCAGATTAATGATTATATTTATTTTATTGTCTCAAGATAAACGCTTATTATTTTATTATCAGCAGATGAATGTTTATATTTATTTTATTTTCACCAGATGAATGTTTATAGTTACTTTATTTTCACTAAATGAATGCTTATATTGTCTACAGATGAATGTTTATATTTAATTTATTATCAGCAGATGAACGTTTATATTTATTTTATTTTAACCAGATAAATGTTTATATTTATTTATTTTTCACCAGATGAATGTTTATATTTATTTCATTGTCTCTAGATGAATGTTTATATTTATTTCATTATCACCAGATGAATGTTTATTTTATTTTAACCAGATGAATGCTTATATTTATTTTATTATCACCAGATGAATGTTTATATTTGTTTTATTTTCACCAGATGAATGTTTATATTTATTTTATTTTAACCAGATTAATATTTATATTTATTTTATTTTCATCAAATGAGAGTTCATATTTATTATACTGTCTCCAGATGACATCTTATCCTACGATTGTTTTATATGTATGCTAATTTTTTCCAGATGAATATTTTATTCATTTTATATATTGATACAAGCATATGAACACTAATTAGGGTTCCCCTCTGTTGGTGTTAGTGAGCAATGTAACCCGTAAAAACCTCCCCCTTCCTATGGTGTGGTTGTCAGGGGAAGTTCAGTAGCTCTACATCAAACGGAATAAGTGTGCATAAGCTTCCCATTTATAAGTGACACCCCTGGGGCCCACACCCTGCTGGTGGGTGTGAATGGTGTAACCCGTCCAAATTCACCCCTACTCAATGGTAGGTTATCCTACCAAATTCGGTAGTTCTATGTGAAATGGTGTGAGCGTGCATATACTGAAGTAAGGCAAGATATAATCTTTCTTTTATATGTGCATTAATATGTCGCTACTGATTTATTTAGAAACTGACAGGATCGTATTATTATGTTGCCTTTGTTGATGGCTGGAGTGACGTTATCATAACCAGTTTTTCTCCTTGATACCTCTTCTATCATTGTATGTGGTTAGTTTCGTATAATATGAAAAGCCATATAGGAGCTTATTCATGTACGGGCAGACACACACATACACACACAGACGTTGAGTTTTATTTATATAGATATATATGTGAATGGACCATTTTATGAGGAGAAAAATGGCAAAACGACCAGGATATATGGAGATCTTGTCTTTTAATAAATTTCAAAAGAATAGCAAAAACGTTGAAATTTTTGACAAGACGTATTATGAGGATATGTTTTCATGAAGTTTCCTGCTTTATGTCCGAACAGAGAATGAGTTTTGTTAAGCCCCCTACCCCCCACCTCCGAGCATGACATCCGCTTGACAGTATTTATCAAATCTCAATTAACTAGGATTCATACGATCTCGGCTCATCTTGTGTTTGATAGGATGGCTAAAGACCTTGATTAAGCCATTCACAAAGAAAACTTCAGATTTGGATTCACATTGGATGAAGTAACATGATTGTTGGAGCCATGGTGACTGGTGGGAGCGTTGTCTACAAGACAAATATCTGAGATTTCTGCATAGAGCAGATTTATATTAGTCCACTTAAAAAAATACTCAAAAACATTTTATTTTGAATAAAATAAAATATATTGAGGACTGAAGATCCAACAACGTTTCAAGCTCATGTATTTCATGTTTCTAAATTTTTGAGATGAGGATTGGTTATTTGTATTGTTTGCACCACTAATCTTATCGTAAGTGCTATTTTAACATTTCGGTCGATGTAATCTTCGACATTCTTCAGGCTTATCTTGTCCTCGGGAATCTTTCTGTAAAACTCCAAAATCCGCATTGAATATATATATATATATATATATATATATATATATATATAGTCATCCGCATACAGTACTGTTATGCTCATCAGTGTGGCCTGACAGGCAACTACCTCAAGCCAGGATCGAAACCCGACCACCAAACCAAAGCAACAGTCAAGCCTTCTTACCATTACACTATTCGGCTGCTGTGCAGGTAGTAAATTAACAATGTTTTGACCTGATCCGAATGCCTAAGCTGGATTTGTTTACACAAAGAGCATCACTTAATGGCAGTTTTTATATCACTTCACAAATATGCTCAACCAAGATAAGGAGCATTATATATATATATATATATATATATATATATATATATATATATATATATATATATATATATATATGCAGGGTAGGGACGCCAGGGGGTATCTCTTATAAATGGGAACCCTATGCACGCTCATGCCGTATATATATATACTTGTTATTTGTTTTACATTAATATGTCGCTATTTAGACATTCACAGGATCGTATCGTTAAGCGTTTGATTCGTTTTCCTGTGTATTTATGAACGGTTCTACACACATACGCAGGAAAGCGAGCCAGACACTTAATAATACGATCCTGTCAGTTTCTAAATAAATCAGTAGCGACATATTAATGCTTGTATAAAACAAAAATTATATCTTGCCTTACTTCAGTATTGAGCACTTTTGTATTAACCTCCTTAAAACTTCATTGGTTTCTTTACCTCTGGAAATATATATCTCGCCTCCTTGAGTAAAGCATTGTCGTAAGCAAATTCACCTGCTGCTTGCTTGTCATAACGTAAAGCTCCTTGTTTGTAACTACATAAACAAATTGAGCACCGTAAAAGCGGCGGTGAAATGTTTAAATAAATAAACATTTGCACAGGTCGTTTGCACGAACCAATCCTATGGGTTTTTTTTTAAATTTTTTTTTTTACACAGTGATCACCACTCATCAAGGCCCGGAAGCCACTCAGGGATAAGGGTTATTGCAAGTACATTACGTTAGTGTGGAGATTTGATGAAGTGTTTACTTAAGGGGGCGGTTCATTAGGAATTTGTAAACGTTGGACTTGAAGACATCCAAGTTGTAGGCCGGTGGGAAGCAGGCAGACGGAACAGAGTTCCACAGGCGTGCAGTTCTAAGAAAGAAGCTTTGTTCATGGAATCCGTGTTTTGATTTAGGCACAGATATAGAGTGGGGGAAATTTTTCACAGTGGATTCAGCTAGACGGGTGTTTTTCGTGAAAGATTGGCGAGGGTCGGAGGGTAGAACTGCCAACTGTCAACTTGGTGGTTGTAGGTTCAAACTCTGGTTTAGTATGGTGCTAGTCGAGCACACTGAAGAGCTGTGATACAGCAAAACAGTCTGTATATGGATGACTGCTATATATACACGAGGGGTGTAATGCTTCCTATTTTTGTTCCGCCCGAATGAATCAGAGGGTGTTACGAATTGCATTGTTATTACATCTGTTGATCTCCCTGTTGTAAATATTGACGGTAAGACTTTAAGAAAGCAAACTCTGTCATTGACCTATGTCAGAAGCTGTGATGCGTCACTGAATTTCTGGCACACGTGCATTGAGAATGGTGGTGACTATGTGGAAAATAAATTCTGGAGCACAAGAGTTCACGCATTTTAATGGTATCACTCTCGTCTTCATAGCTCTTAAACTATTTGAGTTAAAAAAAAAATAGACGGTTTTACCTTTGGAAAGACCCTTGTATGACAGAGCACACATCAGCAGCCCATGCACAGCAATCGATAATTGCTTGCAAACGAACATTGAGAATGGTGGTGACTATGTACAAAAATAAATTCAGAGGCACAAATGGTTACTTATTTTAATAGTACGACACCCGTCTTCATAGCTCTTACATTTTGTGAGTAAAAAAAAAATAGGAACTTTAATTTATTCTTTTTTGTGTTTGATGATCATTGAAGATATTTTGATCTCGTCTCGTTTCATCTTATAAGTAGGGCTGTGACAACAGCATATTCTTTTCATTGTTTTGACTCTTGAGTATATATCCGTTAATATCTTATATGTTTTTATATAGACTGTTGTAGCTCTCGGTTGATTGATTGTCTTACTATGTCGAATATATACTGAGAGTTAAAATAATTAAAAGAATATTCTGTTGTTACAGCCCTACTTCTGAGAATTTAAGTGTCAGGCCCATCTACCTTTCCCACGCATAGATTATATACGTTTCGTATTTGCAAACCGAAATAAAGTTAATTTTATTGTTTTTTAGTCATTCTATATCAAAAGGATTATCTAGTATTTATTCTATGAGCTGTAAAGGAATGAAAATGCAATCTCCTACATATATAAGAGTCAAATACGTCTTAACATGGAGTATTTCTGTCACATCGGGGAAGGTGCCAATCAGAGTACCGTCCCTTGCATTGTCAGCGTACAAAATTGACTCGGCATTCGAGTGGGGACGATCTCTCCTCCTCTTTGGCAGAAGAGAACACGTTTTGCATCCAATATTTATTTCATTTGTGTAGTTATTCAATTTCAATTTTAGAAAACTCACTATATATATATATATATATATATATATATATATATATATATATATATATATATACTAGCAAAAGTACCCGTCGTTGACTGGGTTCAAAAACAGCCTACAGAAAATGGACTCTGATTTATGAAAGTATGATAGGTTATGAAAAGGAACGGTTGTAAAGAGATAGCTTCGAATTCGGGGGTATCAAAATCAAAGCAAAATATTATGAAAGTAAAAATAAAATAGATAAACCCTATAATTTATTATACCATACCTGTTCACACTGAAACACTTATCACAATATTCTGTGGATCTATATTAAAAAAGCCTGTTAAACTTTGTGACATATTTCCATTCTATGGAGGTCAGGTGCGAACGAACACCTCATAATTTTATTATACCATATTTCTTCAAACTGAAACATAATTATCAAAGTATACTTACGCAGATAGATATGAAAAGTATTTATTAAAGTTTGTGCCTATTTCTATTCTATGGAGGCCAGGTGCGAACGCAGACCCCACAATTTTATTATACCATCCCTATTTAAGTTAAAACATACTTATCAAAATATTATTATGTACATCTATATCAAAAACACTTGTAAAGGTTTTTTTTTAATTTTAAATTTTTTTATTTCCATACTTTGTGGACCAGGCGCGTACGCAGACCCCACAATTTTAATGAATCACCATAATGCCAGATCAAACATACCCATTCCTGTGTCTCGATACATCTTTTATCATTATATGTAATCAGTTTTCTATAATAGTCAATCATATAGGAGCCTATTTGTGACCAGACACACACAGAGACGTTCAGCTTTATATTATGTATACTCTGAAGTAACCTCGTTAAAACTTTATTGGTGGCTTTACCTCGTTAAAACTTTATTGGTGGCTTCACCTCTGAAAAATATTAACTTGGAATTGCATATATATATATATATATATATATATATATATATATATATATATATAGAGAGAGAGAGAGAGAGAGAGAGGGTGTCTCAATAAAATGTATAAACTCTTTAAATTATTCCAACTTTCTACATGAATACGCTATGCCACGTTCCCAAGAGGTGTTTAGAAATACAGAATGGCACTTCCAGCCGGGTGGAGTACTTCCTCGCTTTCATCATGACGTAAGAGCATACCTTGATAGTCACCTGCGAAACAGATAGTTAGGACAAAAAGGAAGTATCAAGTACTGTCCACGCTCACAAGATTTGACACCCTCCCATAAATTTTTCTCTATTTTGGGGCCGGATGGGGGAGAGGATGAGGTTCATGTTAAACACAGGGTTCACACCACAAAACAAGCTACAATGAATAAGTTGAAAGCAACCATTGAAAGAAGATGTGTCAACATACCAATTAATTAGGACCGTTTTCGATCCAATCAGTGAGCGTTGTTAGCTGTTCATGGAGCACAATGGCCAACAATTTGAACACTTTCGATAATTAGCTGGTTTCTATATATGTTCCCAGTATTTTGATGTATGAAACTTTTCTTTCTCATAATAAATGTTGGTTTTATGATCATTTAAAGAGTGTATGCATTTTATTGGGACACCCTGTATATCAAAAGTGTTTAAAAATATACATTTATTCTATATATACGAAACTCAACATTATGACGAGAAGAATTAGGCTTTGAAATGCATGGGTATAAAGAGCGTTTAAAACATCGCTTTCTCTATGATGTTATTCCTTGTTAAACTGACAAATAAATTAATAAATTTATATATACTTATATTTATTTTATTTTGTCTTCACTTTATATATATATATATATATATATATATATATATATGAGAGAGGGAGAGAGAGAGAGAGAGAGAGAGAGAGAGAGAGAGAAGAGTAGTTTGATATTCCTCGTATGCATCTAGATATATCCTGACGATAATGAGTAGGAGATGATTGAAGCATAAAACAATATCGTTTTTATACTTTTTTTTATTAGTATGATAAATGAATACTCCGCGTGTACTTCATCAGAAATGAGTGGAGAAAGAAACAGAAATGAAACGATGAAAAAGTGTATTATATGCTAACAAGGCCGATAGCCATTAGTCACGTGCTCTCGTGTAATGAATGAATGCGTGAATGTAGGATTGACATTAAATTCTTATAAAGCTAAGAACTGCATTAATTAACAACAGATCTTTGATCTTAACCAAAAAGGCCAAGCACAAAAGTGTTACGGACAGACCGACCGACGGAGTGACTTATAGAGTCGCTTGCACGCGGCTAAAAATCAGACGACTTATTTGGAAAAGGAGAAGAAGTGTTGTTTGAATGCGTTTAAAGGCTGTCTTTTTATCAATATATATATATATATATATATATATATATATATATATATATATATATATATATGGTGTGGTTATCTATTTTGTTTATATTCGCTAATTTATGTATAACTGTTGTATACAACGTATCTACAAGACTGTTAGCGAACATTTTCGCAACACTGATTTTTGCAATTGTAAAAATAGTAAGTAGACATTTAATAAAAAATGGTTTTAGGGGGAATATAGGCCCAACCTCCCATATTTGAATTCAAATATTTAAAGATTACATTAAATTTGATCCATGGTCATTAGACACGTATTAAATAAGGAATTTCGGTTTTTACTTAATTCCCATTAAGTTTGAGTTTTAAATTGGAAGCGTTTTCTCGAATCCAAATCATATAACTGATTTTTTTATAAAAAAAAAAAAAAACACTAAAAAGCAAGATTTTCTTGCTTTGATAATCAGCTTTAACTGTTTCTAGTCCTGAATTTTCCATTTGTTTAGAACGATTTCTGATCACACCCTTTCGATTTTCCTCTGGATGTTATTTACGGATTGACCCTGTATTTGTCACCTCGCTGTTTTTCGTGTAGTTTGTAACATGGTCTAACCATAATTGATTCTTACTTTTCAAGAAACGTGCGTTAAAGTTATTTTCTGCCGAAAATGTCATTAAATCATGGAATGATATCCTGTTGCGAAATAAACGAGATCCAGCAGAGATAGTATACATATATATATATATATATATATATATATATATATATATATATATATATATATATATATATATATATATATAATTTAGTATAATAATTATTAATTCAATAGATATATATATATATAGTTTAGTATAATGATAATTAATTCAATATATATATGGATATATATATATATATATATATATATATATATATATATATATATATATATATATATATATATATGAGTAAAAATAAAATAAAAATACAAACGATGGTTTACGTTATGTTATTTGAGAAGGAAACCCGAGAACTAATAAAATAATAATCAACGTTTCGTCCCTATTTTAGGGGACATCTTCAGGATTTCGTAGGAAAAATGTAGAAGAAAACGATTACAGACCACATGCGAGTGAAAAAGGAAAAAAAAAATCCTAAAATCATTCCCATTCTGGGTAGAATCTATAAATGTGCGGAAAGGTTGGATTATTCTATGTCTTTTTATATTATATCATTTTATCTATAACTATGTACATGCACATATTGTTTTTTCATATTATTATTTTTTAAACTTAAAACAAAAGTAATAAGATAAAAAAAAGTAAACATGCATGTACATAGTTATAGATAAAACGTTTTTATGTGTATATATATATAAGCATAGAATAATCCGCGTTGATTACTATTTTATTAATTCTTGGTTTTCCTACTCAAATAACACACACACACACACACACACACACACACACACGCACACACACATATATCTATATATATTAGGTAGTTATAAAAAATATATATTAGTTAGTTATAAAATATATATATTAGTTAGTTATAAAATATATATGGCGATTAAGCTACACTGAATATTCCTCGTTTCATCCACTCTAGGATTCTTCAGGTTTAAGAATCCTAGAGTGGATGAAACGCGGAATATTCAGTGTGTAGCTTAATCGCCATATATATTTTATAACTAACTAACTAACTAGCTCTACCTACGTATTGAGCACTTTTGAAGTAAATACTTAAAGTTTACACATAAATTTATACTTTCGTATATTAATTTTATGTGAGTAAATGAAGTAGTTATATATATATATATATATATATATATATATATATATATATATATAATTATTTACCACAATAATTATTAAATGATCTGCGCTTAAGAGCTAAACTGACCGACTTTTTATTTCAGCTGAAAGTGCTCAACGATAAGAAACGAGTTTCTTAAAGCGGCTGACATAATTATTTACTATAATAATTATTAAATACCTACAGGCACTAGTGTTTCATCATTTCGGAAATCATCAATGCAGGGTGTCACGATTAACACCAGTTGATAGATTCGAACCCGGCAACAGAAGCTATTTCTGGCGTCATTAGAAAGGACCTAATCCATTCGGCTAGTGTTAACCGCGAGAAATATAGTTGAAATTTAAACATTTATTTTTAAAATGATTTTTCAACGTTTGTCAGAATGATCTAATCATTATATGATGATCTGCGCGGCTTATATATATATATATATATATATATATATATATATATATATATATATGAGTCAATAAAGAGAGAAATTGAAAGTATTAAAACAATATAGTGATATATACAAATTTCTTCATTTTATTTAATTTAATAGTGAGTTTAATGTATGTAGACCTACTATCCACAAATATCACACCCACTATGACAGATATGCTATATACCTCCATTACATATTACAAACTATACTCCTCCTTTATCACAGAGATCAATATAGTACCTCGAAACAGCCTCAATAATTTATTTCACTCCTAATGTAAGTATCGCCAGATGTCGCATCCCTATTATGTTACCTGGCATCTTTTCTACTCCTCTGATGGGAAGCATTAGCCTCCGAAATATCATTGTATAAAGAATTCTTACATACCCAACACCCCTAATCGATGTTTAGCATTTTTGAGTAAATGAATAAATCTCCATATATCACTACATAGTTTTATACCTTCATTTTCTCTCTTTTTTGACTCCTATTTAAGCTACAAAACATCCTTTTGTTGAGCTTTGCATTATCCCGATGATTGCTTTTATTCTCTTCCTTTAACTCTCTTATTATATATATATATATATATATATATATATATATATATATATATATATATGTATAACATTTATTTTTTTTCTCGCTCTAACGCTTTAACATTGGTATTAAAAGCCTAAATTATTAAAGCGAACTTCTTAATGTACACAGTCATGAATATGCGAATGACTGCATGGAGATTAACCGATTTGCATTTTCCTAGCATTAATTAATTACTTATTCGTTTTTGTAGTTTTTTATTAGATGATTGATTTCATTTCACTATTATTTAAGATGAACAGGTTCTACATACAAAAAATATTTTTCTATCTATCTATCTATCTATCTATCTATTTTTCTCTCTCTCCCCCTCTCCTCCTCTCTCTCTCTTTCTCCCCCCCTCTCTCTCTCTCTCTCTCTCTCTCTATATATATATATATATATATATATATTTAGTAAAAGTGGTAATTAATAAAAACTGAAGAAAGTGCTCAATACTGTTGTAGAGCAAATATGCGTTTTATTTTTCATTACCGTATCTTTCTGTTAAGTTACATTATTGTTTCAGCTACCCGGCCGTTTTTTTCCCCCGGCCAGCCGGGTAGCTGAAACAATCTTGTAACTTAACAGAAAGATACGGTAATGAAAAATAAAACGTATATATATATATATATATATATATATATATATATATATATATATATATATATATATATATATATATATATATATATATATATATATATAGTGAATAAATAACAAAAGGCTATATTCCAAGTTTCATGATATTGACCATCTTATAGTTTATTCCTTTAATTCAGTTGACATTTACAATTCTTGACAGTATCTGTTTTGTAGCGCAAAATAAATCAGTTAATTATTATATGAATCAGTGAATCTATTACGCCCTTAACTCATCAGAAGAAAAAGTAATAATCAATTCGTCAAAAGGAAATAAAGTTCGTTTTGACATGATAAAAATCCGAAAATTGGAAGAGAAGCTGTAAATACCTTATAATATGTTTCCATTACGCCATTTTGAATAAAGTCTTTTGTCATTTATTCATTATATTGCTCTGTAATTACATTGAGCTTCTTAAATAAGGATTGGTATATATTATAAGAAAATATATTTCCACAGAAATATATATGTATATATATATATATATATATATATATATATATATATATATATATATATATATACAAATCGACAGTCTAATTTTACATTTATAAATATATATATATATATATATATATATATGTATGTATATACAAATCAACAGTCGAATTTTATATTTCTTCCATGTCTTTTTACGCACATTATATCTTTCTTTTAATAATATTATTGGAATTCATTCCCTTTTCCTTGTGCCTATTTGTGAATTATTCCACGGATTTCTGCCTTTTGGATTACTTTGGATCATCTTCCAATTACGCGATTCCCTTTAATTTTATTTGTGCGAATGGAAATTTTACTAACTTTCTTGTATTCTGCAGTTTTGATTTTACAGCCATCAGACTATCCATTCACATGAAATTACTTTTTTTTATTTGCCCTATTCCCTTTGCTTCACTGTTTGTTATCAAGTATGATCTATGACTTACTTGTAGTTTCATCAAATACTTTTGCAAGCAAAATCCGATCCCGCATTTTGCTAAATCCTACCCTCTGATGAGAAGGAAAGTATTTCTTCGAAACTCTGCGGATTAAGGACTATCCACTTATTTAGTGTTTCCTTTTTAAAATTAAATATGCTTTAAAATCTTTTTCAATGTGTTTTTAACATGTTTTATTAAATACTTAGAAAACTTAGGAAAAAGGAAAAAAATTACGTTTTCATTTTGGAGAACCATCAACGTGTGAGTCTAAATAAAATATAGAATAGAAAAATCTTATTTTTTTGCATTGATATGATTGAAAAGTAAATACGTCACTGCTATATGTCGTGTAAAAGT
Source organism: Euprymna scolopes (assembly GCF_053919585.1). NCBI lineage: Eukaryota > Metazoa > Mollusca > Cephalopoda > Sepiida > Sepiolidae > Euprymna > Euprymna scolopes. Next base: position 26,829,692 of record NC_136505.1, on the reverse strand, counting down.
TTGCACACACACACATACATACATACATACATACGTATATACATATATATATATATATATATATATATATATATATATATATATATATATATATATACTAGACTACCCGTGACCCGTTGGGTCAGTATGTTATATTAGCTATGAAATTCATGTATGAGCGTGACACTTGTGACGTAAAGAAAATAGTTTTTTGTGACGTAACAGAAACATTTCTATGAAAGTATATTAAAATGAAAAAAGAATATAGATAGATTTCTATGAGTCTTTCTGTTTATTATAATTTATTATTTTTGAAAAAAAATTGCAGTTACTGAATTATAAGTAGTTGGCCATACTTATACGTTTTCAGCGTCCCAATTGTTCTTTTGTTTTTGTTTTTTTTCACGTTTAAATTATCCAAATAAACAATTGTTAATACTGACTGCTATTTTTGTTTTTTACATCGTTCATCTCTGTAATACGTTTAAGTTATTTTAACGCAATTTTTTTCCTCTCCATTTTTTAATAAAATTAGAACCTTTTTTTATCTATACTCTTATCATACATAAATTTGTTTAGTTGTAAGAAAATAGCGACAGTATAGTTGTAATAAAGAATAAGTGCAAAACACCCCCACTCTTCCCATGTTAAATAATAATTTCGAAATAATAACGTTAATATTTCAGTGTGCAGGTCAAAATCTGCAAAAGAAGCGATTTGTGTTTATTTGCTAACGTTGTTATGGGTTAATGTTTATGCGCATGTAAACCAGAAAGTGGGTTACATCACTCGTTACAAGGTCATTTGAGTTATATATATATATATATATATATATATATATATATATATATATATATATTGCTTTGTCTGTCTGCAGAAACTGTTTTTATTCACAAATTGGAATTAATTTGGAGTGGACTTTGCAACTCAAATATTATAATAAAACCAAGGAATTATGCCTACTTCGGATTGTTATCTTGTGCCGTGGATGATTCAAAATACGGACCGGATCCTTTTACCCCACTGCTACCAAAGACTTTCACTTCGGAATTTACCATACAATTTGGATATGAAATTCAATATCCTTTTCATTTTGAACCAATATATAATTTCTCTTTGTTTATGATTTAAAAACTTGAAAAAATTTTAATGATGATTTTCTATGTTTATTGTATTGAGCAAATTACGTATAAACCATCATAATATTTGCTAATATTTTCTCCTCTGAGGAGATGGGTAGACATCGAAAACCTATAAGTTAAGGAGATATACTTATTGAAATGTATTTTTTGTCTTGATGTGAAATTTCATCATTTTACGTCATAAAGTTTAAATTACTAAATTATGATATACATACATATATATATATATATATATATATATATATATATATATATATATATATATATATATATATATGCATTTGGACAATGTCAAAACATCGTTAATTTATTACCAACACAGCAGCAACCGTATAGCGCAATGGTGAGAAACCTTGACTACCATTTGGGCGGTTGTGTTTCGATCCTGGCTTAAAGCAGTTGCCTGTCTCATGCCACTGATGACCTGTGAAACAGCGAAACAGTACTATATGTGGATGACTATATATATGTATATATATATATATATATATATATATATATATATATATATATATATATATATATATATATATATATATATATATAATGGTTTTTATCTTCTGGTTCACTTGAAATCTTTTTTGTGGGGGCCTTTTTAAAATCGCTCCTTGCTGTCATTCATTTTGCCCCAAATCCGTGGCAACTGTTTATTTGAATCCTGTTTGAAGGTCATCCTCTGACTATTGTGTAATTATCAGAAAATTTGCATGCAAGTTGTTGATGTTGTCATGGTGACAGCAGCTTAGTTCATTGACAACTGAATGGAATGGGACGGTGGATGACATTGTCAGGGTTTGATAAGTAATTGTTAATGAAGGGGGAGACCGGAATGAAAATGGTAAAAATGATTAAAAATAAAATAAATTATAAAAGATGGAGACGAACACGGATGGCAGGATAGATAACTACGTAGAAGGAATTTCAAGGAGTCTGAAATGAAAATGAAGATAATCGGGAAAGAGAAGTGGACAAATAATGGGGGAAGAAGAAAGAAAGGAAAGGGTTTATATAATGGGTATGTAATGAATAGTTTTTGAGGATGGCAAAGAATCCTGGTGCATGTTTTTTTTTATTTCTAAAAAGAAGATATATATATATATATATATATATATATATATATATATATATATATATATATATATATATAACTGAACGTGTCTGTGTGTCTATCTGTGTGTCTGTGTGTGTGTCTGTGTACATTTCCCTACACAATAACTCTGTCAATTTTCAGTCTACAGACTCGAAATTTGATATACAGGGTCTTGAGATTTGGGGAAATCTTTGTGATCGGTTTTCGGCCAGAAATTTGTCTTTTCAGGCGTCAAAGTTCAACGATTTGATTTTTAAGAACTCTACTAAACTCCTCGACAATTTTGGGTGTAAACACTAGAAATTTTAGATATAGGTTCCTTGGACATGGATCTAACTTAATAACTGTATTAGAGCCCAAAACAATAAACGTTAAGGGGTCATAATAGGGGTCAAAGTAAAAAAAAATGACCTCTGCGGTCTCTATCAAATTACTCAGTCAATTTCTGATCTAAACATTTGAAATTTGACATAAAGGGTATTCAGAGATAGGGCAAGCTTTTTCATCGGTTTGGGTTGAACATTTTTAGTTACCAATATATAAATGTATGTATGTATGTTTGCATGTCTGCCTAAAACTTTCGACAGAGGCGAAGGATTTTACCAACATCAGTATCGTTTTTAAGTTCGACCTTTCATACGACAAATATTGAAAATTGGCTAAAAACATTCACCTTCAACTGGGCACTTTTCTATAGGAGAAGGGTCGCTTTTTTCGCCGATATTTTTGAAAGTCATCCTCTACTTTCGCTTGTCTAGCCTTAATTTAAACATAAGTCACTTCCGGTTTCGGGTGGTCGTAACAGCAAAGGCGTCAGGTTTTTTTCACGTTCTTTTCCTCCTACACGGTATGGATTCGAGCCTGCTTTCCTACTACCACTTTTTGTTTTTGCTTAACACACACGACCTGTTCTTATATATATATATATATATATATATATATATATATATATATATATATATATATATATATATATATATGTTAATCATTTCTTTGAACCGTATTCGGTTTGTATATACCAATCGTAATGGATTAAAAATTATTTTTCACAAATAAAGTTTCTCATAACGAAAAAGAATTTTTTATAAAGGTGATATAGATTTGGAAAAAAGTCCAAGCTCAAGTAATGCCTTTTTATAGGATTCCAGAGCATATATATTTTAGTATACTACCACACTCTTTAGCTCATCCAGGCACACTTTGGTGTTGATCTTAAAACCAACGTGGAAGGTGTGAGGTGGCATGATATGACCCTCACTTGAAACCACACCACAGACCATAACCATGGCTACAAACTTTGTTTTCATCACTCTGCACACATCCTTGTTATTTGTGACAATCCAGCAATGCATTTTGAAGGTGCTGGCAATGGTGCTGTTTTCATAACTTGGATCGGTAGAGAGCATGAGTTGTACAGTGGCACATCTTTGATCCCACCTGATGATAGCAAACTCATATAGCTCTTGGAATTTGTACACAACTGGCCAACTAGTAGATGGTCTGCAACAAAAAAATGAAAACCAAATTTCATCAAGCGAAAATGGAATCATGTCTTTTCTAGGGCGACAATTTTATCGTTCCACCCTGTATATAGCGAAAGAAGTGGTAATATCGGTAACGGTTTATAGTTAGTTTATTAGTGAAATTGATTGAATCAGCTATTGAAAAAATGGAAAATGGTACTTTCTGGCTGTTAGTATCCAAGTCAGAAGATATTCCAGGTTTTTATGAATGCTTTTTTTTTTTTTTAACTACTGCTTCTTTCTGTCGTTTGAAGTTTGAATTTTAATCAAAGTTAATTATTTCACCTTATGGCGATTATTTTAAATTTATAGCAGTAAACCGTCAATTTTACTGGATATTTTATATGCAACTAGAGAGGGTATCCTGCGTTGCCGGAGTAGGGAAAGGTGTGTGGGTGGGGTGGGGGCGGGGGTAAGATAACAGTAGGAAGTCCCGGTGGAGAGAGGTGTTAAAAAAATGTTTGTAACGGAGAGGTGGTACTCGGCCTTGCCTGGGTGTGTGTAGATGATTTAGAAAGGAACCCCGGGTGGGGGTGGGGGTGGGGTTAAAAAAATGTTAGTAGTGGAGAGGTGATACTCTGTGTTGCCTGGGTGTGTGTAGATGATTTAGAAAGGAACCCCGGGTGGGGGTGGGGTGTTAAAACAACAGTTGGCAGCCCATGTGGAAAGAGGTGTTAAAAAATGGTAGTAGCTTGGGAACAACAAAACAACAGTTGGCAGCCTGGGTGGAGAGAGGTGTTAAAAAAAAAGTGGTAGTAGGCAGGCAGGCTGGAACCCATGACACTAGGAGAAAGTAAACAAAAATTTGATGTCTTACCAATGCTTCATGACGCGACCGGTAGTTCAGAACGTTAAAATTAAACAAAGTCAATCAAACGGATACGATGACTTGCAAAAATGGCTCACAAAAAATCGACCCCTCCTTGTACAAAACTGGCCAGTTTAGAGTGAAATAATTAATGTTTTGGGCCAATTTTTCAATATTTGTCGTCCGAGATGGGGAGCTTTAAAATGATACCGATTTTCTCAGGATCCATCGCCTCTGTCAAAAGTTTTTGCGATACATACATGATGGCAGCAAATTCGTTTTCGAACATAGCACAAAAAAAGTGTATACAGAAACACGAAAACATTCAGTGATGAGCCGCACAAAGGTGGCTTTTAAGCCCTGCTAAACTCTGGCATTCCTTGGCACACATTGTACAGACATGTGCGCCACTAGCAGCACGTTTTTGATGTTCTCTTTTATGTGTGATCAAATGGCGTTTCAAACCACCTGCTGTTTTGTATGTCCGTCCGCAGTTGACACAGGTTAGCTCTGGCAACTCAAGACTGCTTTGTGGCCCACTGTGCTGATGAGTAGTCTGGTGCAAGGTCCTTCTCCACTCTCCGTGATCCAAAGCAAAACTCTCCCAGGTTCTTTCATCTATCTCACATTTTTTTAAGGTGGACCTTAAACAATCTTTGAATCTCAATTTAGGCTTTTGAGCCAGACGCCTTCCCTCAGTGAGTTGTTTGGGAAGTTGACCGTCTAACATCCTCACCATATGTCCACTCCATCTCAGTCTATGTTTGATAATATGAGCTTCAATGCTAAGACATTGGTCCGTTCAAGCACCTCCACATCACTGACATACATCTGCCAACCCACATCTAAGCTTCGCCGTAGGCACATCTGGTGAAACCCCTCGAGACATCTCAAATGCTCCCTGTACGTTGTGCAAGTTTCACAGCCATAGAGAAGAGTAGAGAGAACCCATGCAGCATAAACCTTAATCTTAGTTGGCAGCAAGATCCCATGACATCTCCACAAACGCCCGTCCAACTTTCCGAAGGCATCACTTGCCCTGCTTATTCGTAATGATAGCTCAGTGTGCTACCCAAGTATACAAACTTAGTGACAACCGCTATCCTTGACCCACAGATATAACCTGATGGCTCATAGTATGGTATGCCCAGAGCAGGCTGATACATTAAGATAGTCAGGCCCAATTTCATATTGATAGTCAGGCCCAATGTGCTGCAGGAAACCGCAAAGGCGTCCACAAGATGCTGTATATCAGCCACCATATGACCCACCAGATCACAGTCATTCGCATAGAGCAAGTCACGGATTGTGTTGGTGAGTGCACTTGCATTGAAGCGCCTAATGTTGAACAAACTCCCAGTAGTTCGGTAACGAATATAGACACCATCAGAGCAACCCCCAAATGCCATCTGAAAGATCATGGTGAAATATAACGCAAAGAGTGTGGGTGCTGGAATGTCTCCCTGCTTAACACCATTTTCTACTGAGATAGGATCAACCAACTTTCCCCCAACGTTGATCATAGCCTTCATATCATCGTGGAAGAGCTTTAAGATGGTTAAAAACTTGTCAGGACAGCCAAGATTTTTCAGAATCTCCCACAAACAATCCCTATTGACTGTATCAAAGGCCTTGGTTAAATCGATGAACACCTGATACAGTCCCTTTTGCTGTTCTATACATTTCTCCTGTAGTTGCCTGGCTGTAAAAATCATATCCACTGTCCCTCGACATCTTCTGAAACCACACGGCAACTCAGGCAAAACATCGTCAGCAATGTGTTCCAGAACTCTGTCTAGCATGATCCTACAGAGCACCTTACTGACTACTTACAGCAAAGAGATGCCCCGATAATTTCCATATTCATCTCTGCTACCCTTCCCCTTGTATAGCACTACCATCAATGCATCCTGCCAATCCTGCGGAACACACTTCCCCCACCAAGCAGTCTGCAACAAGTCCGCTAAGTGTTGCATCATCTTGAATCCAGAACATTTAAAGATTTCCACATGCAAACGATTCAGGTCAGGAGACTTTCCATTGTTCAGCTTATGGACAGCTGCTTCAACCTCCTGGAGAGAAGGAACCTCTGCCAAGATATCCTTGACCGGATTGCAAGGAATCGACCTAATAAACTCCTGATCAACATAAGAAGGTCTGTTCAGGAGGCCATCGAAATGCTCCCTCCATCTATGAAGAATGTTGGTAGGGTCTCGAAGAAGATCCCCACCATCCCTTGAGTGCAGAGGAGTGATAGGTGATCTGGATGGTCCGTAAACCGCACACAGTAGGCCATATAAGACCTTGGTGTGGTTCTAATCCGAGACAAGCTGTATTTACTCAGCTTTCTGCCTCCACCATTCATCTTGCATGTTTTGCAATCTCCTCTGCACCTCACGCTTGATTGCCTTAAAATTGCCCCTCAATTGATCTTGCTCACCAACCGTCAAACCACCCCCGAGATAAACATGCAATGCCCTGACCTTTGAATCAAGCAGAGCCTGAATTTCAGTATCATTCTCATTGAACTAATCCTGATGTTTACGCTCACAATAACCTCTCTCACATACCTCTTAAACAGACTCCTTAAAAGCAGGCCAAGTGTTTTCACAGTCAATCTCTTCCATCTCCTTAACTAGTTTCTCCCTCACAATATTGTCCCTTAGACGGGCAACATTAAGTCGCTTTAGGATAACCACACTAGCTCCTCTCATCTTGGGCTTCAAAACACACTTAATCTTTGCACGGATCAACCAATCATCGGTCCAGCACTCTGCACCCCGCATGACATGAACACTGCAGATATCCCTCATCTCACGTTTTCTGACTAACACATAGTCTATCAAGTGCCATTGTTTGGAACCAGGATGCATCCAGGTCGTCTTGTATTTGTCCTTCTGCTGAAACACGGTGCTACCGATTTTAAAACCCATCTCTGAACAAAACTGCAACAACATCAGCCATTGCTATAACACTTGCCCACTCCGTGTTTACCCAGTACATTCCAGGTTTCAAAATCTTTTCCCATCCTAGCATTAAAATCTCCAATAATGAAGATCTTATCAGCAGAGGGAATGCGTCTAACTACACTGCACAAAGTAAGGTAGAAAACAACCTTTTCATCTTCTGTTACATCCATAGTGGGTGCATAGACACTCAAAAAGTTGTATAACGACCATTTACCAGAGGTAACCTCATAGTCATTATCCGGTCACTCACACCACAGAGAAGTTCTTCTAGGTTAGAAAAGATTGATGCCTTTATAGCAAAAGTCATGCCTGATTCCCTCTTACATCCATCCGCTTTACCACTCCAGAAAATGGTGTAGGCCCCATCTAACTCAGAAAACTGTCCCTCATCAGCCAGCCTGGTCTCAGACAGAGCAACTATGTCCATGTCATAACGTTGAAGTTCCTTAGATACAAGAGCAGATCTACACTTGGGACGCATTATTCCACACACCGGTGGGTCATATATGCCGCAGCTTACAGGGCCTAAGCTCCTCTGGAGGTTGCTGTCAGGATTACCTCACCCTTAGCTTTTGGTTAGATAACCTTGGTCCACAAGGAAGTGAAGGTCCAGTTATATGGTGCAGGACACTCGCCGTTCATCAGAGCCCTGTCTGCGTATCAGTGGTCACGACGTGCACGTGGGGTTGATTTGTCTGGGAGAAGCACAGAAAGACGCTAAAACATCTGTGTGCTTTTAACACACGTCCACCAGACCTTGACCACCTTGATACATACATACATACATACATACATACATACATTTAAACAGACAGGTGATATTTATATAATGGATTTTCACTGAAAACCATACAAATAATTCGAATTAAAAATCACTTTTTTAAAATTAAATTTTTTATAATATGCAATAATTGATATCAGGTTGAAACCGTCTAAAAACTTAAAACCGTTGTTTATAACGATTTGGTACAAGACTTGTGGTATTATATCTTGGAACCCTATGCCAATAAGTATAGATTATGTTTACAAGTATGCATTTTTGGAGTTCTAAATTAAGTACATGTTAGGACAACCTGATGGCAGACAGCAATAGACTCAATGCACCTAGTGTGACTGATCCGAAGATCAAAACATTCTAGAAGTCCTAGCTCTAATGATATTACATAAGAAATGATCCGTGTTCTGGGGTAGGGATAGAGTCTCGACACTTTACCTTATGGAAGTCAACAGACCAGACTAAACATGTATGTCAATATTAGAACCCAAGTGAATATTTTCTTGAAACCCATCCGTTCGTCAATCATTTTTTAGACTTAGTAAGAAAATTAAGTTAGAAGGAATTCATTTTAGCCTCTTTTGGGTCTCTCCTCTCGTGAACAACCTTTCTATCAAAAATAAAACCTTTGAAACCGCCAACAAATCCTACTTGTATTTTAATACATGAGTTTTGTTCGGCTATGATCCAGTTATACAGATCAATGTTCACAGATATGGAAAAGCGACGACCAAAGGATGGTTATCTTCAACTTTTTTCACATCGTGTTGACAAAGGCTTTCTGTATAAAATTATTAGCTGAAAAATAAACCGAGTTTTTTTGTTTTTTCATTTCTGTTCTGTAGAGTTTGAAGAATTATGGATCACAGCCCCGGCACTCTTTGCACAGGGGTATTTCTTGATCGTCCTTTTGTCCCATATGCATACACATCTTTTGCTAACGGATCTTTTTACTCATCAAGCGAAATAATAACTTGTTTCCCTTAAAGTTTGGGCCCCTTTATGTTCAGTAATTCTCGCCACTGCACATGGCTTATCTCGCCGTTTTCCATAAAGCACAACAGACTGCCAAATAGAGAAATATGGATACTTCTAAAAATCTGTGAAACTAACGAAAATGCCATTTCAAGCTTAAATTCTCGATCGATGGACAGAGCTTCTTACGCAAATGCTCGGGCGCAATTAAAGAACCCTGAAATGATAACAAATGTGGACGAAAAGAGAGTACAAAAATGAAGAAGTGAAAATGGAAACAAAGAGGGTGTAGAAAATATAGGAAAAGAAATGAGAAAAAGAAAAAGATTATATATATATATATATATATATATATATATATATATATATATATATATATATATATGTGAAAAATAATAAGAAAAAGAATACGACGTAATTTAACATTGTTCTTTTTTTTGTATTGTTCTTATCCACCCAAAGTATGTTGCATGTCAAACAAAAGTGATTAATGAAGAAGAAAAGGTTTGAATTTTAAATTCTCCCTTTTTCAATAGAGAGCGCCATCTTAGTTACAAGGTTCCAAAATGGCCGCCTTTCAGTTTGAATGAGGAAAATAAATGCTGGTTTAAGATTTCTTGCAATGGAATATCCTTACAGAATATCAATTATTTTGCCGTATATTTTCAATGGAGAATGTTGGAAGCAAGTTTTTGTGATATATTCCTAATATTTCAATGGAATATTTTATCCCAAATTTTATCTCATTTTAACTTAATTCCTCTTCAATCTTTCCTTAAAGTAATTTTTTTACCCTTTTTAAGTTAAGCCTTCTTGGAATCTTACTTAGTGCTGCCCGTTCTTTGCATTCCGGGTAGAAATACTAAACTCGATCATTAATTTCTATTTGGGAGTCATTTGCCTCCTGCAAAAAGTCTCAGAGGATGAAATAATCAACCTCAGCGCAATCATAAACCTGAATGGGATGCTGAATAAATGGTGACAGCGTGCGAGAGAAAGGTAGGGTTGAGGAAAAGAAGATAGTGGGGGGAAGAAAACGTATGGAAGTACTAGAGAAGGTGAAAGAGAGAAATACAAAAAAGGGAGATAAAATGATGGAGATAGATAGAGAGGAAAGGAGAGAGAGGGAGAGAGAAAGCGAAAGAGAGAGAGGGAGAGAGAAAATCAGGAAAAAGAGAGAGGGAAAGAGCAAGAGTAGAGAATTAAGAGGAAGTATGAAGAACTAGAGGTAAAAAAAGAAAGAGACAAAGATTGCAGGAGAGTGATACAAAAAATAGTATAGCTAATTAAGGAGAGAGAAAAGAGAAAAAGAGAGGGGTAAAGCAAATAAAGAAAATGGAAAGAGTGAAAGAGAGAGAGAGAGAGAGAGAGAGGGGGGGGTAAAGGTAATAAAGAAAAAGAAAGGGAAAAAGAGAGAGAAGGTAAAGAAAAGAAGAAAGAAACAGAGTGAAAATAAAGGAAATATAGAAAAATGAAAGAAAAAGAGGGAATGAAGGAAAGAGAGAAAAAGAAAAATGAGTGAAAAAGGGGGAAAAGAATGGTGGACAAAAGAGGCAAGAGAGAGAGAGAGAGAGAGAGAGAGAGAGAGAGAGAGAGAGAGAGAGAGGGAAACGTATTTAAAAAAAGGGAAGATGTAACGTGACCGTTACACTTGAACCATGTCGTTACATTTCAAACCTCGGACCCACACATCGTCTGGAACAAACACACAAGGAGACACTTAAAAGTTACGACTCAACATTTTTTTTTTTTTTTGTGAATACAAAAAACATTTATTCCAGTAATTTCCGACAACGCACTTCACTGTTTCAAAATATCACCCACGAGTCGAACATGCTTGTTGAGACGTTCTTCATGCATGCATCTTTGTCGTCGCTAGCCTTTCCACTTTTTCGACCATGCGGCGCATTTTCTCGTTTTAACATCGGAAAATAGGCACCGATTTTTCTGATTCCAATACAGATTCCGATACCCCCAAATGTGTTGATTTTTCCGATTCCCGATTCCGATTCCGATAATCGTCCCAACACTAATATTCATGCATATGTGTGTATATAAGTGTCTTCTAACTACTATTGAGCTAGAAGACATAGGAACATGAAATTTAGTACATTTAAAAGTACAAAATGTTTGAAAGGGATAATGCTTATTCTTTTCTCATGAAGGTGTTTCTCATCCGCAGGTAACTGAAAAAAAAAAAATGTCCACTCCAAATTTTAGACCCAGATTTAAAGTACACAAAATTATATTCTGAAAATATAACCAATAATTCAGAAGTTTCTATTTTAAGGAAATCCACCACCCCCCTCTCTCGTATTTTCTTTAAAAATTATTTTGTCTGAAGTATTTTTGAGACCAGATTCTTGGACTTCAACCCAGAAAAACTGTGCTAGTTACCGACAGCAATGAATACCAGATGTTTTACCAAAATCTAAAAATAGGAAAAAGGAAAAAAATTACGTTTTCATTTTGGAGAACCATCAACGTGTGAGTCTAAATAAAATATAGAATAGAAAAATTTTATTTTTTTGCATTGATATGATTGAAAAGTAAATACGTCACTGCTATATGTCGTGTAAAAGTTTGCACACACACACACACACACACACACACACACACACACACACACACACACACACACATACATACATATGTATATATATATATATATATATATATATCGAGAGAGAGAGAGAGAGAGAGAGAAAGAAAGAAAGAAAGAAAGAAAGAAAAAAGAGAGAGAAATAAAAAGGAACAAACTGAGTTATGTGATCATCAACGTTTTATCTTTATTTCAAGACTTCCTCTGGATGAATGAGATTGAGAATTTTTTATTTGGGGGGGGTTGTTTTCTTAATCTCATTCATCCAGAGGATGTCTCGAAATAAAGACGAAACGTTGATGGCCACATAACTCTGTTTGTTCCTTTTTATTTCTCTGTTTTGTCAGAATACTATTTCCGTCATTGTCATCATATATATATATATATATATATATATATATATATATATATATATATATATATTGTTAAGATATTCACGCATGCTTCTAGAATAGTAATTTGAAGGTTATTAGGGTTTTATGACGCATAAAAACGATGTTGCTTTTTCATATTTTATTTTTTATATTTCAAGTAGTCCTCTGCTCTTGACCACGAAAAATTAGTGAAATAAAAATGAAATACGTTGAAACAAGCTGGAAATGTGTACTTTGGGCAACGTTGTTCCTTGCAACAATGTTCGAAAGATTTCAGGTGAATTATTTTTACTGTTTGTAGAAGAAGAATATTGTACTTTTTATTATTAAAAATTTGTAACGCATTAGCGTTTATTTCAACCGGCAATAAATACAACACAATTGATTTTAATACATATAATAATGGTTTAGAAACTTATATATATATATATATATATATATATATATATATATATATATATATATATATATATATATATATATATATATATATATATAAAAAATAAAAGGTGGTCGCACACATTTAGAAGACACTTATTTTGAATAAAATTTAAATGAGAAATTTGAAAACTTTGAAGAAAAGAAAAAAAATACGGACCGGACTTTTTACCTTGATGATGCTATTTTTAGCGAAATATTGGACTTACTGCAACAACAAAATAAGTAAATAAAATTGATGATTTTATCATCATTTCCGATGATTCAAAGTTTTCGAATTTCTCATTTATATATATACTAGGGGGGGGGGTACCCAGCGTCGCCCGGGTGTTTGGAGGTGTGTGTGTTTTTGGGTAAATGAAAACAAAAATCGTTGGTTGTTTAAAAAAAAACGAAGCCTTAACGCGCAGTTAGAAAATATTAAAGTGTGAAAAAAACGTGCGATGTTTAACGGCAGGTGCCCGTTTTTGACGAGTTAATAACGTTAACTTTGAATGCAGGCCAGTGTTTTATTTACCGCGAGTCTGTTCGCTTCTATTTTTATACGAAAAAGCTTAATGCACATGCGGCGATCGAAAATTGTTGAATATTTATCTTTTGAAAGTCGGCCAAATTAAATAGACAGTCGACCCCGGTTGTTAACTCGTAGATATTCTCATTTAGGCGCGATATAAAAAGTTTTAAGAAGTTGTGAGGCGACCGATCGGTTCTCGGAAAAAAAAAGCCTTTCTTGGACATACACGAACACGCGCGCGCACACACACACACACACACACACACACACACACACACACAAACATTTTCGCTTTTATACTAGCTAGCGGGGGTACCCGACGTTGCCCGGATGTTTGGAGGTGTGTATGTAGGAGGGGGGACCCCTGTTTTAATATAATAAAAAAAAACACGATGTTAAAAAAAAATTGGAAAAACCAAAACCAAGCAAAACCGCGAACAAACGTAAAAAAAGGGGGAAAAAGGTGTAAAAGAGGAAAAAAGTTTAGGTAGGAAGACAGGCTCGAACCCGAAGCATCGGGACTAAGGTGGAAAAAATAACTGACACGTTACCCCTACACCAAAGAGACATACTAGTGAGAACGGATAAAATTAACCCTTTAAAAGCACTTGCAGGTGGTTTAAACTAACGTCAACGTTTTCTAGGTCAAACATGACGTGATTGTTGTATAGCAGAAGAAAAAATGAAGGAACGATTTTTTTCGGCACCCTTCCTTCTAGAAAAGGGTCTAGTTTAGGGTAAAGGAATGAATGTTTTTGGCCAATTTTTCGATATTTTTCGGACAAACGTCCGAGCTTTAAAATGATACATATTTGGCGAAAATCCGTGGCCTGTGTCGAAAGTTTTTGCGAGACATATAGACACAGGCACATACATACATACATACATACATACACACACACATTTTCGCTTTTATATATATACTAGCGGGGGTACCCGGCGTTTCCCGAGTGTTTGTAGGTGTGTGTGGTTGTTAATGAAAACGTAAGAATAAGCGAAGTAAAAAGAAAACATAAACATAACAACGAACGTTAAAAGTTAAGCAGGGGGGGTAATAAAACATCGAAAAAAACACAAAAAAACTTACGTAAGGCAAACGAACGATGTTAAATGTAACAATCGAAAAAACAAAAAAGAAAACAGAAAAACGAACATTAAAACTAAAAACAAAAAAAAAACACGTGAAAATGGCTTAAATAAGCCTCTTTTGATATTAAAATTTAAAAAATCGGTGGGTACCTGGGTGTTTTTGGGTGTGTGGTCGGGGGTGAGGGTGTTAATGAAAACCTAAGAATAAGCGAAGTAAAAAAAAAAAACCCAGAAAAACGAACGTTACGTGAAAATGGCTTAAATACCACTGGTTCAATATTTAAATAAAAAAGAGGACATCCTGCACCACAATCCGAACCCAAAACGTTTATATAATGACACAACGTTATAACCAACTGGCTAACACGACGTACATGAAATATAGTTAGTTCTTCAACTATTTAAACTAAATCAGGTCAAGACGTCATCTGACGCATGCGTAGAACCGGTCGTCGTCATAAGAGGACGATTTTTGTTGACCCCCCCCTGTAGAAAATTGTCGATTTCAGGGTGAAAAAATTAACGTTTTTCGGACGAAGGATGGAGCTTCAATAGGAGACCAAATTTGTGAATTTTTGTTCTGTCTGTCGAAAGTTTTTAGCGAACACACAAACGCACATACATACATACACACATACATGCATACATACATACATACACACATTTTCGCTTTTATATATATAGACTAGCGGGGGTACCCGGCGTTGCCCGGGTGTTTGTAGGTGTGAGTATGGGGGTGTAAGTAATAACCCTGTTAAAATATAAAACAAAACAAAAAAAAAAAAACAAAAGCAAAAAAAAAACAGTGAAAAGCAGAAAAAGAAAATGGCATAAATAACCCCGTCGGATCGAACCTGCAATCTTAAGATAACAACGCTGGGTGTGTAGGGGGTAAACTAAAGAACAAGTAAAGTTTAAATTAAAAGAAAAAAACGTTGCCCGGGTGTTTAGAGGTGTAAAAGAAAAAAATGTTTTGGTCGGGAGGTAGGCTTGAAAAAAGAATCCGACACGTTACACCAAACAAACAACTAAAAGCTGACGAAATGAAATGTTTAAAAAATCAGCAAGTTAAACTAACATCAACTTTTTCTAGGGCAAACATGACGTCATCGTCACAGTAGTCGTAGAAAAGGGGAAAATGAAGGAAAGATTTTTCATACCCCCTCCCTGTACGAAAGTGGTCATTTTAGGGTGAAGGAATTAATGTTTTTGACCAATTTTTCGATATTTGTCGTCCAAGATATCGGACTTCAAAATGATTCTAATCTCGTGAAAATCCGTCGCATCTGTCGATAGTTTTTGCGAGACATACAAACACACACACATACATACATGCATACATACATGTATACAAACATTTTCGCTTTTATATATGTACTAGCGAGGGGTACCCGGCGTTGCCCGGGTGTTTAGAAGTGTGTGTGTGCTTGGGTGGGGGGTAATGAAAACATTAGAATAAGCGAAGTAAATATTTTTAAATATTAAAATGTTAAAACTTAAAAACTCGAAAAAAAAACACAAAAAAAACTAACGTAAGGCAAACGAACAATGTCAAATGTAAAAATCGGAAAAACAAAAACTAAAAGAAAACAGAAAAACGAACGTTAAAACTCTTTAAAAAATCTAAAAAATAAAAACATAGAACGTGAAAATGGCTTAAATTACCCTGTTTCAATATTAAAATTTAAAAAAATCAAAGAAAAAAACACCTCACACCACGATTCGAACCCAAAACCTTTAGATAATGACCCTGCCCTCTAAGCAACTGAGCTAAAACGACGTCGACGAAATTGGAACGTTTTTTTTTAAATATTTAAACTAAATCATGTTCCGACGTCATTTGCGCATGCGTAGAAGCGAACTTGTAATTAGAGGACGGTTTTTGCTGACCCCTCCTTGTAGAAAACTGATGATTTTCGTGTGAAGAAATTAATGTTTTTGGTCAATTTTTCGATATTTGTCGCGCGAAGGCTGGAACGTTAAAATGATACCAATTTTGTGAACATCCGTGACCCGTGTAGAAAGTTTTTGCGAGACATACAAACACACATACATACAAACACACATTTTCGCTTATATATATATATATATATATATATATATATATATATATATATATGTATATATATATATATATAGACTATCGAGGAGTACCTGGCGTTGCCCGGGTGTTTAGAGGTGTGTGTGTTCGAGCGGGGGTGTTAATGAAAACTTAAGTAAAAGAAAAAAAACTTTAAAAAATCTGAAAACACGTGAAAAATGGCTTAAATAATCCTGCTTCAATATTAAAATTTAAAAAATCGAAAAAAAAAATCTCACACCACGATTCGACAGAAAACGTTTAGATAATGACCCAACGCTCTAACCAACTGAGGTAACACGACGTACATGAAATTGTGTCAGTTCTTCAAATATTTAAACTAAATCAAGTTATAACGTCGTCTGACGCATGCGTAGAACCAATCTCGTCATGAGAGGACGGTTTAGCTGACCCCCCCTGTAGAAAAGTGCTGATTTCAGGGTGAAAAAAATAACGTTTTTGGCCAATTTTTCGATATTTGTCGGGCGAAGGAGGGGCTTTCATATGAACCAAATTTGTGAATTTTTGTTCTGTCTGTCGTAAGTTTTAGCAGACACACAAACACACATACATACATACATTTTCGCTTATATATATATATATATATATATATATATATATATATATATATATATATATTAGCGGGGGTACCCGACGTTGCCCGGGTGTTTGGAGGTAAATCAAAACTCCGGGGGGGGGGGTAAATTAAAAAAGTCTTGGTAAGTGATTATGAGGATCGAACCCAAACACTTCAGGCAAAGTTGGAAATTAAATTTTGAAAAAAACGTGCAACGTTAACCATTGGGCTACCACGACATACTAATGGAAACACGTTGTAATTTATTTAATTACTTAGAATTTGCAGGTGCACGTTTTAATGTATAAATGAGGTAAACTTCGACTGCAGGGTTTTTATTTTTATTTTCCCAGGATGTTGGGGGGCAGCTCCCCTTGTCCAATTTGAATAGCAATTGTCTGATATAAGGAAAATATTTCCACATTGATCAAAACTGATTGCTTTCGGACATTTCCGGCGATGGCGACCGGAAAAATACCGCCAGAATTAGTGTCGATTTTATTGTAGGAAACAGCCTAATCCACATGCGCCGAGCGAAAACTATTGAATATTTATCTTCCCGAAGTCGAGCAAATTAAATAGACAGGCGAGCTCTGTTGTTAACTCGGAGATATTATGATTTATATGTAATATAAAAAGTTTTAAGAAGTTGTGGGTCGACCGAGCGCTTCTCTGAAAAAAAGCCTTTCTTGGACATACACAAAAAGCGAACATACATACACACATTTTGGCTTATATATATATATATATATATATATATATGTATATATATATATATTTCTAAACATTTAATATACATATCGTTTTATTTGTATTCCTCGACGAGTAATTAAAATTTTGTACACTTTTCTTATAGCTTTCTAATTTTTTTTAAATTTGAATAAATTTTCAATATAGTAAAATTTTATCATTATTTCCGATGATTCAAAGTTTTCAAATTTCTCATATATATATATATATATATATATATATATATATATATATATATATATATATATATATGCTTCTAAACATTTATTATACGTTATATTTGTATTCCTTGTCGAATATGTATGTACACCTTCCTTATAACTTTATAATTTTGTTTTTAATTTGAATAAACTTTCATTTTATGTTTCTCGTCCTTGATTTCTACTGGGTATATTATGAAGAGCGCTGATGAAGAGATCTTTTTTTTTTGGGGGGGGGGGGTCGTCTAGATATGTGACATGCAACATGCCCTCCCATCCGGCAAATGAGAACTAAAATAGAAAATAGAATTTCGCTTGTCGTGCGTAATTCATGCAGAGAAAAGACAACACAAAAGACGAATAACTCTTTTTTGGGGCTTTACATCGGGGTGAAACATACCTGGTTTACATTGGGTTGAGACATACCTGATCCATCTTTGCTTTTGATTTGCAAATGGAGATTCATGCAACCCAAAGTCTTTATAGTATTTACAGCAGCTTTATTTGCCGAATGTTTTCCAAACTGGAAAGATGCAATGCTGTTCCTTGATTCTTGAGTCTTTCTCTCTCTGCTCTCTTTAATTTCCAACTTTTGACTGAATGATACGTGTCTTTCAAGCTCTACCCCACGATCCACATTATCTTAAGTGACTTCTATGTCATACTACCTGAGGCTTTAGAGGTCAGACCTATTTTTGAATTATTGTTTGTGTTCTAACATCTTTTCTATTAAAACATTTAAACATAAATAATTTTATTTAAATATTTATTTCGCTATGATAACATTCTTTCTGAAATTTTATTTTTACAAATATAGACAACGATCATAATAATCAAATATTTATTCACCTAATTTGGTAGTTTTGCTTTACGGCATATCATCCCTTTTCGACAGGATAAACAAGGAAAAATATCATACTTTATCAGGTGGTAAACGCTACGATATTACTTTTGATTGTCCCCATTTGTCTCCTCACAAGGGCAGAGTAAGGCACAAGATCGGTTTTTCATGTGGAGAAAAATCCAGCTCCCCAATAATGGACACTGTGGATTGGGGCAACAATTAAAATTACCTCAGTCTAGAAGGATAATATTCATCAGTTGGTAGAAGTTGCTAATTCACCGTTAGTTCTTCCTATTCACTTGCCTTCCCACAAGGGCAATGTTGATCACAATGTCGAATTTTAATGTGGAACAATTTACCCCCCCCCAAAAAAAAAACGGGCATTCTGGATTGAGACAAATAATAAATGAGTCTAGAAAGACTTCTTCTAAACTGATAAAGACAGAAATGATCAAGTTCCGCAGCTGAACAGATACTACACCTTACTCCTAGACAAAAAGCCAAGGAAGGTTGGTTGTCGATTAAGAGTATAAGGTTTAGTACACACAATCGAGTGCTGTACGAAGATAATCTATCCTGACCCAAATAACATAAAATTTGAGAAACGAACGAAAAAAAGAAAAAAGAAATAAAAAAGAAATTGTGTTTGAAATTCAATATCGTTTATCTTACTAATAAATCAGCTCCGTTCTAGACATTATTATTTGGAGACGAAACACCATAGGATAAAATGACGGGAATAATTGTTTCACAATAGCTCATCTTCAGTATTTGTTACACAACACTTAAAAGGTGTTTGCTATCAAATTCCACATAACTATCGTGGCATGTCATCAAACAAGTTTATTGATACAGTTGATGCAGTGATGCACACAACAGATCAGGCTGTCTGACGATATCGGCTTCTTAACCTAAAATACATCCAACATTGATGTTATTGTTTTTTTACTCTCTCTTCGCAAAACTTCATCATGTTCTGCAAAGCCAAAAAACAAAAACCACAATTTTTTGCTACAAAACAACCAAACTAAACACTATGAATAAATACTTAGAGATATAAACTTGAAGCAAAAAAACTTTTAACCAAAATAATTGACCCTGAAAAGGATTGATATACCATAAAACAAAACAATCAAATTAAATACTTGTGATAAATATTTGATAACATATTTTGTTTTTTTCAAAATTATTGAATTCGACATAAAATAACCCGACAAACGTTGATTTGCCATGAAACAAAACACTCAAACCAAACACAATAAATAAATATTTGAAGATATAAAGAACTTGAAGTATAAAACATTTCTTTTTCAAAAATTACTAAATTCGACTTTAAATCATTTCTGAATTTTTTAGATGAAGATTGATAATATCATTTGAATTAGTGACAGGACGATTAATTGGAATCAGAATTGGGTATCAGAAAAATCGGAACTTTTGAGGATATCGGTATCGGAATCGGAAAAGTCAAAACTTTTTGAGGATATCGGAATGGGAAAAATTTGTGCCTATTTTCCGATGCCAAAAACGATTCTTTAATTGTCTTTTTTATTTGATTTTGTTTAAAACAAAATCTTCCACTGCTGGTAGTAATAATAAAATAATCAATATTTATTGATTTTTAACTACCAGTAAACCTAAAGTCTATTGATCAGCCCCTACCACAAGTGTGTTCTTACATTTGGGAAAATAGTTGCGCATTTCACGTGTTTTTACAGTAATCCGGAAAAATAACAACTCTACAGTCAAATATCTATGAAGAATTGGAATCGGTAATTGTATCGGAATCAGAAATTTAGTAAGGAATTAGTCATTGTATCAGAATCAATAAAAATGTTGGGATCATCCCATCACTAATTTGGATTATTCGGATTACTGCTCTTATCTTGAGCGTTATTATCACAACGGTTTGGACGATATAACCTTCGACGTTCTTCGGATGTATTTTGTAGAACTCTAGAACCTCTCTGTCAAACTTGAGGTCTGCAGGGAATTTCGAATGACGTACTTGTAAAATTCAGTTGTAATTGACAATCTTCTGAATGCTAAAGGTTCAATCCTCAGTGTGAGCAATACTCTTGATACAACTGCGAAATACTTAGGACTTCTACCCGGTCATGTCTGACGGAACAAGAACATGCTACGCCGTGGATTAAATAAAGGGTTCCATTGGAAATTCCACTGAAAGATTCTTAAGTCTGACAAGATACTCCTGAAGAAGGTCAGAAGTTAGAACGGCTGAAACGTTGTGAAAATAACACTCAAAATGAGAACAGTAATACAATCAGGGGCAAGTGCTCGTCTGAGCTCTAATCTATGGTCCATTCTTGTCAAATTTTCACGAAAAACATTCGTTTTGCTGACATTACTATCAATAATTACCCTCACTCTTTATTTGTGCCTAAACTCAAACGTAGATTTTACGAACAAAGCTTAGCTTCTTAGAACTGCACACTTGTGGAACTCCGTTCCCCTACTTTTCAGCTGATTACATTATGGTCGTCTTGAAGTCCAATGTGAACAAGTTCTCAATGAACTGTCCCCTTAAGTAATTCAATTTACCAAAATTCCACTACTAACGATTACTGTCTCAATGACTACTGTACACTCATTAACTCTTATCTAACCTTGATAAGTGGTTACTCTTTTGTAAAAAAGAAACACAAAAAGACAACTAAATAATACGAAAAATCATCCATGTTTACACCAATATAACGCGTATTTTTTCTGCGTTCGATCTCATGTAGAAATGCTGACAAGAGTGTATGTTTGAATTGTTATCCGTTATTAAGAGACTCGACCATGTGACGTGTGAAATAGTCATGTCTGAAAGAATCTTGCGACACTCATGAAAGAAATCTCTCGTGCAGTTTGACGCGTCTCGACCTTAGATCAATCTGATTGGCCCACAAAAGCCGACAGGACAAGAAAAAAAAAAAGACTAATTGGACTTTTATCTCAAGTCAGTTTATATAATTTATAGTTCATACTAATTAAGAGGTTTATTGTTCTGTAGCATGTCGAAAGATGATCGTAATAAATAGTTACAAAACAACCACAATAATCTATTCATCTAACTCTTCCTTTCTCTGTCTATCCTATTTTTATATCTTTATATGTATGTGTGTGTACGTGTCCCTCTCTCTCTCTCTCTCTCTCTCTCTCTCTCTCTCTCTCTCTCTCTCTCTCTATATATATATATATATATATATATATATATATATATATATATATATATATATAAACTCCTATAATTTTTTTTTTTATATTGATATTCATATGAAAAACCCTTTTTTCTATTTATTTAAAAGGAAAATACAACGTTGTTATATATGGGTCGTGGAATTGCATTCATCAGCAAGAAATCTAGCTAATTTGCATATTCCTTTAAACATTCATCTTAATTCTTTATTAGTTTTTTCGGTTTTCTTATGGGATGATCATCTTTAGTTAACTATAACGTGTAATTATATCCATGCAGATATTCTGTTTGATTTATACTTTCGCAAAAAGGTTATAGTTATCACAATCTTCTTTGTATATATATATATATATATATATATATATATATATATATATATATATATATATATATATATATATATATAATACTTGTTTATTGTTATATAAACATGCTCACATCCCGCTGCTACAAATAGCCACTTGTTTCAATCAAACAACAGATATCATCAGGCAGCGACTTGACAATTCAAAAGTTCAATGAATAATGGTTATTCATTGAACTTTTGAATAGTCAAGTCGCTGCCTGATGATATCTGTTGTTTGATTGAAACAAGTGGCTATTTGTAGCAGCGGGATGTGAGCATGTTTATATAACAATAAACAAGTATTATCAGCTCTTTTTATTGAGCACTATCTAACAACCTCGTTGAATTCATTAGTCCATTACTTTTGAATATAAAAAAACCCCGAGTATATATATATATATATATATATATATATATATATATATATATATATATATATATATATATATATGTATGCGTATATATATATTTGTTTAAAAAAATTTGCCTATAAAACTCCTCTGTCAGTTGTTGGTCTACAGACATGAAACTTAATATATAGAGTATTCAAACCTATGTTCAATTTTTTACTTGGGTTTTAGCCAGGGAAAATCAGTGCAAAACTGAAAATTAGAAAATGGAATTTGCCAGGTGATGGTCAAATGACGGTATTACAAATATGCATGCGCAATGTAATAGCTATTGGTTCATGTTTTAATTCTTAGCCTTGTAGCAAATATGTCTTCATAGATTAGGCATTAACGTCAAAGGAAAAAGTAAATGGTAATCTAAAAGTTTTGGTTTCGATTCTCGGTGATGATGCACGAGTCATTTTTTTTTTAAAACTTTTTAAATCATTACTATATATTGGGTCCAATATAACATAATAATAAATAAGAAACCTGCATTAATCAAAATATCATATTTAAGCGTATTTTACGACCGGGCAAAGCCGGGCGGGTTGCTAGTATATATATATATATATATATATATATATATATATATATATATATATATATATATATATGGGGGGAGCTAGAAAGAATTAGAGAAATTCTTTCAGAAGAGACTTACCGGGATAATGTAAAGCTCAACAAATTGAGGTGGAGCTTATATAGAAAATAAAGAATAAAAAACGACTATATGAAAATATATACCAATACATATAAATTTAACTGTTAATTCAATTAGGGATGTAAAATAAGTAAACTCTTTATACCTAGGTATTTCGAAGCCTAATGTTTCTCATCAGAAGAGGAGACGAGGTACTAGGTAACCTATTAGAGACGCGACGTCTCGCTATAACAACATTAGGAGGGAAATAATGGGGCGCAAGAGGAAATGGGTAATACATTAAAAATGTGGAGGGAGGGAAATATGGGATCTACAATAATTGATGCGATAGAGGAAGAAAATTATTGATATCACAAACCACCTATATCCACTATGTGATATCAACAATTTTCTTTCTCTTTTGCTTTAATTACTGTAGCTCTATCTATCTATTTTCCTATCACAAAAACGCCGCTTTAAAGACCACGCTAATTCTAGCCTTGATACGATCAACTGAAAAGTCAATGCAACGAACAGGGGAAGCTGAAGAAGAAAAATATATGAAAACATTGAAATCTTCGAAAACAGAAGACAAAAGGAACACAAAAAGAGTCAACCAGGAGATGGAAATCAACAACCTGTGAATCTTCCTACTATCTCCTGCGGTGGCTGTGGCCACCTCTTCTGTGCATACATAGGACTTGTTTCGAATCGTAGAAACTGTGAATGAGAAAAATGTATACTCGTATCCGAGTCCTGCTAATGATAACGATATATATATATATATATATATATATATATATATATATATATATATATATATATATATATATATATATATATATATATATATTAAGTAATGTGATTTATAATTAATAATAATTAAATTTAAAAATCAAATTTTAATTAAATTAAAAATCAGTTTCATAAGAAGGAACAACAACAAAGACAATTATCTGTACGATCGTTTCGGAAATCCGTGCTTTTTATTTGTGGTATACATGAAGTCACGTAGAACAATTATACATAGTTTTTTTGGTAAGCACGGTCTCCTCATCAGCAAATTTAGGAGGATTTCTATTGAATTGAAAAGACACCAAAAATAAACCTAGCATTAAAAAATAAGGCAGATGAATCTGAAAAATTGAAATAAAAGGTTTGGATTTAAAATTTATAAGAAAATTAGTATAGGTTAGAGATAGAAATGAGTAGAAAAAAAAAATATTTTTTTTTTTGAATTTACATAAATTTGATTTAAAAATATATAGAAATATTTACCTTTTAGTTTTTCTTTTTTTGAAATCAGGAACTGTGTTTAAAGTAGTCATTTAGATGTTTGCTATAGCTTTTTATTTTATTGAATGATGGATTTTAAAAGGGCGACGCTCGTGCAGTAAATTGTTTCCGTTAGCGTATTTTGATTTAAAGACGCTACAGTTAATATATATATAGAGAGAATATTTATTTTGCAAGTTATTAAGGGGAGATAATTGTCATGTGTTATTGGCTTTATTTATTATTTGATTTACGAGTCTAAGGGCGGTAATTGGTCTAACTTAATTTATTAAAAAAAAAAAAAATTGTAATCTATTTTTACTAATGAGTAATTTTTAATGATTTAAGGTGGTTTATATTTATTAAATTTAAACCAACGTTTATGATTACATGATAGAAGCTATATAAAAATATAAAATATAAAAAGCACAACCAAACTAGTAAATTCAAGACATGAGCTTCTATCATGTAATCATAAACGTTGGTTTAAATTTAATAAATATAAACCACCTTAAATCATTAAAAATTACTCATTAGTAAAAATA
The DNA here is from genome assembly GCF_053919585.1 of Euprymna scolopes. Taxonomy (NCBI): domain Eukaryota; kingdom Metazoa; phylum Mollusca; class Cephalopoda; order Sepiida; family Sepiolidae; genus Euprymna; species Euprymna scolopes. Next base: position 26,804,563 of record NC_136505.1, on the reverse strand, counting down.
GATTACAATTTTTTTTTTTTTTTAATAAATTAAGTTAGACCAATTACCGCCCTTAGACTCGTAAATCAAATAATAAATAAAGCCAATAACACATGACAATTATCTCCCCTTAATAACTTGCAAAATAAATATTCTCTCTATATATATATTAACTGTAGCGTCTTTAAATCAAAATACGCTAACGGAAACAATTTACTGCACGAGCGTCGCCCTTTTAAAATTCATCATTCAATAAAATAAAAAGCTATAGCAAACATCTAAATGACTACTTTAAACACAGTTCCTGATTTCAAAAAAAGAAAAACTAAAAGGTAAATATTTCTATATATTTTTAAATCAAATTTATTATGTAAATTCAAAAAAAAAAAAATATTTTTTTTTTCTACTCATTTCTATCTCTAACCTATACTAATTTTCTTATAAATTTTAAATCCAAACCTTTTATTTCAATTTTTCAGATTCATCTGCCTTATTTTTTAATGCTAGGTTTATTTTTGGTGTCTTTTCAATTCAATAGAAATCCTCCTAAATTTGCTGATGAGGAGACCGGGCTTACCAAAAAAACTATGTATAATTGTTCTGCGTGACTTCATGTATACCACAAATAAAAAGCACGGATTTCCGAAACGATCGTACAGATAATTGACTTTGTTGTTGTTCCTTCTTATGAAACTGATTTTTAATTTAATTAAAATTTGATTTTTAAATTTTAAAATTTTTTTTTAAATTTTTAAATTATAAATCACATTACTTAATATTGAATTAGCTCTAGGACATTTAACTATCGAGCTTATTATATATCTAAATTACAACGAGCATTTCCTGTATTTTAATTAAACTAGTAATTTCACTGTTACATTAAAATACACTTAGCTCTTTAGACTATTATTCTAATCTCCTTTGAATATATATATATATATATATACATATATATATGTATATATATATATACATATATATATATGTATATATATATATATATATATATATATATATATATATATATATATAGTGTAGTATAATAATTCTCCAAGTTCCAAACATCAACTTTTCTCAGTTGGTTATTTATTGCATTTCAAAAAGTTATCCATTATAATATTGTTCCATATTGCGACTAACAAGTATAAAAAAATTATGTTATTGCTGCATATTTAGTCATGTACTTATCGGATTTTACCTTAAATACTTATAAAAAACACAATTTTTTACCATTTAGATGGTTCATGTAACCGACACTCTCCCCCCCTCTCTCACTCTCTCTCTCTCTGCATATATATATACATACATATATATATATATATATATATATATATGTGTGTGTGTGTGTGTGTGCGTGTGTGTGTGTGTGTGTACTACCAATATACCAGCTCAAAGACGGGTAAAATAAATCATCAAACAGAACAGTCTTGCAACAATTTTATGTTTCCTCATGAAGATTAAAATTAATACATAATGCTAGAATCCTTACTCCGATTTCTATAAAACCCCATTAAATGATTTTGAAAATGTTCAAAATGTAAAGTATAGGCTTGAATATATTTTAAATGAAATTGAAATTCAAGGAATCGTGATCATTATTGTAAGCATCTAATGTGTGTAATATGTGTGTGTGATGGTGCACTGTGATTTCTGAATATGTAATAGGTAAATATTATTCTTGTGACAGAAGAACATGTAAAATAAGCGTGGGTCTGGTGTTGCCACTTACACAAAGAAAATAATCAAAAAACAATAGCACACCCGAATATAAAAGCCATGGGGCTCAGAAGAAAGATTTGAGCACTATAATCCGCAGTTGAGTTTTGATAGTCAGGATGGGATAGTCATCTGAAATAAAAATTGTCAGCATCTTGCGAATGCTGACAATTTTAATTCCAGATGACAAAATACAATAGACCAAATATGGCCTAACAAATGTGATCAGCACAACCCCCCCCCCTAAAAAAAACATCAACAGGATGAAATGAATCATAAATAAAATTAAACTAGCGGTGAGGGTTTATTACTAAAACAACATCAACACATAAGACGGTTGATTTACATGTATAGAACGTAATCCCAAAGTTATGTTATCGAATTTTCAAAAAGTCTGTATGTATATATTTATACACACACACACACACAAACACACACACACATATATATATATATGTGCGCGCTCACGCGTGTGTGTAAATGTATATCTATGTAATTATATGTATGTATATATATACATATTTTATATATACATATATATATATTTATGTATATCTATGTAATTCTATGTATGTATACGTATTTATATCTATGAATATATATATATGTATATATATGTAAATATATCAAATGTATATATATGTGATATACATGAATATATATGTATATATTTATACGTAATATATATTTATATACATATGTGTATATATGCGAATATATACGTATATGTGTATATATATGTAATATATATGTATATATACATGTGTATATGCATATCTAATATATATATATATATATATATATATATATATATATATATATATATATATATATATATGGACTGTGTTCGGAATTTGATTACCAGATAAAAGAAGGAGGAATTAGGCGAACAAAAGATCAATGACTAAAAAGGAAAAGGAAACAATAGAAGAATAGATAAATAAACCGATAAAAAACGCAAGTTAAACTCCCACATCACCCCCCCTATCCAAGTAGGTAGAAGACAAAGAAAAGGGCAAGGTATAAAAATTAGAGGTATTTCATTGGTATGTCGTGCTTTTTTTTTATTGCAAAACTGAAGTTAGGAAGAAATTATTCCCGAAAAAGGGAACGTCTGACGACAAAGGATGAAAGCGGATAAAACACTTCATCAGGAAACAAATAGAGATTTTTTAATACAATGTAGTCCCAAACAGGTATATATATATATATATATATATATATATATATATATATATATATATATATATATATATAAATATATATATATATATATATATATATATATATATGTGTGTGTGTGTGTGTGTGTGTGTGTGTGTGTAAAGAGAGAGAGAGAGAAAGAGAGAGAGAGAGAGCAGAGAGAGGGGGAGGAGAGGGGAGGAGAGAGAATGGGACCGAGAGGGACTAGATGCGTTTTAATTACAAATTTAATATAACAATAAGAAATAATAATCCCACACAATATCAAAATAAAAATGAAACTATTTACACATATATACATATAGTCACATATATACAGATAATATTAAGAGCATATATATATATATATATATATATATAGATATATTTATTTATATAGTTTTATATGTGTAGATTTAGTATAAAGTTATATGTATGCAAACATATGCACACTCATAATGTAAAAAGTATAACATATCTCTACACATAAATAAAACATATATCATTTAATAAAAAGATGTTGTCATATATATCTATATATAAATATGATAGCGTGTGTGTTATTTATTTTGTGTGTCACGATTACATCCGAGTGACTGTTATTTAATTGTTATGGACTTTCTATTTCTTGTAATAAAACATTTTCCCAAGAATTCTACATAAGTTTTCGTTTCTGTTTCGATTATAGCTGATGGCACTCCAGTAATCTATTTTTTTAATAAATAATTTTATTAAGAACATAAACAGTTACATGGTTAAGCTTAAACATGGAAAAGAAAAGGACAAGATATTCTAGTAAGAAATATAATAAATTTATAACTTAACATATTGCAGCATTAAGAAGTGATTACATAATGTTAAATTGAATTTAAACAAATTCTTAATGCTGCAATTTTTTTAAGTTATAAATTTATCATTTTTTTTTACTAGAATATCTTGTCCTTTTTTCCTATTTTTCAGCTTAACCATATTACTTTTCATGTTCGCATTTTTCTGTTGTAATCCATGATTTTTCCAGGCTTCCAGTAAATTCAATTGTTCTTTGTTTAATTTTAGTCTTATATTTTGCCCCCATAAACATCACATACACATGTGTAAAACAATGTACGGCACTTGTCTGCTAGGTTGGCACTATTTTGTGTGAACAGTTGCCAGAGATGTTGAAAATGCTGTTTCTTTGTCTATCCTTGTGGCCATGTCACTAGTAAGGGTGCTGGAGGTAAACGTTTCAACTGGGCTGATGTTATCCGTCTGATAGTCAAGGACCCGAACCTTGGAGTAACCACTAAGGAGGCTGTCCTATCAGCAAATGCAAAGTACTGGGGCTGCTGTATTGCCATTTGGTGAATGGATTCTGGACCATGCAGTAGCTTCTTGTGGGGCCTCTCGATGCCATATTAGTGGGTAATTGTTACGGCTTTACCTCATCATGTGCTACAAAACAATTATTTTCCTTTTCTCTTGCTTTCCCTCTCTGCCCTGCTCTAAGAAAATCTGTCGACCTATTCCACAAATCCCAAATCCCAATCATGACAGGTTTCCAGAAAAAATACTCGATCAAACCCAGATCTCCAACTTTCAATGTAGACCCCCACTACCATGTCTCTTTCTCCAACATCAGAAGTCTACCTTCCAACCTTTCAGAGGTTCAAACTCTATTACAGGAGGCTAAACCTGACCTAATATTCCGAAGTGGGACCGGCATTGGAACGACTACTTCCCTAGATGAGTTTGTGATTAAAAGATACTCTAACTTAACCTCGAAACTCGACCCCCAAGATCGCCATGGCATGGAGTATGTGCCTACATTAAATACTACTTTCCATGTGGCAGAGACATCTCCAGAGAAGATCCTAATTTACCCTGTATGTGCTTCCGGGTTGCACTTGCTCACACTACTGCATTCATATTTGCACTCTATCACCCCCACAACAGTGAAGTTACTATCTTTAAAAGCATATCTGAGAATATTGACCACGTCCTAATTGCGTACCCCTCAGCAAACATTCACGTCTGTGGAGACTCCAATGTTCACAATGTGGAATGGTTAACCCACTAAAACAAGATCAATGATGAGGAGAAGTTCTGCCATGATTTCTCCATTGCTTATGACCTCATTCAGATTATTCATGAATCCACCCGTGTCCCCGACACTGACGGCCAGTATGCAAGTCTCCCAAACATTTTCCTCACAACTTGCCCAGAGCTATGTTCATCCTCTGTTCTGTCTCCACTGGGATCTTTCGACCATTCTGTTGTATCAGTTAAGATAAAAACGAAATGTAATAGATCCTCAGACGTAACTCTCCATTGTACAGTATATCGATACTCAATGGCTAACTGGAATAGCTTCCGCACATTTATATCAGACCTACCTCTTTGTTTCAAGTTTAAAAAGGATGTATCCTCTATAGTACACGGAATGGTTAATTGTAGGTATAGACCGTTTCATACCCTTGAAAAAGTCCCAGCAAAAACCTTACAGCCAGTCGTGGTTCTCTCCAAAATGTTCTGCTGCCATTGCACACAGAAATCACTTTTTCCATTGCTTCCAACGTAATAAATGTCCTGAGACTAAAATTGCCTTCACGTCCGCCAACAACCGCTGAAAAAAGTAATAAAGGAATGCAAGAGAGTTGTATGCTCAGTCTGTCAAGTCAAAAGTAGCTGAGCAGCGGCTAGGGTCCCATAAGTTTTGGCAAATAGCAAACAGAATCCTGAACAGAAGTCCGTGCTCTATCCCCACTATCATCAATGGACCTGAGTTAATCTCGTCAGCATCAGATAAAGCCAAACTCTACCTTTTATGACCAAGACTACCAACCCCCAGTATTTTCTGGTGTATCTGAAAACACACTATGTGACATACAAATATCTGTACGTGATGTTACCAAGCTAATCAAAAACCTTGATTTCAGTAAAGCAACTGGCTCTGACGGCATTCCAATTATAGTGGTCAAAAAGCTTCAACCAGAACTAGCGCCCATACTTACAAAGTTATTTAAGCGTTGTCTTAAGAAGAAATGCTTTCCAACACCTTGGAAAATCTCATTAGTATGTCCTGTATTTAAGAATTCAGGTGATCACTCATCTCCCTCTCAGTACAGACCAATAAGTCTCCTGTGCACCATGAGTAAGCTGCTGGAATCCGTGTTAAATAGAGAAGTGGTCAACCATCTCAGCAAAAACAACCTTCTTAGTGACATGCAATATGGTTTCCGTTCTGCTAGATATACAGCAGATGTGCTTACAGTTATATCTCATAGGATTAGCGAATCACTCGACGGAGACAGGATCTCTAGCAATGGTATAGCTGGAAATGTCTTCTCAATTATTAAATCATTTCTCTCTGATAGGTTTATAAGAGTAGTGGTTGATGGGAAGAAATCAAAAGCTCTCAGTATTAATGCTGGAGTCCCTCAGTGGTCCATCCTCTTCCTGGTCAGATTTTTATCTGTTTGTAAACTGTTTTACGAATGCGCATGAGTGATTCGTTCATGAGACAGATTACTTATGTCGAGAATAAGTAGGTTTAAAAACACTTTTCAAAGAACATGTCAAGCTGGCCAAATGGTTATCCTACTTGACTCACTGTCTTTAGGTTTTGGTTTTAATCTCAGCTCGAGTATTTTTTTTTACTTACAAGAAGTGAATCGTTTAGAAATAGCATAATACTCGCATGCACATGTCTCAGTTTCTTTTTGTGTTTTTTTACTTCATTTTTTTAAAGGAACTTAACGTTACGTTTAATACTTATGGTATTTCTGGTTATAATAAATAAGACGCTTATATTACTTAAAATATAATATTTATGCGTATTTTACGACTGGGCAACGCCGGACGGCCTGCCAGTATATATATATATATATATATATATATATAGTCTTTGAATTTTTTAACCTTTAAAACTATACAAAAAAAAATTTTTATCATTCGTTAGAAAACCATCTATTCAGTAAGTCATTTAATCACCTGCAATCACTGCATCAACTTGCTCTCAAATTTACTATAATACCATTAATTTATTTTTCAAAGGATCATCAGTTGTTTACCATGAAACACTGTTTCGGGGATTTAAAAACAAAACAGTATATTACATCATGACTCCCCAACAGTGTTGATCAAACACCACCATCCTTAATCTTAGGAAGAAGACATGTTACAAACATTTGATCCAGTTTTCTATTCTTAATTGCAATTACTAACCTTTTCATACTATAAAAATGAAATAATATATATATATATATATATATATATATATATATATATATATATATATATATATATATATATAAATTGTGTTACAGCAACCCAAAACGTTTGATATACAAAAACACACAAATTAAATGGAACCAAACGGACACCAAAATCTTCATTTATGTGTGTGTTTATGTAGGTTGCATGAAGGACTGTACCTATCTATCTGAATCAAAGGAAGCTTTTAAAAGTGAGGCATAACAAATTCATGTATAATTGTGAAATTTATATTTCATTATTATTTTTTTTTTAGGAAGAAGAGGAAATAATCTTTCCTTGCGAGCGGAAAGGGAGGTAATTATTGCGATGAAGAAAACTGCAGAAGAAAAAATATGCATCTAACTTGCAATGTTTTTTTTTTCATTCTTTCGGCAGTATAGGCATCAAACATAGGAGACAACCGCAACCCCTCCACCTTTTTAGGGAGGGGTGGGGGTGGGAAGCATAAACAGCACCATGCTGATTCACCTTTTCCTCTTTCTTTGGCCTAACAAAAGCAGAACAAATTATATGGCATTTTCATGTATTTTTTTTATGGAAATCGCCCAAGACAAGGCATGAAGCCATTTAATGTAAGTTGCTAACAAGAATGAAAGATGATTATTGCAAAGACAGGAGATACCTATTAACCTTTGTTTTGAAATAAAAAAAAACAAGACTGTAAATAGTAAGAAAACAATGAGCAGGAAGAGAGTTCCATAACCTTGCAGTCCCTGTTAAGAAGCAACTTGATTATGGACCTATATAACAATGACGTCAGTGACGTGCACTGGGGGTTGCTAGAGGTGCCAAAGAATCTGCCATTTTTAGTCCTGTTTCAAAAGTGTCTTTTTCAAAAGAATATTTTATAGGCCTGTTGTGCCTGGAGAAATGCGTTGTCGGAATCTTGGAATATTTGAATAAACCTAAAATGAGCTTGTTTACTTTTCATTCAAATATTCCATGATTCCGACAACCCATTACTCCGAACATAACAAAATTGAATTGGTGACGAGGATGAAATTGGATTAAATACAAACCTCAAAAACAGAATTCGCACATGGCGATAATTTAAAAAAAAAAAAAGAAAAAAAGATACCTTTTTTTTTCTCCCACAATATTTTTTTTGTGAACACACGTAAAAATATAAATAAATAAATAAATAAATAAAGGAAAATTTTGTGAACAAACAGAAAAAAAAAACAAAGAAAAAGTCGGAATTATTTGAGTCATGGACCCAAAATCGTTGGAAAAAATATTGCGAAACAAGCAAGAAGAATTTTTAAAAGCTTAAAAATAATTTAATGAAACATTTAACGGTATTTTAAAAACGCCTTTTTCAAAAGAATATTTTATAAGCCTGTGTCCCACTTTTACTATATGTTTTGCCGTTTTTTTTCACTTGAGCACCTGCCCTATAAAAGTTCTTTGCACGTCATCGGATGAGGTAATAAGACCGTGAATTAATGAAGACCTCTAGACCAACGAATCAAACGAACTGGAACAAAGGAAGCAAGGAATAGATCAGACAATTCTGAGGAACACATGTCATAATAGAATTCGCAGAAAATACTGAGACTAGCAACATCACGTCTGTAAGAGACAGGTTGCAGTGAAGAAGAAAGTATAGAGCCAATCAAATTACAGATACTTGTCTGCAATTCATTAAAAACCTTCAAATATGACGCAGATTCACCAGCCCAAATATGACAACAGTTTTCCATACATGGTATGATAGCAGATTTTTAGAGATAAAGAATAGCCTTGTGCGTGAGAAAGTTTTTTTAGAGCGATAAAGAGAATTAATTTTACGAGAGGCAGAAAGAGTAATGGATTTGGTATATATGGACTCTAAGAAAGATTTGATATTCATAAAAATTTATTTATTTAAAAGGTTTACTTTTATATACTATATTTTGCTTTTTAAGTTCCAAGCTTTACTCTAAATCAGCTAATCAACCTTAAACTCATTCAGTTTTTGTCACCGCTTCGTATTCATCATTTATTTACATTATTCGCCCTTTCTCACACCATCTCAAGCATTCAGTTACAGATTCAGAGGATTTCAAAATACATTGTGATATCATAATAGACTTCCTTTTTCTCTTTTCCTTCTCTCCTTCTGTTTTCTCTTTTTTTCCCCCGATCACAAACTCGGAAAGTAGTGCCTGAGACAACTTTGAGTAAAGTATTCAAAGACATTTTTTCACTTTGGCTTGTCGTGGGCAACAAAAGAAGCTGCGGTTGAAGCAGTTCAAGTTGAGCTCCAAATAACCTCCTTTTTACTTTCATAACTTGCTTTCAAATGGCTCTATTACTTTGCTAATATTTTGTCAATATATCAAATTGAATTGAATTAAACAATTATGATTAACTAATGATATCCCAGATACGAGAAGCATTCTCTAAGTAATTTAATATAATAAGAACCAGTTCTAATTGTTTGATTTGGCTGACATTTTGCATGTACAATGATTTATGTCTCTATGGGTTATGTGGAAAATTACAGTTCTGAACTATCCGGTTGACAAGAAAGTTATTGCGGTTTTTACATTTGAAATTCTTAAACATATATCAGCTCAAACAAAAATTTATTGATCGAAATAAACACCACCAAGTATATTTATGTCAATAACGTAAAAATCTTACATTCTGGTCGTGATAAAGCCACTGAAGGCATTTTTGATATTGTTTAGGTTTTTGAAACATTTCTCATGCAGAAAGTTGTCGAGATGCTTGACGAAGTAGTAATCTCTTAAGTGATCGTTGTCAACATCTGATGACCGACCACTACACTCATCATCTTCAAGGCTCTTTTTTGCTGTCACAAAATTTCTTAAACGACTATTGTGCTGTGCGTTAAATAGTGGTTTCCGGGCTAAATGCTTTTTTGATATCGTGAGCTATTTCAGTAGCTTTTCGGCCTAGCTTGAATTGAAATACGAAAATTGTGCAAATTTGCTTTTTTTCCATTTTATAATCAACGTTCTGAAAAAAAAAGACATAATTATTTTAAAACAATTGTAATTTAAATGATTAGATAGAGTGAGAAACGATCTTTAAAATTATGTATAAAGTAAAGGTATTATGTCAAAAACTTATTTAAAAATACATCATTTGAAATCAAAATTCCGCAAAAACTTACTTGTCAACCTAATAATTGGAGTTTATGCTTTGCAGCTGTTTGAACTGTCAGGTGATTTACATTGATTTGGGTTTTGCATTTTGGTACACACCACGAGAACTTTTGATGAAATGAAAGAAACGTATGTAAAACCCTGGTATCTTGAATTTAAACATGGCCGTAAATCTGTGGAAAGCGCTCCTAGATCTGGACGCTTCCTTTCTGCCATTGATGAGGCATTTGTCAATCAAGTTGAAGCTGTCATTTTGGAATATCGACGTGTGACGATTCGCAAATAGTGACTCATCACTTCCAAAGAAGGCAAGTGTGCACCCCTCTGCTCGTCAGATCATGCTCAAAGTCTTCTTGGACTAGGACGAAGTAGTGATGACAGATGTCATGGCAAAGAGTACTACACTCACAGACGCCTATTATGCTTCATTTTTGACGAAACTAATACAAGCTATCGAAATCAAGAGGACAAGATCAACAAAGGTATCCTTCTCCTAACCCGACAACACTCAGGTCAAAAATGCCCATGTCACCAGAGCCGACGCATAGGCATGTAGCTATGAAATCCTCATTATCCTCTCTAAATTCCTGACCTTGTATCCTCTGACTTTTACCCTTCCCAGCCGTGAAATTTTTTAAAGAAAAGCGTTTTTTAAATAATGCAGTCTTGATTTCCAAACTCACGTCATATGACCAACCTGGAGTGTTCTACAAAAATAGTCTCCAGAGCTGCATTATGCCAACTTTTGTTGCTCTACGACTAATTAGAAGTGGGTCAGGGACATTACTTATTGAACGACCTCGTATATTTGTCAGCCTTACTTCTTAAAAGCATTTATTTTAGTATCAACAATGGAAATCTAGTGGAGACGATCTCTTCCCTACAACCTCTTTCTCACAGAACAGACATTTCTAGTCTTTCTACTCTACTTTATTGCTATTTCCATGGAAGATGTTCGACTGAGCTCTAATCTTTGGTTCCTCCTTGTCAGTCATTAACTTCTTGCTATCACAAAGGAAAGTGACTTTTCTCGAGCATCAGGCAGAATTTCTATGGACAAAGTTTATGTATAAAAGCTCCCTGATTGTGGATCATATTACCGTGGGACTGCTTCCTCATTGATTACAACTTGGTTGTCTTCAAATCAAATGAAACAAATTTTTGTCATAAACAATAATTAAAAACAGTTCACATCTTTGATGCATGTTAATACTCCAATAGTGTTCCTCATCTCTTGATTGATAATCATTCCATCAAATTAACCTTTATCCTCGAATGACTCTTGGCTTTGGGTGACCCACGTGTAATCAAACGCAGTTCATATCTTTGATTAATATTAATACTTCCATAATATTCCTCATCTCTTGACTGACAATCATTCAGTCACATTTACCTTTATCCTCAAGTGGTCCCTGGCCTATATGAGCAGTGACCCATAAGTATTTAAATGCAGTCCATATCTTTGATTATTGTAAGTACTTACATAATGTTCCTCACGTTTCGATTCTCAATCATTCCGCATCATTAACCTTTATCCTCGAGTGGTTATTGGCCTTGATGAGTAGTGACCCATAAGTAATCAAATACAGTTCATATCTTTGATCAATGTTAGTACTATCATAGTGTTCCTCATCTCTCTACTGACAATCATTTCATCTCATTAGCTCTTATCCTCGAGTGACTTTTAGCCTTGATAAGTGATGACCGAAGAATAAAGATGAAAGCTTCCTTTTCCTTTATTCCTGCTTTTTCTTTCTTTTTTGATGCTATTGAGAAATTTGGGCTTCTGGATATAAAAGAAAAAGCAAACAAAGGAAAACAAAAAACAAAAAAAACAAAAGACTTAATCATTTAATATACAAAACAAAAATTTAGCTTCTTCCATTTTACTTTTCGTTTATTTATTTTTACGTTTTCTTTTCGCGGCCCTGAACGATCCAAATAGAAGTGCAGGGAATATGAAATCCTCTTTTAAATCAATGTCCACAGTAACAAAAAAATGAATCCTTTTTTTTTTTTTTCTTTCGTTTGTCAAATTGTCGGAAAAACAAAACACAAAAAAAAAATAAATAAATGAAAGAAGACAAAGGGAAGTATGTAAAAGCACACGCAAACATGTCGCCATCTTGGAAATCCTGTAAAGAATTGTCAACAAAAAGATGGCGAAGAAACCCCATCTCTAAAGGACACTAACGTTATATAATGCTACAGAGCACAATATATACAAGGACTTTGATAGATAATAGACAGTCAAAACAATAACAAACTATTTCGATAACATTAAAAAACAAAACAAAAAAAAAACAAAAAAAAAACACAGTATAAAGTAATGGACGGAGGTGAACCAATTTTGGCGGCGATTATTATAATTTCTTCGCCATTCTCTTGTACACAGTTCTTATTTCAATCCTCTACCCCAACATTTTCTCGTTGCCCGGAGCACACACTCTAACCATGATATTCAATGTGCAAGCCAAATATCCGAATAAAAAAATGGGTTCTATTGGAAGCATTGCGGCGTATCTCCTAATACCATGGTGCGCCACGTTTTTCTGGGACTTTCATAGGAGTAAAGCTCAATTTGGGATCTTTATTTTATTTAGTAGAAAATCCCAAACAAGGCGTGAGTTTACTTACGAAAAATTAGAAATTAACACAAAAGCTATTAATTAGCTTTAGATTGCATTTAGTATAATGGTAATCGTGTTCGCTAATGGTCGAGTAGACCAGGGGTTCAATTCTCGATCGAGTCATAACAAAGGCACTAAAGTTTCATGTTCGACCCACTGAGCATCCCTCCTATTATTTTAATTGTGTAGAGTTCGTTGGTTTTCTTGCTGCTTCGATTGCTTGGAGACATGAGTAGAAAGTATCAGTTCAGAATCTGTTCTTAAAAAGTCAGCCCGACAGGTACCTATCAGACTAAGGTACGCCGCTTGGATATTATCTAGGAGGTCCATCCTCCCAGGTCTTGCCACCCGGCTTTTGGGTGAGACAAGTTTATTGCTTGTTATCTGGGACGCCCAGACCGAGGAATGCCGATGAGGATGTCCAGGCAATTTTTGCTAGGCTAGAGTGCCATCCCCACTTTCTGACCTTGTGTCACATCTTGCTGTGAATATCTACTAAACATCTACCAAAGACTTAAAAAACTGTACTTAATGCTTTCTTGCTAAATACTCAGTATTATAAAGGAATAATCAAGGGCAAGTGGAGTAATCTTGGGAATGGAGTGGTGCCCTCCCCTACTCTGTCATAGCAGCTAGTGAAAAGCGAGCCTTTGGGTCACTCTCGACTATAATGGGCCACTTTTTTTTTTTTTAAAGAGTTCATGTCATAATAAGGAGAAAAACAATGGGATTTAAAAAGAATTTCAAAAGTTAGCCAATTCAAAGAAACCATTGATTTTAGATAACTTGTCATAAAAAAATAAAAAGTACAATAGACTATTTGACAGAAAAGAAGGTGTGATATACATTTTACTTACCTTGCATAGCTTGGGTTGGTGCTGTTCCTGCCCGTTGAGGATATGTCCTCGACAATCAGTCTAATAATTGGCTTTGTTGCTATCAGGCTGCAATATGGCTCTGTTCATTATTAAGAGGTTCGTCATCCCAAGGTTTACCTTCTTAGAGGGGTTACTTATTTCGAATATGGACCATGCTATTTTTTGATAGGATTTTAAAGTTGAATTCAATTTTTACCGTATCTTATGTTTATTTAATTGTTAGGTGAAAACACAATAGTTACGGAAGTCGTTCCCTATTCATGTTAAGAATGGGTTTCTAAATAATAATGTTATCATTTCAGCATGGTGCATATTCTACATATAAGTCCCGATCGGATTTGGAAGTTAAATTCAGTTTTTACAGTATCTTTCATTATTTAATTGTTAGATGAAAGCACAGAATAGCTACGGAGGTTTCCCCTTGCCCATGTTAAGAATGGGTTTCTAAATAATAGACTAATTATTTCAGTACGGCCCGTATTCTTTATTTACATATCCCTTAATTTACATTGATTTAAGTATTTTTTCCATGTTTACAAAATCATAATGATTATAAACTTCAACTGTTTGAAGTTTTATGTCTTCTTTTTATTAAATCATCGTCTCAAAACTTTGCAATCCCTTTTGATGTATTGGGTTTATTTTCATTGATCAATCAGGAGATTTTATTACTTTCTATGTATTTTTTCAAAACCATTATTAGTAAATATTATTAGTAAAAATTACAGGGCGGAACGATAAAATTGTCGCTCTAACGAAAACAATACTACAGCTTTATTTTAATACTTTTATTGAAAAAATCAATTTAGGTAACTTGATTATGTAGTAGAACTGACATCTATTCAATGTAGCCGCCTTCAGCCTCAATCACCAACTCGATACGGGTCCGGAACTTGGAGCATGCCTTTTCCACAAGTACTAGTAGGAGCTCGGTGAATACTTGGCAGATGGCGGTGATCAGGCTGGCTTTGGTGTTGTGGAAGGTTATATTGGTGATGTTCTTAACATATGACCAAACGAATTAGCCAGCGAATTCAGGTTTAGGGAGGAAGGGGGCGGGGACAGTGAGAGAAGGGTACAGAATCTTAGTACTCCTCCTTCTGAAGCCAAGTTTGAGTCTCTTTGGACTTGTGGGCCGGTGCTGAATCCTGCTGCCACACGCTCGGTCTGCCAGCGACCACCTGATTGCACCAGGGGATCACCACACTCTTCAGCATATCCAGGTACACTTTGGTGTTGACTTTCAAGTTGACGTGGAAGATGTGAGGTGGCATGATGTGGCCCTCATTTGGAACCACACCAAAGACCATAACCGTAGCCACAACCTTTGTTTTCATCAACCTAAACACATCCTTGTGATTTGTGGCAATCCAATGGTGCATTTCGAGGGTGTTGGCAATGATCCTGTTGTCATAACTTGGATCAGTAGAGAGCATCAGTTGTACAGCGGCGCATCTCCGATCTCACTAATTGAACATTGTGTTGTTCTCAAACATGATAAAAAGCTCCTACGGCTCTTGGGATTATTATACAAGTGGCCAACTAGTAGATGATCTGCAATAAAAAAAAAGAAAACCGGTTTTCATAGAATGGAAATGGAATCAAGTCGTCTTTTCTGGCGCGAAAATTTTATCGTTCCATCCTTTATAACTTTCGATACCAATAATGAAACCAAACACTTAGCAGCTTCAAAGCGAATTAGATGTTTCGCGTGTAGGACGACTGTTTTTCAGAGAAGAAAAGAACTCATTTAGATGCTGGTAGATTTTTATACTTGGAACGAATTTGTATGTGTGGGCGCTTTATTTGTATGTGTATTGTGATAATTGGGTTGATTGACTTACCGAGGTTGGCTCGGTGGGAAGGGAAAGACACTCATGGCTGTGAACGGCCCGGCCTGGTGTTCGTTAATGAAGAAAATAGGATGTCTATTCCTTATAGCTTAAATAGACATTCCAGTCTCGTTTCAATCTTGCTGAACGAGAGATTGAGACTATAGAAAGAGTCACCTTTGTAGGCTTGTTGTTGTAGTTTGTTCTTGTCGTTGTTAGAGATCTATCAGACCGGTACGACAACTGTTAACAGCGCGTTATATTTACAAGAATACGTTTGCTTGTAAGCAACGAGGTAATTTTTCGTTGCAAGCTAAACGTCTTTTCTTTCACCCCCCCCCACTCGTCGGTAGGAAATATCGACAGTATACATAAAAACCAAGAGAGTTTAAAAAAGAAGCAGATTAAAAACAATGAGTCGAATTTTGGACAGTTTATAGAAAGCGTTGTAATTAGAAAGATGTCAGTGTTACGGTGTTGTTTAAAGAGGAATTCCTTGTGAAATTGGGATCCGCATTATACGCTCAGTGTAGCTACAGGACATTTATGTAATGCTTTTTTTTTTTTTTTTTTTTTACTCTTATTCACCTAAAACAAGGTGTGCTGGAGTTAGGGGGGGTATTATTTGGGTCTATGAAGCGCGTTGAGCTGCAAGATGTCTACTTGCATTACATTTAAACTTCAACAGGCTAGTTCAGTTAGGGAAGCAGGAAACAAGGAGGGAAATCCAAAGTCTAGAAGTCTGAAAGAAGAAACTATTAGAGCAGAGGGCTTTCTGGCATCTAGAGATCTCGACAGTGAAGGTGTGAGATTTTGCTACTTGTCAGGTTATTACTAAAATTTTAAATCGAATACTTACCAACGTCCACGTGTACTAGATGTTTCGCGTGTAAGGCAACTGTTTTCCAGATAAACTAGAAATCCTATTCACAATGGCATATTTTTATAGTTGGAACTAAGTTGCATGTGTAAGCAACTAATTTGCATGTGTTGAGACCAATTGACTTAACAGATTAAAAACAGATACTGAGTCAAATTTTGGACAGTTGAGAGAAAGCGTTGTTGTTCGAAATGTTCTGAGTGTTTATTACGGTGCTCCTTGAAGGGGAGTTCCTTGTGAAGTTTGGACCGTCATAGTAAGCTCATTATGGTTACAAAGATAGATACTTTTTTGCAATTTCACAATTTCTTTTCTAGGGGGATTTTTCTACCAGAGTGGTCAAGCTAAATGTTCTAGTTTTGCATTCTTCCTTTAATTTTACTATTTTACACTCAAAGAGTTTTGTATTGGCTGGAATTGGGAAAAAAAATGTTGCAATATGGAAGTGCGTAGCAAATCTATTATCGAACCACATGTCACTATATCTCAAGTTAAGACAGTTCATTTCTTTTTTTCTGTCCCCAATTGTGGTCGTCACTATAAAATTAGGGATTCTGCTAGTGGCAATCCACAATAACAACTAAATTAGCACCTTTGCCCCCGATGCACATTTTTTTTTTTGTGAGGAAAATACTATATACCTCAGTTTGCCGCTTGAATCTAGAATGCTTTTACCAGTGGGTTTTCACGTGTGTCATTATCAGCGATTGGTAATAACACGTGGTGTTCTCTGGAATCTAAGTTACAATGTATCTCAAGATCTATAACACTCTATGCCTCTTTTGATAACCATTGCAAACCACTTTGCTCGTCGCAACAACCGTTTACCATTGATCTATTGCTGATAGCAACAGTTGTCATTCTCTGGAATTTGAGTGGCAACGAACCTCGTCAGTCTTTCAAAACTGTTCTTGCTCTACAGGATGACGTCTAGCTGGCACTCTAATTCAGTGGTCCCCAACCACTGTGCTGCGGCACATTAGTGTTATCATGTATGTTTTTTTTATTTTGCTTGGATGGGCTTGTCCATTTTTATTTCACTGCCCCAAAGGTTTTTATGCTTAAATTTTCAACTCTGTACTGTTTGTTCAAAGTGCAGTCGGTTGCATAGTTTCCTTGACTGCATTAACATACAGAAATTTCAATTTTATGCAAACAGACATTTCACTGCTCAACTTCCTACTTAAAGTGTCCTGGTAGGCATGATCCTTAATAGTAGTCCCTTGCATACTGTGCATTGTTTGGGATGAATAAGATTAAAAACAAAAGTTCCCAGCAGATTGCATTTCCAAGACAGTTATGCCTGTTTTTGTATTTCCTTTGAGTTCATTTGCTACATTCACTTATTATGTGATCTACCGTTTTATCTCTTTGTCCACACAGTCTACATTTGTTGTTTTGTTGGATTTTCGTAGTTCTGAGTTTCAATCTTATTTTACTCACTGGGAGTTGTCATGCAAGTCATTACCAGTGATTGCTAACTGATATTAATAGGTGGAGTTCCCTGGAGTCTGAATAATAACATGTCTCTCCAGATTTCTAACATTCTCTTTTTTTTTCAATCAAGATTTCAAATAATTTTGTGCTATCATAGCAGCCGTTTACCATTAATTCCTTTCTGATAACAACCATTAATTTTGTCAGGAATTCGAGTAACAATCAGTTTCCCAGGATTCCAGAGCTCTCAGCACCATTTCAATGAAAATATAGATGGTATTCTTCATTCTTGGTCTTTCCATTCTCTAAATCATTCACAATCATTTTCTGTTGTAGCAGCCAAAGATTTTACCACAACATATTATTGTTATTCATTAAAATCTACAATTTGTCATTTTCTTTCCTTGCTTGGATGAGTTTATCTGTGTGTATACTCATGCCCAGAGGATTTTGTGGTTTTCGTTTTCCAATGTTGTCAACATTTGTCAGCAGATTCAAAACACAGTCATTTGTTCCCTCTGAACTGCTTTCTTCATGCAGTCATGCCTGATCTTGTATTGTTTTTTTACTCACTAAGAGTAGTCTGAGGCCATCATCAAAGATTTATCTTTGAGAACAATTTGTGGTGTTCTCTGGAATCTGAGTGACAACCAGTCTCACCATATTTTCAGTACTCTCCACCTCTTTCGATAACCTTTGCAAAAGAATTTGTGTTATTACATCATCCGTTTACCATTGATTTCTTGTTGGCAATGACCATTGGTCTTCACTGGAATTTGGGTGGCAATAAGCCTCCCCAAAGTCCCAGTCCTCTTTGCACTTGTCCATTGGAGGTTTGGCTACTGCTTTCTCTCTTTGATGTTTACATCCTCCTTGACCCTCCTCGTTTGGTGCGGCGTAAGTTTATTGTGACACCAACCAACACACAAAAAAGGGAGTAGGGGCGCAGGCGGGGGAGGCTTGATTCCCTTTCATTTATACAGTTTCAGTTTTCATGATTCCATGTGATGTTTCTTTGTATTTTAGATCTGTAGCAATTTCTACACCTGCCTGTAGCTCGTGTGTGTCAGTCTCCGCATTCAATTGTTTTCCTTAACATTTCAGCCGTTTTCATTATTGTTATACACTGTATCTTTTTAGCCATCTCTCTAATTCCAATCTCTCCCATTCTTTTTTCAAAGTTTTTCGGTATTATTTCTAATGCGGGGTATTATTTTGATTTTCTTCATCTTTCATATGTCTTGGAACTCTCTGGCCAGCTTCGTGTATTTGTTTCACTTCTCTCTCTTCTTGATCTTCACTCTGTGGTCTGCTGGAACTGCAAAATCTACAATTTGTCAGAACTCCTCCTTCTTGTTAACTATTATTATTATTATTATTATTATTATTATTTGTACCCTTTAGGAGTTCTCACACAGGTCGGTTATTCACTGATAATAACCGATTGGAGTATGAGCGGCAACAAGTCCCCCCAAATTTCCAGTACTTTCCACTTCTTTCAATAACTTTTACAAATGATTTTACGTTAGCACAACAGTCGCTTACCATTAATTTCTCACTGATAATGACTATTGGTCTTCTCTGGAATTTAGGTAGCAATAAGGCTCTCCAAGGTCTCATTACTCTCTGTACTTTCCGGTTAGTGCTCTACCTTCTTGCTATCTCTCATGACTCTTCACAGCTATTTTATGATGTCGCGCAGCAGAAGTTGGTGCCTTTTTTGTTGTTGTTGAGGGGGCACAGTTTATAAGATTTCTTGCATTTTCTTGGGTTCATACGGTGCTCCTTTCACCTCTTTGTTTTGGTTCTACAATTTCTACGTGACTGGTTAGTATTTGTAGTTTATGTGAGTTTCCTTAAAATTTCATTTATTTCCATCAGTGTCAACCGTTGTATGTCAAGTATTATTATTTGCTCACAAGGAGCTTTCACACAGGTCATCAAAGATTTCTCCCTGAAAACAACCTGTGGTGTTCCCTGGAACCTGAATGACAACAAGTTTCCCCAGATTTCCAGTACTCTCCACCTCCTTTGATAGCATTCGCAAATGAATTTGCGTTATCACAACAGCTGTTTATCATTGATTTCTTGCTTGCCCTGGCCATTGATTACCATTGGAATTTGAGTGGCAATAAGCCTCCTCAAGGTCCTAGTTCTCTTCGCACTTGTCCAGCAAAGGTCTGGTCAGCACGCTCTGCTCGGTCTTTCCATCCTCCTTGACCGTTCTCGGCTATTTGGCATCACTCTCTTTTTTTTTGGGGGGGGTGATGGGTCAATGGGAGAGAGTGGGGTAGGGGTTAGAGAACTTCAATGTTCTTGGTTCCATGTAACGCTTCTTTATTTTTGCCTCTGCAGCAGTTTGTCTGGCCTTCACATGTGGCTCATGTGTGTTAGTCTTCGCATTCAAGGGTTTTCCTTGATATTTCAGCTGTTTTCATTATTGTTATTCGTTGTACCTTTCCAACCATTCCTCTGATTCCAATTTCTCCCATTCTTTTTTCAAAGTTTTTCAGTATTGTTCCTAGTGCTCCTACTATTATAGGTATTACTTTGATTTTCTTCATCATCCATATCCCTTTCAGCTCCCTGGCTAGCTCCATATATTTGCACCGTTTCTCCTTTTCTTTGATATTCACCCTGTGGTCAACTGGAATAGCAAAATCTACGATTTGACAGGACTTTTCTTTCTTATTAATTATTACAACATCCGGTCTTCTTGCTTGGTTGGGTTTGTCTGTTTGTATGTCCATGTCCCATAGGATTTTGTGATTCTCATTTTCAAGTATTGTTTCTGGCTTATGTCTGTACCGTTTGTCTGTGCATTCGAGATGCAGTTGTTTGCATAATTCCCAGTGTATTACCCTCCCCATTTGGTCGTGCCTGTCCTTATATTTCTTTTGGGCCAGTTTGCTGCATTTGCTAACTATATGGTTTATCATTTCGTCTCTTTGTCCACAGAGTCTGCATTTGCTGTGTTCTTGTGTTTTGTCGATCTTTGCTTTGATGTGGTTGGTTCTTATCGAGTTATCTTGTGCTGCAGTTATTAGGGATTCAATTTGTCGGTTTATGCGTCCTTTTCACATCCATGTCCAAGTGTTTTCGTTATTTTCATCTTTTGTCATCCTTATGAATCTTCTGTGTAGCTGTTCCCGCTAGCTTGGATAAATACTTTTGCAGTTTTAACAAAAGAGCTACAATAATATCAGGGCATCTCGATTTACACTGAACACCCACAGAATGCTAACATCAATATATTGCATATGAATGCATCTCCTGTGGAATTTCCACAGGTCCCACTAGTTATTATTATTATTCACTCACTAGGAGTAGTAACACAAGCCATCATCAAAGATTTCTCTTTGATAGTATCTTGTGGTATTCCCTGGAGTCTGAGTGATAACAAGTCTCCCCAGACTTCCAGTACTCTCCACCTCTTTCGATAACCTTTGCAAAAGAATTTGTGTGATTACAACATCGGTTTACCATTGATATCTTGTTGGCAATGAGCAATGGTATTCACTGGAATTTGGGTAGCAATAAGCCTCCCCAAGCTTCCAGTCGTCTCTGCAGAGGTCTGGCTAGTTTTTTTTTTTTACACAGTGATCACCACTTATTAAGGCCCGGAAGCCACTCAGGGATAAGGGTTATTGCAAGTACATTAAGTTAGTGAGGAGATTTGCTGAAGTGTTTACTTAAGGGGGCGGTTCATTAGGAATTTGTTAACATTGGACTTGAAGACATCCAAATTGTAGTCCGGAGGGAAGCAGGCAGATGGAACAGAGTTCCACAGGCGTGCAGTTCTAAGAAAGAAGCTTTGTTCATGGAATCCGCGTTTTGATTTAGGCACAGATATAGAGTGGGGGAAATTTTTCACAGTGGATTCAGCTAGACGGGTGTTTCTCGTGAAAGATTGGCGAGGGGGGACCAGAGATTGGAGTTCAGACGAGCATCTGCCATGAAAATAACGATAAAACAAGGACAGGCTCGCAACGTCTCTTCTGTGGGAGAGGGGTTGCAGGGTAGAGAAAAGGGCATCCCTCACTAAGCCACGAAGTCTATTTTGTACTCTGTCAAGGCAGGATAGGCTGTTTTTAGCAGCTCCTGCCCAGATATGGCAACAGTATTCCATCCTTGGACGTACTCGGCTTTTATATAGATAGAGAATTGCATCAGTAGTGAGATATCTTCTCGAGCGGTAGAAGGATCCCACCATCTTTCCAGCGACCTTGGCAACAGACTTGATGTACGTGTTCCATTTCAGATCAGGAGTAAAGGTCAAACCCAGAAGCTTGTCAAAACACGGAGCCTCACCCAGACGAGAGCCATCCATCACAATTGATGCCAGATGGGGATCAGAGCGTTGATGATGTAAGGATAGGAGTTTGGTTTTGGATGCATTAAAGGTAACCAGCCACATCTTCCCCCACTGAACCACGCGCTCGCGCTTGAGATCAGAGGCGAGAGAATCAGAGAGAACTTTGTCATTTACAGCTCTTGATGTGTTGCCGTAGATGGTCGTGTCATCAGCATAGATGTCAACGAATGATTTAAGTATGTGTTTAGGGAGGTCATTGATGTAGATCAGGAAGAGAGTTGGGCCCAGGATTGACCTCTGGGGGACTCCAGCATTTATATTGCAGGCCTCCGATTTTTGTCCATCGACCACTACTCTTATGAGCCTATCGGAGAGAAATGATTTAATGATTGAGAAAACATTTCCCGTGCTTTCTCTCCTCAGTCTTTCCATCTTACTTGACCTTTCAGTTATCATGATTCCATGCGATGTTACTTCCTCCTCCTCCTCCTCTTCCTTCTCCTCCTCCTCCTCCTCCTCCTCCTCATCATCATCATCATCATCATCATCATCATCATCGTCATTATTTTATAGGCAAAATATAATTTCTTGCCGAATTATAAAAATATAACATTTTTAATGAAGCAAGAAAAAACAATTTAATAAATGCAGTAAAAATAATAAAATTGTGAAACACCAGTAACTAAAAAAAAAATTCTCTTTTATTATTAATGAAAGCTGATGAAGTGCCAGGATGTGAACGGACAGCGGGGGGTGGGGGGAAGGTTGAAGGTGATGAGATATGTTTGATGGTGACGATTGTAAATTGACGTGATCAATTGAAAGCAAGTTACCCAAAATGAGAAAAAGAGTTCGTTCCCTAAAATAATCAATTTTCGTTTTTTTGGGGGTTTTTTTTTTTTGCGTGTGTGTAGAAAAATTTGAACCAGCTCTGTTCCAGACTAGACACGTCTGAATATAGGAAGTTTTATGTGAGGTCAAAATACGATTTTAGAAACCAACAGCTGATTTTCGGATGAGTAATCATCACACCAAGTTTGAGAAATGTAAAGATTGGTTAAAAGATGATAAAGAGGAGTTTACATATAATCTTTTTAAAAAGTTTTATACTACACGCTTTTAATATCTTACAATTAATCAGTTATTGATGATCTTTAATGTATGTGCATACTGTTAGGAGCAATTTCATAACCCACAACCTCCAGAAGAGTGTAACTTTTACAACTGAATTTTATCAAGTGCTTTATCCACTATGCCAGGGGTGACACCCAAAATACAATTGCTGATGGAATGAGAGCATGCAGATTCTCTAGTCTGAGAAAGATTCTCGAGTTCAACAAGATACACCTGATGAAGGTCGGAGGTTACATCGATCGAAGCGTTGTAAAAATTACACTGAAGATATGAACAGTAGTCAGAAAAATCCAAATAATACGAATAATCAATCATTTTTAAAATTCAGAAACGTGGTTTAATCCATTAAAATTTTTCTCCCCACCCCTCCACTGAATGCTGAATAAATAAAGTAACCATTCATGATGAACTATTACTACAGCAACATACACTTCCTTTCTTTCAATACATTTCATTTCCCTGAACTTTTAAAATAATTATTCATAGTGGCAGAATGGTTAGCACGCTGGACTTGTAATGCAAAGATTATTTGCTTGACTCCACCTAGACCAGATTACATTTCTGTCTTTTTCCTATTTTTCACCCCCAAAAGCAGGCATACTGCCACTTGGAGGTAAGGGGCTACTATTTGTGCAATGAAGCCACTGACGTATGCAGATGACCAAGCCATGGAGCAAGCATGATGTTACAGAAATAAATGGATATATGTGACATCGGTATCGGAGAGAGAGAGAGAGAGAGAGAGAGAGAGAGAGAGAGAGAAAGAGAAAGAGAGAGAAAGAGGGGGAATAAGCATATGACGGTGCCAGAGACTTTTAAGCATGTGTTGACACGGTAGAGTCTTCTTTTAATCACGTGGCGACACAACAGGAATTTTAACCAAGATGCAATCCAAAGATTTAACAAGATTTTCAGACAGCCTATTATAGTGCAACGAATTATACACATAACACCTAGTTATAGCTGCAGACTAAGCAACTAATTGACCATAATGGCGTTGGCTTGAAAAATATGTGTCACGCAGCTTGATGTGGAAACGACCGGAAAGAAATGCCTTTTCTTTCAACTGCAAAAAACAACCCACTCGTGTCGAATTTCTTTCCTTTGTTTTTCGTTTTTTTACGAGACTTTCATACAAAACGTAGGGTCTGAGTTAATATGTTACATTTTAACATGCGTTGACATGTCACTTACACGTTACATTTTAGACCATGTTCGCAGCACACTATGTAGGAAGATGAGCGAGATGTTAGTTTACATTAGAGTTAAACTTCTGGATGTTAGTCCAGTCAAGGAAGCAGAAAACAGGGAGGGAATTCCAAAGTCTAGCAGTCAGAAGGAAGTAGCTATTAGAATAGTGTTTTTTAGCATTTAGGAACCTCTGCAGTGAAGAGGTGCGATTTTGTTCTGTTAATAACAGCTTTTCTCTGTTTTACGGCATATCTACCATTTTTTTTTTTGATTCGCATTAAACCTTCAATTGACTTACGTGTTATGAAAATAAAACGAACTAAAATACTATTTAGGAAAAAGTAGTTTAATTATTTATAATCATTTAATTGTAAAATTAAATCCGCCAGCGTATATTTCTGTTTCCGTATAGACAAGTGAACTACTTCAATGAATTACTTTATTTTACCTTAGAATTTGACAGGGATTTGAAAGCCTTAATACTGTCGAATAGAAGTCATTTCGCGACTGGTACAGCTTTTGAATCTGATCTTTGCCGATGTAGAATTATGTAAACAGCAAAAAACAAAAAAAAAAAAAAAAGAAAGCCAAATGAAAACGAACTGATGAAAAAATCAAAACGAAAGAGCGTTCTAACAAACAAATATACAAACAAACAAATAAAATGATGAAACATTTAAAACAAGAAAAAACACCAACTGTATTAAAATTAATAGAAATCCACTGTTAAGAATCACAGTGAAAATGAACGGCAAAACATAACATTTAAAAGATCAGACACGTGCAGTATTTTTTTTTAATTTTATAAAAATTTAAATTTCTAATTTTCTAAAAATTTAAAGTTCTGATTTTCTAAAAATTTAAATTTCTAATTTTCTAAAAATTTTAAATTCTAATTTTCTAAAAATTTTAATTGCTAATTTTCTAAAAATTTAAATTTCTAATTTTCTAAAAATGTAAATGTCTAATTTTCTAAAAATTTAAATTTCTAATTTTCTAAAATTTAAAGTTATAATTTTCTAAAAATTTAAATTTCCTAAAAATTTAAAGTTCCAATTTTCTAAAAATTTAAATTTCTAATTTTCTAAAAATTTAAATTGCTAATTTTCTAAAAAATTTAAATTTCTAATTTTCTAAAAATTTAAATTTCTAATTTTCGGTTTATAGGAAGGTTTAGAGGATACATTTTTTTCTTATTAGCTATGATGATGTTTGGCTGCAGTGTCTAGTTGTGGAAGGTAGAGATTGTATCGTTCAGTTCAGTGGTTGCGACCGATTATGCGCACATGTGTTAAAATTTAATTGCTTCTTGCACAATGTAAATTAAATTCAGAACTTGTTGTTTAAAAAAGTGTTTTTTTTAATGAAAAATTATTATTTTTGTTTTGATGAAAAAAAGTTAATGAGACAACTTTTATGATTTTATTTTTACAAATAAAAAGAATATATTAAAAATAAACAGTAAAATCATCATGGCGTGACTGTCGGGTTTCAATCCTAGCTTGAGATAGTCACCTGTCTAGCCGCACCGATGAGCTGTGAAACAGCGTACAGTACTATATGTGGATGACTATATATATATATATATATATATATATATATATATATATACAAGAGGTAGATGTAATTAATGGAAAGCCACAAGCTGAAGCAGGAGAGAAAGTTTTATTAATACAACTTATGAATACATGTTTACATATTCATATATTTCTTATACTCATTATATTTATATTTGCACAGTGGTCACCTGGGAAAGTCGGTCTGGTGGTATATCCGTGTTATATAATATTTCGAGAAAGATCTCTTCGTCAGATATTTATTTGACTTTGGTTCAAACGTGCTGTTGTAAACAGTAACAGTATCGCAGCAAACAATCGCCCGGAACTTGTAGATAGCATTTTAATTTAATATGGTTAGGTTGTTTTTATTCATTTCTTTATTTTTATTTCTAATTTATTTATTTTTTTATTTTATTTTATTTTATTTCTTATAATAGTTTATCGTTGGTTCAAACGCGCTGTTGTAAACAGTAACAGTCTCGCGGTAAACAATTGTCCAGAACTTGTTGATAGCTTTTTAATTTAATATGATTAGTTTTTTTTTTCCTTATTTTTATTTCTAATTTATTTATTTTTTATAATAATTTATATTTTATATTGAGGAGATTTAATTAATTAATTTATTTATTGTTTGTGTTTCTGCGTTCTGGTTGAGAGGGGGTGGGGGCATAGACTTTGAATAAATCGGTTGGTAAAGAGAGACTACTTGATGGGCTGATCTAAGGGGGATAATCGTTACAGATATTTCTTCTCGGTTAAGTGTATAATGTTGCATTACTTTTTTATGTATTTATTTATTTGTTTATTCATTTGAATTTTTTGGTAATATTATTCCTATTCTAGGGGTATTTTATTTAATTCGTTATGTAGTGTATATACATTTATGGATTCTTGTATCTTTAATTTAATTATATAGTAATATTCTATTGACGATAATTATTTATTTATATACGCAATGTGTTATGACGAAGCATTTAGAAGTTATTGCGAGAGTGTTTCCATTTTTTAAAAAAATATATTTACTTATTTATTTATTTTAGTTAACTTGGATTTATGTTTTTGGTGTATTATGTCTTATTTGTTATTTGCGATTAATATTATTAGGCTTACTTGTAGAAATCAATTAGGCTATATTAGGCCATATAAATTTGCATGAGAGCATATACATGTAGCCATGTAGCCTACATACTCGCACCATCTTATTCATATACCTTAGGCTTGCTATTTAATTGTTATACATTGTTATTACTATTAATGTGTAGTAATTTTAAGTAATGATTGCTTATTTATTATTCTTTTCAATTTATTTTGATTTATTTTATTTTATTTTATTTATTTTATTTTTTAATTGTTATTATATAATGGTGGGATAGTGTGCGTTAAGTAAAGAATGAAGAGCCTAATTCATGTCGGCGATTAATCTTGGGATGCAATTTGGCAATCAGGATTGATTCTTTGATACGAAGGTTGCCAACATTGCGTTCGGTGGCCAAAATATCTACTCTGATAGATTTGTTAGTATTGCCGCATGTGTGAAGGGTGAAGGTGTCTGCGAACAGAAGAGGCTTGTGTTTGTATGTGTTCTTTTACTCTAAAGTGCAGGTGTCTCACTGAGCTACCGATGTATGATTGGTCACATTTGGTGCACTGTATGTGGTATACTGTGTATGTATGGTGGCACATGTTAGTGGTGTTCATCGGGCAGTTACTTAGGATGCAGGGTATGTTATTTAGGTGGGTTTTGCGTTTTGACAAATGCTGTCGTAGTGATGGCCCAGTGTGCATAAGTTGTATGTCTAGACCCTCCCTGTGTATAACTTTGCAGATGGCTGTTGTAATCCTGTCGTTGAAATGGGGCAGCTTTAGAAAGCACGTGTTAGAGGAGGAATGCTGCGTCCGTCTTCTAGGTTTATTGAGGCTTTCAATGGTTGGTGTGGGGTATCCATTGGTTTCTAGCACTTGGTTGAACTTATTAGTACAGATGTTTTTATCCGCTTTGTTGCTGCATTTATTGCGGATGTGCATTATTTCATTCTTCGTTTATTTTAGCTTTACGGGGGAGGGCAGATTTATAGTGTACGATGAGATCTCTACAGGCGGGTTTCTTATAGAATTTGGTGGATATATTCTCATCTTCGGAGATCATGAGGCTGAAATCTAAAAGTGTCAGTGATCCAGAGCTGTTGGGGTGCTTGATGGTTAACTCAATGTGTGGGTCAGAGTTGTTAAACATGTTAAAAATTGAGTTTGCGTCCTCCTGGGATGGTGTTAGCTTGTGTTTTTCCGTTACCTCTGCATTGTACCGCCTTCTACAATTCTATTTAATATATATATATATATATATATATATATATATATATATATATATACGGCACAATCATGTTGACCCTGAAGAAAAGCAACGTTGAGCCTGTCCAGTACTAGATGGATGATCATTTGGAAAGGCTAGGCGCTGTATGTACCGCGCCGAATCGTAGAAATTTCTAGGTTGATATATGGGGGCACATTAATTTACTGGGAGAGATGCACTCTTAGTTTTTGTTAAGACATCCACCTAGGAGAAGGAAACTCTTATGTAAAAACCTGCGGTCTACTTTATCCTGTGGCAATCATCTGTACTGACAAATGTTTGCAGTAATACCAAAAGGTGTGGTTGGTTCTACACAAAGCCTTCACCACTATAAACAAATCATCTGTGTGAATTTCCGAGCAACTTAGTTGCTGTGGCAGAAGCTCATACGTCGAAATCGACGAGAGAGTCCATCATACATCATCATCATATATAAAGACTATTTATTTAAACGAAATCTACATTCAATGAGTTACCTCATTTGCATATTTTATTAAGAAAATCTATTTTAATAATTAGATCGATGTTATTAATTATTTGTTGTAATAGAATCGTTTTAGTTGTTCTATTTAGAAATATTATTTAAAGTTGATTTATTTAATTTATTATTAATTTATAGTTAATTTATTTTCAATTATTAATAGCTGACAACAGTTGCGTTTAAAACCGGAAGTAATCTTATTTATGCTATGAAAGTTATTTCTTCTTTAAGCTATAAGAGCTACTTAGCGTTTGATTATCATAAACTAAGATAGATGCGTTTTAGGCTCCCCTAAATCGAACATGTGGCTACTTTTCACAACAAGTTAGGATATTCGATGTATTTTAAATAGTACGTGACTAATCCCTCTGCCGGATAATATATGTTTATACCAGGCAACGCCAGGTATATGCAATTAGTAATTTTATAAATATACATTAAGACAACATTACCTTATATCCTAGGTAATGCCGGAAAGGGACAGCTAGTACAGCATATATTAGAGTTTTAGTGAGGAGAAAAATCAATATAAATAATCTGGTTCCTCGCATTAAAATGAGGAAGAACTTTTTGTGTGAATTTGGTTTATATATATATATATATATATATATATATATATATATATATATATATATATATATATATATATATATATATATATATATATTACAAGACAGCCATGGAAAGTTGGGTAAAGTAAATTAGATAAAATCTTCTCTTGATTATCAATGAAAATTGCCGAATTACTTTGATAGAGAGAGGGAAACAGTTCACCTCAGTTGACGTGATATGTTTGATGGTGACGATTGAAAATTGGAAGATCGATTGAACTCAAATTACCGTGTTGAAAAGGAGCCAAAAAATTGAAAGTATTTTTGAAAAAGGAAGCAAATGTTACTTTCTATTGAAAAATAACCATTATACTAGAATGATATTTTGAGAAAACAATTATCAAGAATAATTACTGGCAATGCTGGTTCACAGTGCTTATACCCCCAAGTCACATCTATCACACTGGAATCCTAACTGGTTCTATGAGCTTACACCCCCACCCCACATAATCTATAACATAAGAACCCCACCGGGTTCTAAGAACATATATCCCCGACCCAAACTGTCACACAAGAACCCCAACTGACTCAAGGCACTTATACTCACAACCCAATCTATGACACAAAAACCCAATTGGCTTTATGAAATTAAAAAAAAAAACCCGTTACGTCTTTGCTGTTGCGTCCATCGCCAAACTGGAAGTGAAAAATATTTGAATTAAGGCAAGTCAATCGAAAAGAGGGGATGGCTTTCGAAAATATCGGCAAAAAAAATGACCCTTCCCTGTAGAAAAGTGCCCAGTTGAGAGTGAAAAATTAATATTTTTAGTCAAGTTTTTAATATTTGTCGTCCGAAAGGTCGGGCTTCAAAACGATACCTATATCGTGAAAATCCGTCGCCTCTGTCGAACGTTTTAGGAAGATATACATACGTACATACATACATACATACATACACTTAAACAGACAGGTGAGATTTATATTATAGATTAATCTCCTGTATCTAGGAGTTTATGCTCAATCTATTACACAAGAACCCAACCCAAAAGATTGATTGATTGTGAGTTAGATGATGAAGAATATTATGAGAGAATTAAAAATAATCTTTGGAATAAACAAAATTTAATTACATATAACGACGGTTATGACTAGTATTTGTTTACGTTGGCTTTGAAGAAAACTATATTTAAACCTGCAGGAAAGCAGTTCGGTGGTAATCCACTTAACATATGGAAAGGCTTTGGAACTAAACTGCCTTCATGGAAATTCCCCAAACTCTAGACACAGGGAGGAAGAAAGGAAAGTTTATTTTTTTATTGTTGTGGCCAAAAAAGCGTATTCTAGCTGCGAAGGTGTAGCAAGGAGGAACCAGAGGTTGGAGCTCAGTCGAGCATCTTTCATGGAAATCTTTCATCCTTCATTTCATAGGTTTTTACGGTTCTTGTAGAGAGATGTTGAAGTGGCTGATATTCCTAAATTGTCACCTATCTGGTACTGACCAGGCTCAACGTTGCTTAACTTCGGTGATCTAGCGTGTGTCAAAATGATTGTGCCGTATATATATATATAGAATAGGAATCGTGTAAATAGAGTTTATGTTGCAGCATTGAATAATCAAAAATGCTTGGTATGCTGTAAAATGAAGAAACCAATAAACTGTTTAGACAGGTGCTTCAGATAGTTTTAGGCACAACTAAACTGGAAGAAATTCATTGAATACATTGCCAAGGCTGCTGCAAAGAAGGTGGGTTCTCTTTGCCGCGCTAGAAATTACTTACACCTGAGAGTACCTTACAAAGCCACCATTCGCACATGCATGAAGTATTGTTACTACATCTGTGCTGATGCGTCCACTACTAGTCTCTCCCTCTTAGACAGAGTCCAAAGAAGTCTCAAATCTAATAGGTCCTGCACTATCAATCAAGCTCCGATCCCTGTCCCATCACCAAAATGCCTGTTTTACAAGTACTCAACCTCTCTGATGAACTCATTGCATTTGTACCCGTTCGGTCTACATATCCCAACAAACCCATTTAACAACAAAATGCTACCTATTTGCTGAGATGCCGAACAGTTTTCGACTGTAACAGATGCTTTCCTCAAACTACTAGACTTTAGGAATTCTCTCCCTGCTCCTTGCTTCCCTGACTGTACTGGCATGCAGAAGTTTAAATGCAATGCAAACCGACATCTCGATCGTTTCCTTTCATACAATCTTGTAAACATGGTTCCAAATAGTTGTCCCTTGCATCTAAGTGGCAATATGCCTTATTTTGAGTGCACCATAGTAAACAAACAAATGAACAAACAAACAAACTGTAACATAGCGTGGACATCTATATGTAAATACCGAGCCGTGAGCGAAATGACATCACGGTAAAGAAAAAGAAAGTGTGAACACGTTCGAGAAGACGATCACGTTAGAGGCGTAGATGACGTTCGAGAGCACGTTTCAGACGACGATCACGTGAGAGACATCACAGCGGTAACGAGAGAATAAGAAAATAAATGTCGTTGTACAATAATAAAAAAGATGAGTTGAAGTTCTTTTCTATTCTTTGTCTCCTTTGCGACTTAGACTACAACGTGTTGGTTCCCGGACAACATTATAAAACTAAGAAAGTCTATTTCGTTCGCTGTATGATTATAAAAGTGAATTACTTATGGGTGGAAAATTATCAAGTAATTTGAATACAAAAATAACCAAAAATTGTATGTTTTCTTTTTATTATTATTAAATGCTTAAATAACTGCTTGCACAATTCAATTATTTCCCCGAAACACTTTATTTCCATTCATAAACAAACAAACAAAAAACAACGACAAAATAAATACAAGTTTGAAAGACGAAATGTTAAATGGTTAATTTAAAGAGAAAATCTATTTTAACAGGCAATTAAAAAAAAAAACATTGCAAAAAAAAAAAAGAAAGGAAGAAAGAAAATAAAAATAAAAATGGCGGATATGTGTTGGAGAAAAACGAGCAAAATGATAAGGAATTGAAGGTGCGAGGAAAGAAGGACGGGCAAGGGAAATACATAAATTGAAATAGAATCGTTTTCTAAGATAATATTAGTTAAATTTGAACAACAAAACATAAAATGAAATAAAATAATACCGAAAACCACATTATAGAAATTAAGCAAAAATTATAATTAAGTAGAGGAAAAATAATTTGAGAATTAAAATATACGAGATAACACGAAGGTATAAAAATATAATAAAATGGATGCGTTTACATTGTCAGAACATATATATTATTAATAATAATAATAATAATAATAATAATAATATATATATATATATATATATATATATATATATACACACACATACACACGAATTTCTAACCTTAATAAACATATCATACACAAACAATGAAATTCATATAACATTTTGAATGGATGTTATATCGTTATCGATAAACCATAATTTTATTTGTCTATACATATATTTTTTTCATATGCAGGGTCCGCTATAAATAATTGTATACGTTTATTTCCACACAATAGATGTAATATGGAAGAAATTCGTAACCGCAATATACAAACTAACAATGGTGCACTTTTTTTTCACAACATAAAACGATGCTATAAAAATATAGGATTTCCGCTTTAGATTATGGACTAGAAATGCCTAAATTACAAACAAATAAATATACAATTATATATATATATATATATATATATATATATATATATATATATATATATATATAAATTAACTTTTGCATGCAAAATCCGATCGCGCATTTTGCTAATTCCTACGCTCTGATGAGAAGGAACGTATTTCTTTGAAACTCTACAGATTAAGGACTATCCACTTATCTAGTGTTTACTTTTCAGATTAAACTGTTTTTAACTCATTTCAAAGTGTTTTTAACATGTTTTATTAACTGTTTGCTCATATATATATATATATATATATATATATATATTAATGTTGGGACGATTATTCGGAAATCGGAAAAAGCGAAAGATTTGTAGGTATCGGAATCGGAAAAATTAATGCCTTTTTTCCGATGCCAAACCGATTCTTTTAATTGTCTTTATTTATTTGATTTTGTTTAAACCAAAATCTTCCATTGCTGGTAATGATCATAAAATAATAAATATTTATTGATTTTCAATTAAAAGCAAAGCTAAAATCGATAGATCGTCCTCCACAAGTGTATTTTAACGTTTAGGAAAATATCTGCATATTTAACATGTTTTTTTTTAAACGAAAATCAGAGAAAATAACAATCTTATAGTTAAATAATTAGAGATTTTTAAAGACTCGGAATCGGTAATTGTATTGGAATCGTGAATTAAGTACTAAATCTGTAATTGTATCGGAATCGGGGAAAATATTGAAATCATCTCATCACTAATATATATATATATATATATATATATATATATATATATATATATATATATATATATATATATATATATATATATATATTCAGAAAATTAAGATGAGATAAGTCATCAGTACCGTGGGTTTCAAACCTGATAATAGTAGACTGTTTATGATACTCATATCAAGCTCTCTTCAGCCGATACTCATTATCTTATAACCAGAATTGGAAACATACACATATATTAAAAGATCTCGTGCAAATCTCGTTTTTTTTTCAGGATATATGAATGAAATTTACACTTTACCCATATTAAATAACGCGGTGAAGGAAAGTATAAACATTTATTATATAATACATATAGAAGAAGAATAAAGTTGAATAAAAATAATAATAAAAATAATTGTTATCAATTCGAATTAGCTTTCAGGCCTTTACAAAGTTATCTCCCTTTGACTAGTTAGAAATTGAGTTAGGACAAAAACCATTCCATTTAAAACCGAAAAAAAAATTAAAATTAACAGATTTAAAATTAATAGTTAAAAAAAACATTTTGTCATAATGACGCGATTAATAGTTAAAATATATAAGAATAACATATAACAGAAAAATGTTCAGTATATACAATTTCTTCTTTCCTTTTTCTTCCTTCCTTTTCTTTTTCTTTTATTTTCTTTAGCGTCCAAAATATTAAATGGACAATTACAATTTTTCATTTTATTTTTAAGGTTGCTAAAAAACGAGATTTGCCCGAGATGTATATATGTTTCCAATTCCGGTTATAAAAAAATAATGAAATGGAAATATGCCGAGGGACACACAAAGAAAAAATCGAGAGGGAGAAACAAAAAACAGGAAAAGAATCGAATAGAAATCACATTAAGTCCTAAAAGATTATCTTTTTGACTACAAAGCGAAGGTCTAAAGGACCTAATAAACCGGGCGCCCGGTATATATATATATATATATATATATATATATATATATATATATATATATATATATATATATATATATAAATAAACCAAATTCACACAAAAGTCCTTCCTCATTTTAATGCGAGGAACCAGATTATTTATATTGATTTTTCTCCTCACTAAAACTCTAATATATGCTTTACTAGCTGTCCCTTTCCGGCGTTACCTAGGATATAAGGTAATGTTGTCTTAATGTATATTTATAAAATTACTAATTTCATATACCTGGCGTTGCCTGGTCGAAACATGTTGCCGGGCAGAGGGATTAGTCACATACTATTTAAAATACATCGAATATCCTAACTTGTTGTGAAAAGTGGCCACATGTTCGATTTAGGGGAGCCTAAAACGCATCTATCTTAGTCTATGATAATCAAACGCTAAGTAGCTCTTATAGCTAAGTAGCTCTTATGTGTGTGTATATATATATATATATATATATATATATACATCACACATTGATACATTGAAAATAATGGATTACCAAGTATATATTACTGACATTTTACTTCGTAGCCTGGAATATGCTTAAAAAACAAACAAAATCAAAAACGCAATTCATGATGGAATATACCAATATTCATAGGATTTTATAACTGTTCCTGTATATTCATTAATTCAACTTTGCGTATCTTTTTTAAACAATCATTATAATTTAAATTGTCAACTGATTTGCAAAGAAGCAAAATTTATAATTAAACACACATATTTTGCTAATAGCATTTCCTCCGATGAAATGAGTCATTCATTGAAAATCCATGGATTAAGGAAAAAACTTTAACCCAGAATTTTCATTATTGCTCTATCTCGCAGACTGAGCTTTCATTATCTGCTTAGGATCGTCTTATATATATTGATACTAATATATATATATATATATATATATATATATATATATATATATATATATATATATATATATAGTCATCCACATAAAGTACTGTTTCGCAGCTTATCAATGCGGCTAGACAGGAAACTTCCTCAAGCCAGGATCGAAACCCGACCGCCCAAATGAC